>NC_091057.1:128101024-128466024 GCF_000393655.2 Nicotiana sylvestris
TTTGTGAGATTGGATCTTTCGGAGCCTAGTCAGGTTCTAGCTCGCGTGGTTTCTCGGTCTTCCTTATTTGATCGTATCAGGGAGCGTCAGTATGATGACCCTCATTTGCTTGTCCTCAAGGACAAGGTTCAGCATGGTGATGCCAGAGATGTGACCATTGGTGATGACGGGGTATTAAGGATGCAGGGTCAGATTTGTCTACCCAATGTTGATGGGCTTCGGGAGTTGATTCTAGAGGAGGCCCATAGTTTGCGGTATTCAATTCATCCGGGTGTCGCGAAGATGTATCAGGATTTGAGGCAGCACTATTGGTGGAGGCGGATGAAGAAAAATATAGTTAGATTTGTAGCTCGGTGCCTCAATTGTCAACAGGTGAAGTATGAGCACTAGAGACCGGGAGGGTTGCTTTGGTAGATAGAGATTCCAGAGTGGAAGTGGGAGCGGGTCACCATGGACTTTGTAGTTGGGCTCCCATGGACTTTGAGAAAGTTCGATGCTATTTGGGTGATTGTGAATCGGCTGACCAAGTTCGTATACTTCATTCATGTGTGTACTACTTATTCTTCAAAGCGGTTGGCGGAGATTTATATCCGAGAGATTGTTCGTCTGCATGGAATTCTAGTTTCTATCATTTCAGATAGAGGTACTCAGTTCACATCACGATTCTGGAGGGTCGTTCAGCATGAGTTGGGTACTCGGGTGGAGTTGAGCACAACATTTCACCCTCAGATGGACGGACAGTCCGAGCGCACTATTCAGATTCTTGAGGATATGCTTCGTATGTGTGTGATTGAGTTTGGAGGGTCTTGGGATCAGTTCTTGCCATTGGCGGAGTTTTCCTACAACAACAGCTATCAGTCCAACACTCAGATGGCACGGTACGAGGCTTTATATGGTAGACGGTGTAGATCACCGGTGGGTTGGTTTGAGCCGGGTGAGGCCAGATTATTGGGCACAGACTTGGTTCATGATGCTTTGGAGAAGGTTAAGGTGATTCAGGATAGACTCCGTACAGCCCAGTCCAGACAGAAGAGCTACATGGACCGGAAGGTTCGTGATGTTTTCTATATGTTTGGAGAGCGGGTTCTGCTTCGGGTTTCGCCTATGAAGGGCGTTATGAGAGTTGGGAAGAAGGGTAAGTTGAGTCCGAGGTTTATTTGATATTTTGAGATATTGAGGCATGTTGGGGAGGTTGCTTATGAGTTTGACTTACCTCCCAGATTGGAAAGAGTTCATCCGGTATTTCATGTTTTTATACTCCGGAGGTATCACGGTGATCCGTCGCACGTGTTGGATTTTAGTTCAGTCCAGTTGGACAAAGATATATCTTATGTTGAGGAACCAGTGGCAATAGTGGACATGCAGGTTAGAAAGCTGAGGTCAAAGAACATTGCATCAGTGAAGGTTCAGTGGCGGGGTCAGCCGGTCGAGGAGGCAACTTGGGAGATCGAGAAGGATATGCACAACCGTTACCCTCATTTTTTCACTACTTTAGGTATGTCTCTATGCTCGTTTGAGGATGAATGAATGTTTATGTGTGGGAGGATTTAATGAACCGGCCGATCGTTTTAAGAATTTATGCCCTGATCCCCTATTAACTGCTTTCCTTGTGTTTGTTTCTGCTGTTGTGAGTTGCCGGGGGGAATTATTGGGAGTTTCGGAGAGTTTTGGGGCACTTAAACCCTAAATGAGAGCTTAAGTTTTGGAAATTTGATTGTAGTTAGAACAGTATGAAGACGGTCTCAGAATAGAATTCTGATGGTTCTGTTAGCTCTGTTGGGTGATTTCGAGTTTAGGAGTGTTTTCGGATGGTGTTTTGGAGGTCCGTAGCTAATTTAGGCCTAAAATGCCGAAAGTTAAATTTTTTAAGTTTCCGGTTCGATAGTGAGATTTTGATCCAAGGTCCAGAATGGAATTCAGGAAGTTGGAGTAGCTCTGTAGTGTTGAATGTGACGTGTGTGTAAAATTTCAGGTCATTCAGACGAGGTTTGATAGACTTTTTGATCGAAAGCGTATTTTGAGAGTTTTTGAAGTTCACAGGCTTGAATCCGATGCTAAATTGGTGTTTTGATGTTGTTTTGAGCATTTTGAAGATTGGAACAAGTTTGAATGATGTTTTAGGATTGGTTGGCATGTTTGGTTGAGGTCCCGGAGGCCTCGAGTGTGTTTCGGATACTCAATGGGTCATTTTTGGAACTTAGAAATTGCAGAAAATTGCTGCAGCAGTCAGTTCTAATTTCCTTCTTCGCGTTCGCGAGTGGGTTCTCGCGTTCGCGAAGAGGATCTGGGGATGGTGAGGAATTTATGCTTCGCGTTCGCGAAGTGTCTCCCACGTTCACGAAGCTGGGAGTTTTATACCTACGCGTTCGCGATGGTGCTCCCGCATTTGCGTAGGAGGAGGAAGTTTTGCATCGCGTTCGCGACCTAGACATTGCATTCACGATGAAGAAATCTGGACCCAAGTGATTTTGTGCTTCGCGAACGCGTGGGACTTCCGTATTCGTGAAGAAGGAATATCCGGGCAGTATTTAAATAGCCCATCCGCGACCCTTCTTCATTCTTCCACCATTTTTGAACGGGATTAAAGCTTTTGACGGTGATTTTTTAGGAAACCAAAGGGGAATCACTTGGAGGTAACATTTTTGACTTAATAACTTGTTTATATATGATTAAAGACCTAATTAGTGGTGAACAATTTGGGGAAAATGGGTAATTAGGGCTTGAGATTAAGAGACCTTAATATGGGTATTTGAGGGGTCAATTGAACTCCGATTTTAGTGTTGTTGTTATTTATAGACTTGTGATAGTATGAGGTTTCTAAAAATGTAAATTTCACCCAATTCCGAGATGTGGGCCCGAGGGGTGTTTTGGTCATTTTACCTAATTTTGCGTATTAGCTTAGAATTTATTTGTAGAATCAGTTACTTGAAGTGTTATTTACATTATGCAAGTGAATTGAATAGATTTGGGCTATTTGGAGTTGAGTACTCGTGGCAAGAACGTGGTTTCGGGTTGACTTTTGAGCTGGTTCGAGGTAAGTGGCTTGCCTAACCTTGTGTGGGGGACATTCCCTTAGGATTTGGTATTATGGTAATTAAAATGCTCTATACGTGAGGTGACGAGTGCGTACTTATGCTAATCATTGAGAATCTTGTTTTCACTTAAGTTGCTTTAATTGTGTTTTCCTTTCCTGCTTACTCTACTTGAATTTAAATCTACTGTTAGCTTAGAAAAGCATGTTTAAGTTTCCTTAATTGCTTTATTGCTTAAGTTGTCGTAATTGTATTATGCGAAGCATGTTAGGTTAGAATTACCTGTTTTACTTGGTGTGAAATTTTGCTTAATTGAGTATTCCTTGTGTTGTTGTTGTGTTTTACTTTAGGACTATGGGACGACATCCCGGGAGATCCCCTATACGTATTTATGATTTGAGTTGAGGTAAGGTGCGGGATATCGAGAGATCCCTAGCATGTTTATTGAGGATACCAAGAGATCCCTAGCATATATTGAGGATACCAAGAGATCCCTAGCATGTATTGAGGGTACTAAGAGATCCTCGGGATACTGAGAGATCCCTGGTTATTATCTTTGAGAAGAGTGGTATTCCTGGTGATTGATTCTGTTTCTGTTTCAATTATAGTTATCCTTATTTTCCTGTATTGATTCTTATTGTTATCTTCAACTGTACTACTTTATCTTATATTGTCGCACCTTATGTTTCATTTAATCTTAGTAGGGCCCTGATCTTCCTCGACACTACCCGACCGAGGTTAGGCTTGGCACTTACTGAGTATCGATATGGTGTACTCATGCCCTTTCTGTACATGTTTTTCATGTGCAGATCCAGGTACCTCCACTCAGATTCATCACGCTTGAGATGAGGCGCTTATAGAGACTCCAAGGTATATCTGCCTCGTCCGCAGACCGAAGAGTCCCTTTCGACTCCCCCTTTTTAGTATTAGCCCTTCTGTATTTTTCCTTTCCCTTTGGATAGATATTCTGGAGATAGATATTTATAGATATTCAAAGGCCTGTGATCATGAGATTCTGGGTTTTGGAAAATATGTTCAGATTTCAAGAGTTTTTATTGTGTATGCCGAGCGTCACTTTTAAACGTTGTTTTATTCCACTATTTCGTTTTTATTATTCCTTCCGCAAATTTGTTTATTTTCCGCATTGTTAGGCTTACCTAGTCGTAGAGACTAGTGCCGTCACAATGGTTCACGGAGGGCAAACCGGGGTCGTGACATGTGGATTACAACCTATCAAATGAAAGATCTTTGAGACTATTTCTAAAGCTTCAAACTGTTTGTCATTTGGACATTCCTACATGAAGTTATGACCAAATTATCAAAGGCTGGCGAAGGAGTCTGCGGATGCGAAGTATCCGAGGCTGCGTGCGAAAGAATAGTTGGCAGTAAAGTGCTGCCATAGAATCCAAGGCCGCGTCCAAAACCCAGAAATCTGGGCCTATAAATACCAAGTCGGGGAGAGAGTATTTTGAGTATTGGGGGTTAGGTTTCTCGAGGTAAAGGGGCGATTTTAAGCTCAAATCAAGTCCAATCGACCAAGGTAAGTTGTTAATGTTCTTCTGGGTTGATTCTTACTCAATATACATAAGTTCTAACATCATTCTTGCATACAAATGCTAGATTTCATCATCAAATCCTCAATAACACTAAAATTACCAAAGCTTTTTTCAAGATTGAGCTACTAGAGGTAATTTCAATGCTTCAAACTCATTTATTATGAGTAGTTAGAAGTATTTGAAGCATTTGCTACAAGTTTTAATGGTTGAAAGATTGGATTATAAAACTCTAGTTCATGGCATGTATAGTACTTTTGAGAAAATAAGAGAGCAGATGAATGGTAATCTTAGCGATGAAATTTATGGATACAATGAACCTATGGAATTATTTGTTAGGAAAAGATGGAAGTGATCAATTAAGTAATCACCTGAATTGTATATTATGCAAGCATTGATTATGGAAGAGGATGATTAGTAACTTGATGACAATGGATAATTGATGTAGTATCATTAACGACTTCGAATGGGTATTAAAATATAAGAATGAAGTTGAACGGTCTAACTTGTTCTATTTGGCGATTTGAGTTGTTGGAAGTTTATAGCCAACTTATGAGTCATATATGGATGTTGATAAATATCTTAGGTCATATTTTGATATAATTAGGATATCTAATTGTAGATATCGACATGTTGGTGATGTTGAGTATTTTAATCAACGTTGGGATGATGGAGGAGGATTGAAAGCTTGTGAATGTTAATAAAGCGAAAGCGAGGTAAGTTGATTAAAACTTACTCTTCTTGAGGGATTTTCTCTAAAAAGTATGTTTCGAGTTAATACTTAAGTTGTTGCAAATGTGCTTTCGTGCTTGTGGGGACAACCAAGTACGGATGTCTCCATATACTAAAATATTATGTTGCATATGTAGTGTCATGCCGTTTTATAAAATTTTATTTTAAATCTTGTTGGCAATATGACACTCAAGGTAAATGTTATAAGTTTTTATCAAAACTTACATATTGACAAGCATATACATATTTGAGTACTAAAGATAAGTTTTCATGGAAAGTATTTTTTTTGGAAATTGACGAATAAAATAACACTTGTGGTATCTTTTATAGATTGATATTAAATTGCTAAAGGCTTTAGCATGTAAAAGGTTATTTATTTAATTTTTGTTCAAATGATTTAGATTTTTCTATAAATGTTATGAGTTGATAAAAATAGATCCTTTGAAGCTACTATGCTATGAATCTATTTTTAAGTATTAAATGTGTTGGGAGTTACTTGTGTTCACCGAGATTGATTTCGGATATACTTTGTTCGTTGTCATGAAACTACATGTGTCGTGTAGGCGTAGATGGCCACTTTGTGATATACACTACAACAGAGTGCTCTCCCTCGAGAGAGTGCTATTTTGTGTTATTATTAGCATGGCGGAGTCGATTCGTACGGCACAACGATGAGACGACCTGAGCAAGTATGGTATATGATACTTGCCTCAAGGTACATAACTTAATTAACCTTCTTATGTCGGTGATGGTATAGTACTCCCAATGGAAGGTAAGGATGATTTTCTTTTGTTTAGAACTAAGGAACCTAAAGTGATTTCAATGACTTAAAGCAAATGCAATAATTTTGTATGATTTTATCCAAAATCTTGAATTGGTGTAAATATTTTAAAAGTTTATATTGTGGGTTATATTTCACTTGGCTTTTATTCAAAATGACAAGGGTCATGAATTGATAGAATTTTTTATCGTTTTATTTCAAATATCGTTGCATTATTTTTATAAAGTTTGTCCCAAGAACTTAAGTTAGAGAGAGTCTATGATACTTATTGAGTATCGATGTGATGTATTCAGCCCTTAGGGGACCCCCTCTAGGGCCCTACTTACTTTACATATTTCAGGATGAGTATGATACGTGGCATGCGGTCAGGTCTATGATGACTCTCTTCTTGAAGTATATGGTGAGGCATCACTCTTATTTCGTGTAGCTATCATGTTGTTTTTCTTAATTTATACTAGTCGGGTATTGGCCCAAGTGCTTAATTCTATTCTTTGGTATAGAGGCTCCATAGATAGTTGTGAAAGTTTGTAGTAATGGGGTTGTACACAACATACATGAAAATATAATTATTTTACTTAGTCTCATTGTTATTATCATGAAAGGTGTTATGTATGATTTTGAATTGAAAAATATTTTATCATTTAACTTGAAAAGGTATATGATTTTCAAGGAGCTTCCGCAGTTAACTTGGTTTTCATGCATATGATTTGGGTGCATTATATAGGTTGGTTCACTCGGGTCGGGTAGTATTCCAGGTGCGGGTCATGTAGATTTGGGTCATGATAGTGTGGGCAAGAAGTTTGGTATGAAATCCCAACTGCCAAGAGAAGTGAGATATGAAGCATGTGAATGAGCAGATCCTAATTCAAAAGCATTATCAGTTCTGATAGTTTTAATGAAATCTTAAAATTGTGTAAACACCATGGCAATAAAGGATTTGATGATGGAAAATGCATTGCCTTTACAGGAAAGAAGATGTGTCCAGGTGACCCTACTGTAGTCATCTACAATGATTAGAAAATATCTAAACCCATTGTATATAGCATTGTGGTAATGCCCCCATAAACCAGTGTGTACAAGTTGAAAGGGTCTATTAGAATGTGAGGTGCTTTCAGAGAATGGTAGCCTTTGTTGTCTAACCATTTGACATATAGTACATGTGAATGATTGTCTAGAAGAGAATTTACCATACATATGAGGAATAGAAACCATTTTGACAAAAGGCATATGTCTCATTCTTTGATGTCAAAGTACATCATTTTTATTAATAGAATTAGAATTATAAGCAACTAAATAACATTAGATCTATCAACTATAGAATCATGAGCAGGACAAATAGGAATTGAATCAGACTCTGGAAAAGAAGAGATTGAACGAAGAAGAATCCATGAATTTCTTTGAAAGAAAATCCTAATCGAGTGTTCTAGAGAGAACTAAGGTTGTATTCTAGGCCGGGCCTAAATGGGCTAAACTTGCCGAGCCAAATGGTCCCGGGCCAAATGGTCCGGATGGGTAGAACCGGCCCACTGTGAGCCTAAGCCCACATGGTCCCGGGCTAAATGGGCCGGGCCCATGGGCCTCAATGGGCCTAAGTGTTCCGGGCTTTTTTTTTTTTTGAATTTTTTTATCTAAGGCAATTTCTTGTAATATATATATATATACTATATCAAATTTAAACACAAAATAAATTGCAAAGAAATATTCAAGGAAATGTCTTATAATTTTATTATTGCTGTGAGCACGTGATTTTTGCCTCATACGAATTACTCCAAAAGAATTCCCAAAATTAGGTCTTTTCTTTAATTATGTGTTATTTTTAGGAATTATTATGCTATTTTCTTGATTATTTGCATATGTTTGTGTACATGTTTAATGCATTAAAAATACAAAAATAAAGTATTTGCATTTAGGATTTAATTTTATATTTTTTAGATTAATTAAGTAAATCTTTGTTTTACAAAAATGAAAAATTCAAAAAAAATAACGTATTTTGCATTTTTAGTGTTTAATGTCGAAATTTCGTGATTTTCTTTTTGATTTGGTAAAATAATATTGTGATAATTATTATTTAGAGTTAATTAATATTTTTGATAGGATGATTTGGTTTTACAATTTAATTTAGGATTTTAGTTTTAATTTTTCGAAAAAAGAAAAGGGAAGAAAAGAAAAGGAAAAAAAGTAAAGAGAAGGAAATCGGAATTGGGTCAAAATTCAATTTAATTTAAGAAGCCCAAACAATTACCCAGCCAAACATGCCCGATCCAGACAAACCCGTGTCAAAATTCGGTCCATCCCATGCCACATCAAACGGCGTCGTTTGGTATAGTTTGATCAGGACCGTCGATCTCACTTGATCGAACGGTCCCTAACCTCGCCCATGACCCAAGCCCGACCCGTTTGCATCAGAGACCAATCCGGTCTCTATTTAAAATGTCATCATTCTATTTAGTCAAACGATCCAAGCCGTTGATCTTGTTTGATCGAACGACTTGGATCCAATTCCACCCCTAGTATATAATTACCCAAACGGACCCCGCCCCCCTCAGAACCACCACCCCCCATCTCATCACTCATCTTCCTTACCCAAACCGTAGAGACCAGCCGCCACCATTCCCCACCGCCTTCCGGTGGCGGCGCCGGCCTCAACTAGCCTAAAAATTACACCATAGAACCCCCCCACTCCCCTCATGCCAAATCCCCACTCCCTTTTCCTCGAATCACCCCACAACTCTTCGAATCTTGGATCGAAGATCGGACCCCGAACCCTAGCCTACCCAACCAGCCCCAAATCGATACCCCAGAACCATCTCACTACCCTCTTTCCAAATCCCCACTTCACGCCCTTCGAATGACACCAGAACTGTTCGAATCTTAAAGGAGCCCTAAAATCCCAAACTCCAAATCGGTTAGATATTTGAAGGTTTGAGGTCGAAATCGACCTTAGTTGTGTGTTCTCAGTCGAGAACACTCGATTAAGGTCTATTCCGGCTTCATATTCAAAAATTGAAGATCTAATTCAAGATGGGGTTCAATCATTTGGAGGTAGGTGCCCTGATTTTAGTTTTTCTAATTCTTTTTTATTATCTTCCTCTACTCCTTTCTTTTATTTTTAGAATGGTTATTTGGTCGGATTCGATTTGTTTTTTTTAGTTTAGTCTCTGTGTCGAACTAAAAATTATTCGTCGATTTGGTCTGGTTTATTCATGAGCTTCTTTAGCTATTATTCATATCATCTGAATTCTTGATTTCTTCTGTTATTATGGTAACCTCTGAGTCCTTCGTATTCTAGGTCTAGTCAGAATAATTAGGATTAGTTTAATAATTTGGTTTAAATTCTTGTTTAATTGTGTTGATAAGAATTGACTATTATAAGTTTTATGCAAGTGGTCACTAATTGAGAAGTTTCTAATAGTGGTAGGGTAATATTTTCATTATTGAATTAACTAAAAGCACTAATTTGAGTGGATAATTTAAAATGGAGAAGATAAGTTGTAGTGGAAAATGCACTAATTGAACGCCTATTTAAGGGAGCTGAAAATCAGAAGAGGAGATGAAATACAGAGAACATTCTAAGAGACAGAGAGCTTAAGAAATAGAAGAGAGAACATTCTGGGACACAGAAAATACACTGAGTTCATAGAGAGTTATAGAGTAAAAAAGAGAGGATCAGATGAGAAGATAATCTGAGAAATACTGGGGGGGCAAATAGATTTTTACTGTTCCACTAAAATTTCCGAGATTTTGAGGCTTTTCATTTGTGAAACAATTCCTGAATAATCATAGGTTAAAATAATTTGAATGTATTGGTTTTCAAGTGTTTGGTTCAAGTTCTGACTGTATTATGATTACTAAGTATCAGTTGATCCTTCTACTGGGCTGAATTTGGCTAAAAAACTGGTTTCCTTTGGTTTATTTTTACTGCTGAGTCTTGTTGATGCTACTGCTTCACCTTACCCCTCTTTACTCTCATTTCCAGGTATTCATCTCACCTTCTAATGTGTGAAAAGGGGATGGACATGAAATTTGGTGTATTCAAGTTGATGTTTGTAATATTAAGATCATATGCTTGATGTTTCTGTATTTTTAAAAGTCATCTGATTCAATTTAATTTTCCTATGTCTCCTACGGTTTTGTTTTGAATAAGGAGTGATGTGTTAGTAATAATTTGTAATTCATTATGCTGGTTGCTAAATGTGTATGAAAGGTCATGATAAATGCTGGTTAAGATCTGGAAGTTATATGTGTTTGCAAGGCTAAATAGCCAGTTCATTTGTTGATCAATGTGTAAGGCAACCTTTGTATTCATTACTATTGAGAGGAGCATGTATTCATTTCTATTATGTTTAAGTCATAATATCACTCTGTTGGTTTGGATTGACGCCTTACTGTTTCGAGTTGAGGATATGTTAGTATTTACTATCCTATTTCGTGTATGTTGTTAGCTCATATGGAGTTTTGGTCAGTTTAATAGGAAGCCTTTGAATTCTTTATCTTAAATTAAGATGTTGAAAGCTTTATCATCAATATTCTGGTGTTAATTGGTGTTAGGGTATAAATGTTAGTTTAGCCATCTATATAATAGACATTAATTGTGTTCATTTCGTAAGTTTTCTCAAATTATTTAGTAGAAGTTAAAGTTAATATTAGAGTTAGTATGTTTTGAGCTTCAGGAGTTATCAATTTGCAGTTAGGCTCGTTGTTGGCCCAAGCCTTGAACATCGAATCTGAGTTTCAGTATTGTGGGCCTTTAATCACTAGGTCAAGTTCGAAATAGGGAATGGTCCATGATATCTCTAAGATTTTGATATAGGGCTCACTTGGAGCCCAGCGACTCGTATACTAGGTCCGCATCAATGTTAGTTAATGGGGCTTTATTTATTTGGGCCTTTCAGCAATCCAATGTGGACTGCTCCTTTTACTTAAACAAGCAGTATACCATGAGTAAACGCCCAATCCCTTAACATGTAGACAACTAATTTCTTTCAAATAGTGGAGGTGGACTATATAGATAATAAAAAACGACAAATTGTGTGGCCCCCGCATTAGGTTCATAACCGAGATATAAAAATGATTAATATTCATAAAAACCTTTAGGGCCGTTTAAAAACACAATTGTGATTGTGTATACGTCCGCATAATACAATTAAGATTTCTAAAAATAAACCGGAGTATGTGTTCGCGCAATTACGGCCAAACTTTTTAAATAGTAATAAAAAGTTGTTAATTATGGACAAAAAATAGTACTATAGTATCCTTAAGTCACAAATAGGTTAACTTTTTCTAATCATTCTTGTAAATAGACCATAAACTATAATAAATTTTCTTTATAAGATTATAGTAAGTTTCTTTTACATAAAGAAAAGTTTTTCTTCTCTGAGTAAACGTTTATAATTTCTAACTGCCTAGCCATGAAAGTTGGAAATTTCTAAGTGTTAATTTGATAGGAATATTTTATTTTCTAAACAAAGGGGAGAAGAAAGATTATGTGCTAGAGAAAGATTATGTGCTTAAGATATATAATTCATAAAATGCTTTAGGTAACTTATTTGAAGTTTTTTTTTTAATATCAAAAGACTATAAAGTTTTTTTTTTTTTTTTGCTCAGTTTTCTATGTTAGCAAAATTTGTTGCTTTGTGTGGTAATATTTTTGTTTTCTGTTAACATAGTTCTTAAGAATGCAAGTATTTAATTTTTGAAATTTTAATCCTAAAATGCGAGAATGAGGAAGGCTCATTGTTGATCCATGAAAATCTTGCTTTCACATATTTACATCAAAACCAAATCGATAGTATGCTTTTAGGTATGATCTTAATAAATCAATCATCGTGATTGTGTACATGTTCGCTTGACATAATTACGATTTTTAAGAATAAATTAAGGTACGCGTCCGCGCGACTTTGACTAAGTTTTTTTCTTAAATAAACTAAGTGTTGTGAATTGTGTACACGTACGCGTGACGTGACTCTTGACACGCCAAACCACACGAGTATACGTATGCGTAACTCGATAATTCTTTAAGTATGAGTAAATCACGTAATTAAAAGCGGTAAAGGTAAAAATGCATGTAGTTTCTAAACACGTAATTAAATAATTTAAGCCAAGTATAAATTGTTAAGCGACCGTGCTAGAACCACGGAATTCTGGAGTGCCTAACACCTTCTCCCGGATTAACAGAATTCGTTACCCGGATTTCTGGTTCGCAGACTACAATACAGAGTCAATCTTTTCCTCGATTTGGGATTCGAACCGGTGACTTGGGACACCATAAATTATCCCAAGTGGCGACTCTGAATCTTTAAATAAACAAATCCCATTTCGATTGTCCTTTAATTGGAAAAACTCCCTTATACTTATACACTCCTTCCCGGGTGTAGGAAAAAGGAGGTGTGACAGCTCTGACAACTCTGCTGGGGAGAAGAACCCAGAATCTCTGGTTCAGGGTTCAAGAATTTGAGCTTAGAATATTTGTTATATTTTGCTTTATTTATTATCTGGTTTATTCACATGTTTGGGCTTAATGTGCTAAGTATTGCTTTTTACCGCTTTGATATTATCTGAACTGTATATATAAACTGTTACGAAACCCTTCTCCTCTCTGAGTCTTCTGAATTTATGGTGCACACGTGCGCGTGGCCCACTTTCTGTTAGAAGTCATACCAAATAGAACGAAGTTGGTCCAAGTAACTAGGCCGGGTAGACTTTCGTGCTCCCGGTACGTTGCCCCCACTTCGGCTCAAGTTGTACGCTTGGGTAAGCCAGGTCTAGAACAGTATACCCCAGGTTTTACACTTAGAATAACTCAGCTTCATGTCAGATCCCTAGTAGGAACGTTTGTTTGCATCGTGTGCATTTGACTTCGGAGACTCAACACAGGGGTTGGATATGTCTAGGACAGGTGTACCCGAAATGGAAAGACCATCCTGATGCATCTTACTTGCTACTTGTGCATTCATTTGTTTCAGATTTGCATATTGACCAGCTTATAGGAAAAGTTAGAAAAGAAAAATCAATGTGAGGACCGAGAAAGAAAATTGGCTGTTTTCGGAAGAAAAAAAAAACAATTTCCAAAATATTTTAAAATACTACCGAAATTTTGAAAAAAAAAAGAAGAAAAATTTTGTGTTTCTTTTAAGAGTGGTTTTTTATTACGAACTACGTAAGTTTGATTCTCGCAGGATGTGAGATACGTAGGCAACCCACATCGGGCCCAACTATTTTTTTTAAAAAATAATAATAATAAATAGATAATAAATAATTAAAATTTGGGTACATAAATGTCTTTGTGTTGTCATAAGTAAGGCGATGTCATTCTTGTCCAAAATATGCCGAACATCCCCAAAAGGGCGCCGAAAGGCTGTTTTGCAAAGAATAGCCGCTTTTGGTCGTTTTTTTCAAAAAAAAATTGCCGATTAGCAAACGCAGCCTTTAAATCTTCTTCATCAAAGTATTTTTTTTTATGAATTTTTTTAGAAATATTAATGATTTTTTTTCCAAAATGAGTCTTGATTTTGGTTTTTTTAAAATTAAAATCACTCACATGTACAAAATGAGCACCATCCAAAACCCACCATTCACAGATGTATATGTGTTTCTATTTTGGCTTCATATGTGGTGGTATGAGTTAGGAGAAGATGGTCAGAAATGGGTCATTAAGTATTTGGGAGCTCTCACAGATATTATGAAAGTTAAACCACGCGATGATTTGATTACGGCACTAGTGACTTTTTGGGACACTGTTCACAATGTCTTTCGCTTCTTTGATTTCGAGCTTACTACCACATTAGAAGAAATAGCTGGATATTCTGGTTTTGACAGAGATTTGAGAAACCATAATCTTATCTTCCCAAAGGCTCACTCAGTACACCGATTCTTTGGTCTTCTGAATATCAGTAATCAAATTAGAAAAAGCAACGTTGCCAAAGGGTGTTGTTCTTTAAACTTCCTATATTCAAGGTTCGGAAAGCCGGATGGATTTGAAATTCATGAAAAGGGCCTTACTAACAAACAAAACAAGGACACCTGGCAGATTTATCGTCGCTTCACTTTCATGGTGGCTTTTCTAGGAATCATGGTCTTCCCAAACAAAGAGCGGACGATTGATATTCACATAGCCAGAGTCGTAAAAGTCCTCACAACAAAAGAATATCACACTCTTGCCTCGATCATTCTCTCAGACATTTATCGGGCGTTGACTTTGTGTAAATCCGGGGCAAAATTCTTCGAAGGTTGCAATATTTTGTTGCAAATGTGGTTGACTGAACATCTATGACATCACCCCAAGTTCATGCAGTATGGTCCAAGCAAGGACAATTTCATCGAGAGTTATGAAGAAAGAATAAAAGATTATAAATCTCCAGAAGGGGTGGAAGCCTGGATATCCCATTTAAGATCTTTAATGGCAAGTCAAATTGAGTGGACTTTGGGATGGCTCCCGGTAAGAGAGGTGATACACATGTCAACCTTAAAGAGTTATTTGTTGTTGTTGGGTTTAAGAAGCGTCCAGCCGTATGCGCCACAGAGAGTTCTAAGACAGCTAGGGAGATACCAAGTGGTGCCTGATGATGAAGATTTGAGTGTGCAAGTGATTGAGCTACACCCCGGAGCCACTCTCCCTGAGGCTTTAATCCAACGGATTTGGAATGGTTGTCGATACTTGAAAGATGATACCCAAGTTCCAGATCCTGCGAAAGGCGAGATAAATTCGGGTTATGCTAGGTGGTTTGAGAAAAGATCCTGTGTGGATGATGCACCAGAACCTGATCCTAGAAGGCCCATAAAAAGACCGCATGTTCAAGCCTTTGATGAGAAAAATCCAAGAACGGTTGGCTTGGGGTGAAAAGGAAAAGGGGTACAAAGAAACTATTCATGCCTTAGAAGAAAGCCTGAGGAACCTCAATTTGGAGAAAGACTTACAAGTACAAGAAGCAGAAGGTGAAAAGAAGAGTCTGATTAGCGAGAATAAAACTCTCCGCGTTCAGTTTCAACAGATGAAGAAAGCCTTTGAAGTGCCAGTGAGAAGTTGGAAAGATCAGAAAATCATTGCCAATCTGATGGAAAAAATGCAAGATTATGACTCATTCTTGACAAAGACTGAAAAGGCGTTAGACAAAGCTAAGGAAAAAATTATACAGTTAAATGAGGAGGCCAAATCTAGTAAGGAACGCCAAGTAATGAGATTCGAAGAAGAAATGGCTCAATTCGAGAGAGAGAGAGAGAGAGAGAGAGAGAGAGAGAGAGAGAGAGAGACCATTGGATACATTCAAAAGCTCAACTTCATGCACAGTTAGAAGAAATGAGAAGGTACAATAGAGAACATCAGCATGCAGATATTGACAGGGAAAGAACACAGGCAAGACTCGATCAGGCCAGACTTTGGGCTCAATTGGAGTCGGATTTAGATCGCGAGGGCCATATAAGAGATATAGCCACCACTCGCCAACAGCAGTTACAAAACCAAGACCAGAATCTCTAGGAATTCAGAGCACAAATCCATGATTTGGCTGTTTACACCTCTCAAAGTTATGTGAACTGCCAAGGGATGGATTATGAGAGGTTTTTAGAGCATGCACCTACTTTTGCCCGTCATCTTGCAATGGAGTTAGAAAGAATGTACCATACACTAGGAGGTCAGCCGGGTCAAGCCCCACCGTGAGCAGATGTTCCAGTGATTAAAAGCAAAAGATTATGGAGTGAAGCATGGTCATAGTTGTTGGAACTCTTCATATAATAGTCATGTTTAGTTTAAGTCCATGTTGAGTCTTTTAAACCATTTTTTTAAAAGTATTGTCTAAATGTAATGTCATTTCTGTCTTTGTACTGTTTTGTTTGTTAAAATAAATAAAAGTATTAATAATTGTGCCACCAGAACTATGCTCGGTCTGATTAATGCAGGGCCATGATACGTAGGCAATCTTCATAAGATTCGAGCACAACCAAAAGAAAAGAATAAAATGAAAAAGGGGAAGGAATAAAAGATAGGCATGAGTGACAATAAAAGGGAAAGGTCAGGAAAAGCTGGGATGACACAAGCAACCGAGCAAATACATGGTAGAAATGACTAATTGCCTAGGTGCATTGCATCCCTATGTGTGGTTGTTTATTTGTTAAAACTCTGATCACTAACAAGTTTGGTTGTCATTATCAGAATTCAAGCAATTAGTACACCTAAGCATACTGGCAACCCACCCCTACCAAACCAGATCCAAAGGAGAAATAATCATGTCTATCCCAGATGTAGACATCAGTGTCATTGAAGGATAAGAGTTGGACGTTAACGCAATAAAAGAAGAGATGTACAAATTAAAACAACAAATGGCCGAAATGTATCAGGCGTGGGTTAAAGGACAACCGCCATCCGCCTACCCGGCTAACCCTACCTTCACTCCACCACCGGCTCAAACTCAGGATCATCCTGTCACCGATCTATCCCCAAGCTTTCCCATTTACCAATACTACCGGGGCACCACTTCTCATACACCACAATATCTACCCCCTAAACCAATTCCATACCCTCCTCCACCAGTAACTCCTGTCTTCGTAGCACCTCCACCAGCTACATTCCACAAATTTTCTAGCGAGCCTATTTCCAGGCCCAGGACAACCAATACTACCCTTCGGAGCCCACTTTCAAAGCTCCAGAAACCCTTTCATATACTCCTCGCTTTGACCTCCCAATAGAAGCTGATAAACCAGTCAAAAACACCGAACAGGAGGAGATGTCAGGAAAGTTAAAAGCTTAGAACAATCATTCAGAGACATGTGGGGGTTGGGAGGGCAAGTTAGTGTGGCCTACAAGGACCTATGTCTGTTCCCAAATGTGCAATTACCGGAAGGTTTTAAGATGCCCAAGTTCGATCTATACAACGGGCACGGCGATCCAGTAGCCCACTTAAGAGGTTTTTGCAGCAAGATGAGGGGAGCTGGAGGAAAAGATGAATTGTTAATGACTTACTTCAGTCAGAGTTTGAGTGGATTAGCATTGGAATGGTATACCCGCCAAGAGCATGGGAGATGGTACACCTGGGATGATCTGGCGCAAGCATTTGCTTGTCACTTCCAATACAATCTTGAGATCATTCCAGATTGACTGTCCTTGACTAAACTTGAGAAGAAACACAGTGAAAGCTTCAGAGAATATGGTTTCCGATGGAGGGAGCAAGCAGCAAGAGTAGATCCCCCAATGAAGGAAAGTGAGATGGTAGATTACTTCCTACAGGCTTTGGAACCTACTTACTATGGTCATTTGGTCTCAGCTGTGGGAAAGTCATTCAACGAAGTAGTAAATATGGGGGGGCATGGTAGAAGAAGGCCTCAAGTCGAATAAAATCATGAGCTATTCGGCTATCAAAGCGACTACTCAGGCTATTCAGGGAGGCATAGGAGGGATTGGGAAGAAGAAGAGAGAGGAAGCAGCAATGGTTGATTCAGGAACTTGGTCCGGATCCAGAGGTTCACCTTACCACTACAATCAACCTCGACCCCACCAACAAACTTATCACCACAATCCACCCCAACACTAATATCCCCTACTAGAACCTCATTTTTTCGTCCACCATGCACAAGTATACAACCAACCTCCTGCCCACACTCAATGGCGTGCTCCTGTCCTACCAAATACTTATCCACATCCACGAGCCTACCAAAACACTCCCAGACCAAGTTTCAGGCCTAGTCAAGCACTCAAGGGTGAAAGGTTGCAGAAAAAGAAAACCTTTACTCCGTTGGGAGAAACATACACTAGTCTGTTCCACAAGCTAAAACAGCTAGATATGCTAAGGCAGATACAGTCCAAACTGCCAAATCCTCCTCCAAAGAATCTTGACTATACTGTCAGCTGTGAGTATTGTTCTGGTACTCCGGGTCATGATATAAAAAGGTGTTGGCACTTGAAAAATGCGATACAGGAGCTTATTGATACCAATAGAATTGAAGTTCAAGCTCCCGAGGCGCCCAATATTAACAAGAATCCAATGCCAGCCCACCAGGAGGCAAATATGATTGAAATAGTGCATGCGGAGGGAAATCCCAAGAAGCCATCACAAACCGTCATGATGATTCGGTCTAGTGGAGTCAAGACAGATGAACAATCAGCAGATGAGAAGTTGGTGCTCAAACAGAGCAAAAAGAGTGTTGAGCCCTCTGTGGCAGTTGAGAAGGGGTCTTTAACCAAAGTTCCAACGAAACAGGAAGGGGTAAAGGTGATTGTACCGGGAGTGGCCAGCAAACCCATCATAATCATGGAAGGAGCCCGCGCAGATCGGGTTATTATCAAGCCAGTAACCCAGTTACCAATAATCAACAGCAAGGCTATTCCATGGAATTACGAATGCGTAATGGTGATGTACAAAGGGAAGGAAGTCAAAGAAGAAATCTGTGAAGTACAGGGTTTGACTCACTGGGGAAGGTGTTTTACTCCCGAGGAGTTAAGAAGAGCTAAAGATAATCCAGTGCTAGTAAAGAAAGTCGTAACTGAAGAAGAAGCAGAAGAATTCTTAAGGAAGATGAAGCTACAGGACTACTCTATCGTGGAACAATTAAGAAAGATGCCCCCTCAAATTTCCCTATTGTCATTATTGATCCATTCGGACGAGCACCGTCAAACTTTAATGAAGATCTTGAATGAGGCATACGTTCCCGATAAGATCTCCGTGAATCACTTGGAAAAAATAGCCAACAAAATCTTCGAAGCAAACAGAGTCACATTTTCTGATGATGAATTGCCTGTAGAAGGTACTGAGCACAACAGAGCTCTTTACCTCAAATTAAAATGTGAAAACTCTGTGGTGACCCGGGTATTGGTCGACAACGGGCCAAGCGCAAACATCTGTCCTCTCTCCACTCTAAGAAAGTTGAAAATAGAAGATGAGAGGATCCATAAGAACAGTATTTGCATGCGGGGATTTGACGGCGGAGGTAAAGATTCGGTTGGGGACATAGTGCTGGAGCTGACGATAGGGCCAGTCGAGTTCACAATGGAGTTTCAGGTGCTGGATATAGATGTTTCCTATAATTTACTGTTAGGTCGACCATGGATCCACACCGCTAAAGCAGTCCCATCAACACTACACCAGGTAGTCAAATTTGAATGGGATAGACAAGAAATAGTTGTGCATGGGGAAGACAGTTTATGTGCTCGCAACAATGCCATTGTACCAGTCATTGAGGTGGAAGATAACCAGGGACCATGGGTCTACCAGGTTTCTGACTCGATGTTGGTAGAGAATGTTTCGGAGGGGAAATACATTCCAAATCCAAAGATAACCGCCGCATCAGTCATGGTAGCCTATGAGATGTTGAAGAATGGTTTTGTACTCGGTAAAGGTTTGGGCTCGTCTTTGCAAGGCATCATACAGTCGGTGTCTCTTCCCGAAAACTTGGGAACATTTGGTTTAGTATTCAAGCCCACTACCGCAGACATAAGAAAGGCCAGAAAACTAAAACAGAAGGCATGGGTCCTTCCAAAGCCAGTCCCACGTCTTTCTAAATCATTTGTCAAGTCCGGTACCAGAAGTCGCCCAGTAACAAAAATTCCTATTTCTATGATTAATCCTGACGAGGAGTTAATTGAAAGATTTGAAAAGTTGTTTGACGGTTTGAACATGGTGGAAAGTGGTGAAGGTCCTAGCAACGCAGAAATTCAATTCGTTTGGGCTAGAAACAAAGCTTAATAATTAGAAAGCCACTTCTCTCCCCATTCGAAAGGAGTCTTGGTAGTTTATTTTGATTTTCCTGCAGTTTGTCTGGATTATTCCAGGGTTGTAATCCAGATTTTTATCTTTCAGTCTATTTGAAGTATGCAAACCTAGTTATCTTTCATCATTCAATGAAATGAAGTTTTCCTTTCTTTATCATTCCTGATAGTTTTTCTTTTGTTTTTCTTTTCTTTTCTGTACAGTTCTTTTTACGTTGGCTCTAATGATATGGCATGCATAAGGAATCCTCAGCCCAGTCTTAAAAATCAATCTAATTCCGAAATAATATTTCAAGAAGTAGATTGTGATTACGAATCAGAATACGATGAGGATGAGGCCTTCGAAGAGATTAGTAAGGAGTTAATTCACTTCAAAGAAAAACCCAAACCCAACCTGAATGATACAGAAGCCGTCAATTTAGGAGACACAGATAATATTCGAGAGACTAAAATAAGTGTCCACCTCGAGCCAAAGATCCGGGAAGAGTTAATCAAAGCACTCATCGAATTCAAAGATGTTTTTGCATGGTCATATGACGACATGCCGGGTTTAAGCACTGATTTAGTGGTCCACAAATTGCCCACTGATCTAGTGGTTTCTCCCGTCAAGGAAAAGTTAAGGAAATTCAAAACTGATATGAGTGTGAAAATTAAAGAAGAAATCACCAAACAGTTAGATGCAAAGGTCATTCGGGTCACTCGATGTCCTGTTTGGTTGGCTAATGTCATGCCTGTGCCAAAAAAAGATGGCAAGATCAGGGTATGCGTCGATTACCGCAATCTCAATAAAGCAAATCTGAAGGACAACTTCCCACTTCCCAATATCCACATTTTGATCGATAATTGTGCCAAGCTTGAGATAGGATCTTTTGCGGATTGCTATGCCGGGTATTATCAGATTCTAATGGATGAAGAAGATGCAGAAAAGACGGCATTCATCAGGACATGGGGAACTTATTGCTACCGTGTAATGCCATTTGGTTTGAAGAACGCCGAGGAAACTTACATGAGAGCAATGACTATGGTGTTTCATGATATGATACATAAGGAGATTGAGGTATACATGGATGATGTGATCATAAAATCAAACCATCAGGCCGACCACGTTGGGGATTTGAGGAAATTCTTCCTGAGACTTCGCAGGTACAACCTCAAGCTTAACCCTGCCATGTGCGCATTTGGTGTTCCATCCGGAAAGCTGCTAGGATTCATAGTCAGCCGGTGAGGCATCGAGTTGGACCCATCAAAGATCAAAGCCATCCAAGAATTGCCACCTCCGAGGAACAAGACTGAAGTGATGAGTCTATTAGGGAGGTTGAACTACATCAGCAGGTTTATTGCTCAGCTCACGACAACTTGTGAGCCTATTTTCAAATTGCTGAAGAAGGATGTTGCGGTCAAGTGGACCGATGAGTGTCAAGAAGCATTTGACAAGATAAAAGGATACTTGTCAAACCCACCCGTGTTGGTTCCGCCAGAACCAGGGAGACCTTTAATTCTTTACTTGACAGTCTTGGAAAATTCATTTGGTTGTGTACTGGGGCAGCATGACATCACCGGCAGAAAGGAACAGTCCATCTACTATCTTAGCAAGAAGTTCACGGCTTATGAGGTTAAGTACACTCATCTGAAAGGACATGCTGCGCCCTAACTTAGGTGGCTCAGAAATTGAAACATTATTTGTCATCCTACACTACTTACCTCATTTCGCACCTAGATCCGTTGAAGTATATCTTTCAAAAGCCTATGCCGATAGGGAGACTTGCGAAGTGGCAGATATTGCTCACAGAGTTTGACATCATCTATGTGACTCGGACTGCGATGAAAGCCCAAGCATTGGACGATCATTTAGCCGAAAACTCGGTCGATGAAGATTACGAGCCATTGAGAACTTATTTTCCCGATGAAGAAGTGATGCATATCAATGAACTGGAGCAAATTGAAAAACTAGGCTGGAAACTTTTCATTGATGGGGTTGCCAACATGAAAGGAGTCGGAATAGGAGTTGTGCTTATTTCTGAAATAGGTCATCACTATCCTGTTACGGCTCAGCTTCGGTTTTATTGCACCAACAATATGGCTGAGTATGAAGCCTGTATTTTGGGTCTAAGGCTAGCTGCAGACATGGATATCCAGGAAGTCTTGGTCTTGGGAGACTCGGATCTTTTGGTGTATCAAATTCAAGGAGGATGGGAAATGCGAGATTTGAAGCTCATACCATACCGACAATGTTTGCATGATCTTTGTCAACGGTTTTGATCAGTGGAGTTCAGGCATATTCCAAGGGTCCATAATGAGGTCGTCGATGCTTTGGCTACCCTGGCATCAATGTTGCACCATCCGGACAAAGCTTATGTCGATCCTATGCATATTCAAGTCCGAGATCAGCATGCTTACTATAATATGATTGAAGAAGAACTTGATGGCGAACCATGGTTCCACGATATCAAGGAGTACATCAGAATGGGGATATATCCAGTGCAAGCCAAGGGGGATCAAAAGAGAATAATTTGATGGTTGGCAAATGGATTCTTCTTAAGTAGAGGAGTTTTGTATAAGAGAACACCAGACCTCGGATTATTAAGATGCACAGATGCTAGACAAGCTACGACTGTCATGTCCGAAGTACATTCGGGAGTCTGCGGACCATATATGAGCGGATATGTATTGGCAAAGAAAATTCGAGCAGGCTATTATTGGCTTACCATGGAGCGAGATTGTATCAATTTTTTGCACAAATGTCATCAGTGTCAGATACACGAAGATTTGATTCATTCTCCACCATCGGAATTGCACACAATGTCGGCACCATGGCCCTTCATTGCTTGGGGCATGGATGTCATTGGACCAATTGAGCCAGCAGCATCCAACAGGCACAGGTTCATTCTAGTAGCCATTGATTATTTCACCAAGTGGGTTGAGGCCAAAACTTTCAAATCAGTGACCAAGAAAGCAGTGGTCGATTTTGTTCACTCAAATATCATCTGTTAATTCGGAATCCCAAAGGTGATCATCACAGATAATGATGCTAATCTTAACAGTAACTTGATGGAAGAGGTATGTCAATAGTTTAAGATTACACATTGTCGCACCTCCTTTTTCCGCGCCCGCGAGGGTGCAGGGAGTTTTCTCCAATTAAAGGACAGTCGAAACGGGATTTCTTTGTTTGTTTCAGAGTCGCCACCTGGGAATTTTAAGGCGTCCCAAGTCACCGGTTTTAATCCCTGAATCGAGGAGAATATGACTCTGTCTATTTAACAGTCTGCACACCAAAAATCCGGATAAGGAATTCTGTTAACCCGGGAGAAGGTGTTAGGCATTCCCGAGTTCCGTGGTTCTAGCACGGTCTCTCAACTGTTATATTCGGCTTGATTATTTTGATTTGTAAAATACATTTTTATTGCATGATTTTATTGTTACCGCTGTGTTAGGCATTCCCGAGTTCTGTGGTTCTAGCACGGTCGCTCAACTGTTATATTCGGCTTGATTATTTTGATTTGTAAAATACATTTTTATTGCATGATTTTATTGTTACCGCTTCTATTTAGATTTAAAGACCCTTCTTTGAATCGAATCACGCGTACGTATATTCGTGTTATAAATTATATTTTTAAAAACATGCGGAGTTGTGTCACGCGCACGTGTACACAATAATATAGATACATTTTTATTAAAATAATTATTTTCGAAATTATGCTTTAATAAAATCAAGAACATTCGCCCTTTTTGTATAATTAAGTAGTGAACCTCACATCTCGGGTTTTTATGAAATTAATAATGATATTCTCCGAGGAATCCCTTTTATTAAATATTCGATCGAAGTTGCGCGAACGCATAATCCGAATTGCTTTTAGAAATATAATCAGGTTACGCGAACGTATCCCTAATCACAAAAATATTCTTGACAGTAATATAAATTCTCTACAAATGTTTATTGCATCCATCTATTTTTAAATGTAAGAGTCATGAGAAATCACTATTTGAGATGCCTCTAAATTCCTTGAAAAGAATTCACAATTCATTAAGTGTTGACCGCAAATTATATTTTTACGTGTGAATTATATTCCTCAAAAACCATGAGTTTAAAGAGTAAAATAAAAATAAAATAAAAATAAACAACGTGTGATTAATACTACCATTTTTATGGTAAATACAATATTTATCTACCCAAAAAGCGAATTGTGTATAAACTTAGGAAAACAATTGATTTAATAAATGAAGTAATATTTTTTGAAGAATTTTCATTGTTATATTTGGAGCAAACGCTATTTACACATTTTTTGACTTAAAATGTTACAATCTATAAATCTCATCCTTCTTTTACACCACTTGTTTTTAGTCCGAGGTTATAATTGTTTGGTTAATTTTGCTTACGAAGATTGAGTTTGAGATAAATAAACCAATTCTTATTCTCTGCCTATACGAATATTTGCAAACACTTAACTCTATATTTTGTAAAAAAAATCATTGACATTATTTCATATATTAAAAGAAATGAGTTGATCGCGTTCCTAAAATAACTAAGCCATTTGTTATTAAGAAAGAGAACTAATCTACCAATTGATTTAATACTATATTAACCAACTAAAACAAAACTGAAACTTAAACTAATAAAATTTAAATGAGTAGAAGACATCCTTATAATTCCAAACTTCATTTACTTGCCATGTTGAAGCTCTTCACAACATGAGTTTAAAAGATATGTACCTGATATTGGAAGCAAAAGAAAATGAAGATGAAAATCAGCGGCAGTAATAACAGTACAACAGCAACAACTGCCCAGCAACAGTAACAACCCAGTAACAGACCGGTGGAGTAGTAATCCCAAAAACAAAAGCTTTAAGCTTTAAATGAAACAACAACCATTAATACTAATTTCAAACAAAGAAAGAAAGCAGTAGATTTTTTAGCTTTTATTTTTATTTTTGAAAGCTTAAATATTTTTCAGAATTTTTCTCTCTTCTATTCTCTGTCCGTTTTTTCTCTCTATCTGTATGTGTTTTTCTCTTATCTTTTCTCTTCTTTATGTCTTGTGTTCAAGACTTCTTCTTATAACTCATCCCATAAACCTTTCAATTAATTAAAATCCATACTTTTTCTCTACTCAACCCATTATCTTTCCACTCATCCCCATTACATTAAATAAACATATCACACCACCCCATTATATTTTGTCCCTCATGCTTCATTTAAAATAATGCAAGATTCCCCCTTTAAATTAAATCTTGTCCCCCCTTTATATTAAACAACTATATCACAACCCACCCCATTTCATTTTGTCCCCCATGCTTCAAATAAACAATTTCAAAATGTACAATTCCTAAACTACCCCTCACGACCTTACTGAAATTACCAAACTACCCCTGAACGTACTACAAATTTACCAAACTACCCATCAGCTATAACACATCAATTAATCAAACTATAACCAAAATATAGACAATATGATTAATTTCTAACAATGTTCAAACAACAAATTTCATGAACATGATTTCTTCAACATTTCAACAACAAAGCACATGAACACAAATTGAACAACAAAGAACAACTAAAATTTGATTGAACAATATTTTAGCAACAAACAATCCTATTTTCGGATTCAACAACAACAACAAACAAGTATATTTAGATTTCTAAATTCAATAATATTGAACTTAAAATCAACTACTCTAACAACATTACAACAAACAATTCCTATAAACAAGATTATGAGACAAATTCAAGAAATAATCATAAATGATAAACAAAAAATCAAACTATACATATTTCGGATTCAAGATCACACAAACATAATATGAACATGAATTAAATCTAAAAATAAAAACGATGGATTCAAATGATTAAAACCAACATACTTCCCTTATTACAACTAAATTCTTTTAGGCAAATGACAAAACAAAAACCTAAGAAGAAACAATTATGAACTTAAGCTTGAACTTAACAATATTAACAATTTCCGGAAAATACATAAAATACATGAAACAAATTGAAGAAACAATTAATTAAACTTCAATTTGTATCTAACTAATATTAAACTAACAAATATTCATTTAAACAATAATACAAACATGAAATAAACATGAAAACAACTAATTAAACTTCTATTTTGAAATCTGAAAATTAATTTTAACAAAGCACATGAACATGAACAAACTAGAAAAATGATTTCAACGATAAACAACGAACAAAACAAGAATCAAATATTTAACGATTTTAACTTTTAGAAATATAAAAACGAAATATGGACAAAATAAAACTCAAAAACAACTAACCGGAGATGAATCAACGAAGAACTTTGATTGTAAACAAATCTGTCCGAGCCTCGACCAAAGCTCGAACAAATGACGACGAAGACGAAGAGAAGATGAAGCAGCCCGTAGCTACTGCCGCGACGAGCAGCAGCAGCAGTCCGTCCAACACCTGCTGTGACGAGCAGCAGCAGCACGACGTCGAGACAGCAGCGGCGGCGGCGACAGGCAGCAGCAGCGGCGGCGACAGGCAGCAGCAGCGCGGACAGCCATGGACGACGACATGGTCGACGTCGAAGCTCGTCCATGGCTGTGTTCGTTTGGTTGTTTGGTTGAGACAGAAGCAGCAGCGACGGGGCTTCGAACAACAGAAGGAACAAACAACGGGCTGGTCGACGCACAAGCAGAAGCAACTGGTGGCGACGACGGACTGTTTTGCCGGAGAAGATGAAGCTCGACCAAACGACGACGAACTAGAGCAACAATGGTGGACGAAGAAGATGAAGTGCTTGGGCAGCAGCTGTTTGGACGATGAGGGTGTGTCGAAGAAGAAGGTAAAGGGCAGCCATGGATGCTTGGTTGGAGCTTTGGAGGAAGAAGAAGAAGATAGGAGAGGGGGGCGGATGGTTTAGATTTTAGGGTTTTCTTCTTTTAGTTTTTGTTTTGTTTTTGTAAAATGTAAGACAAAGGGGTTTGGGTCTTTTGGGTTATGGACTGGGTCGACCCAGTTCGAAATGGACTGGGTCGTAGGGAAGATTGGGCCATTTTTTGGGCCTATGGCTTGAAATCGAAGAAGAGGCCCAATTCCGACTTTCTTTATATTTTCGCTCTTTTTTCTTCTTTTATTTCTCTAAAACTAAATTATAAAAATACTTAAACTATTATTAAGAATTAAATTAAGTTATAAAAGCGCAAATTAACTCCCAATAACAATTAACGCACAATTAAGTAATAATTAAGCATAAAATTGTATATTTGGACATTAAATGCTAAAAATGCAAACAATGCCTATTTTTGTAATTTTTAATTTTTGTAAAACAAATTTAATTACTAACAACTGTAGAATTAAATCCTACATGCAAAATGCGATATATTTTTGTATTTTTATTAATTTATCAAATAAACACGCACAGACAAATACAAATAATTATTCAAAATGTCACAAAATATCACAAAATTGCACACCAAAGAAAAAATCATTTTATTTTTGGATTTTTTGGGAGTAATTCTCATATTGGGCAAAAATCACGTGCTTACACACATCACAATTCTACCCCATATCTTCCCAAGGCGAATGGAGCAGTCGAGACAACCAACAAAAACATAAAGAAGATACTTCGGAAAATGGTAGAAGGTTAACAAATTACCATTTGCGCTGTTGGGATATCGCACTACTGTCCGTACTTCGGTAGGTGCAACTCCTTATTTGCTGGTATATGGCACTGAAGCAGTAATACTTGCAGAAGTTGAAATCCCTTCCCTTCGGATTGTCACTGAGGCTAAGATTGATGATGATGAGTGGGTCAAAACCCGTTGGGAGCAGTTGAACTTGATTGATAAAAAAAGATTGGCAGCAGTATGTCATGGCCAATTATATCAAAAGAGAATGGCAAGAACATACCACAAAAGGGTGCGTCCTCGAAAGTTTGAAGTGGGTCAGCAAGTGTTGACACGTATCCTTCCACATCAGGTTGAAGCAAAGGCAAGTTCGCCCCGAATTGGCAAGGGCCATTTATTGTAACCAGAGTATTATCCAATGGTGCTCTATGTTTAACAGATATCGAAGGAAAATACATAGACATGGCCATCAATTCTGATGCAATCAAGAGATATTATGTATGATTTCTTTGTTATAATTGTTGATTGTTTGTACCGGGCATTGTTTCGAAGATTGAAATGACGAAGGCAATTCGTTCTGCTATCTAAACACTCTACCCTTTGTTCCCCCTTTTGAGCCGCATTTGTTTTTTTCATACCCCTCTTTTAGAATTAATAACAAAAAGAAAAGAGAAAAGAAAAGAAGTGAAAAGAGAAAGTATAACAACAAGGAAATTCAGGTGTGAACTACGTTTGACCTGATTCCTGTTAAGGATACGTAGGCAGCCTCACGGCTCGGTCATAGTAAAATAAAATATCAAAAAATCCCCAAGCAAGAAACTGGGGCAGAAGTTGTACTTGTAATAAGAAATGTGATTCCAAGAGTTGTAATTTTAAACCCATGTCAAATTGTTTTGAGCCTTTGATACCCTTTCTTTCTAACCCTATCCAAAAGCCCACATTACGGTCCAAAGAAAGACCTTTCGATCAGTCTTCGAGAGATGCCAAGTTGAGCAAATAGAGGTGATTCATATCAGGATAACACTCTGGTCCAAGCAGGAAAGTAATGAAAATGAGAAAATCTTATTGGTGAAAAACCCCATTGGCACCATGAGGCGACGAAAGCTGAGAGAAAGTAAAAATGAGAGAGTTTTATTGGTGAAAACCCTCATGGTCACAATGAGGCGAAGAAAGCTAAGAGAAAAGTAAAAATGAGAGAGTCTTATCGGTGAAAACCTTCACGGGCACCATGAGGCGACGAAAGCCGAGAGAAAGTAAAAATAAGAGAGTCTTATCGGTGAAAACCTTCCCGGGCACCATAAGGCGACAAGGAATTGAGGAACAAACAAATAAGAGAGGTTTGTCGGTGAAAACCCTTCAGGGAACTGCAAGTCGAACAAGGTCCGTAAGTTGGCGAAAAGTAAAATTGGGTTATGAAAATCTTGGAGAACAAAGTAAAACAATTGGAAAGGAGATTGGTTAAATAGACTGGGCTGATTAATCCAAAATGCATACCATGATCATTGGTGCCAGTGACTCCACTCAGATAAGTTCCTTTTTCCTATCTCCAACAGTCATCCAAATTTGGATTTTCTTCTTTATTCTTAATTCTCAAAATCATCGCATTTCATTGCTGTTAATTTTTACTCCTCTAAAGCTATTCCAAGGTTAGCCTTATTCCAACAAATAAGAAGGAATGTCAAAATGTACTACCAGATTCAAAATTGCACAAAGCAAAATACGGCTAGGACATGCTGGAGATAGTATGATGAAAAGTGGGACCTGGGGTGTAAGCAAAGGTTAAATCGGTGGAATGGTTCAGTAATGTCATGAGAGATGTATGGTTACGAATAAAAGGGTCAGAAGCGAAAAACAACAGTTGGGGATCCTGCAGTTAAGGATCAGTCATGAGGTCAAAACAGTCCTTTCGACCAGTTCAAGGCAGTATGTTGAAGCAAAGCATGGCAAAGAGAAAACCGTCCCCAGCAAGAATTCCACAACTAACCACCACGTTTTAAACTGACAAGATTTTCTTTGATTTGAAACAAGAGCAAAGATGTCATTTGTTTCAGGAAGCACCCTGTGAGGAAAACAAGTACCATGCAGGTTTGATCGTATAAATTTTCAGGATCCTCCTGGAAAATGGGACCTAGTTTAACATTCAAAACAATCATGAGTAGCAAGATCTAGTATAAATATACCCTAAAAGAATATAAGTTGGCTTTAAAGTTTTATTGCTAGGATAGGATTTAATTTGAAGTTTTCAGGACCCTCCTAGAAAATGGGACCTAGGTTAAACCCTAAAACAATCATAAGTAGTAAATATAGGACAAATGTTCACCAAAAGGAATATAAGTTGGCTTCAAAGTTCGCATAAGAGTTGTCAGGAACCTCCTAGATAATGGGACGTAGTTTAAAACTGGCTTGGATAACAAGATTTAGCATAAGACATACCTTCAGTAGATATAATTTAGCTTTAAAATTATCGTTAATTAAGAGTTGCCAGGACCCTCTTGGATAATGGGGAGTAGTTTAAGACCCTCTTAGATAACAAGATTTAGCGGAAGTCATACCTTTAAAAGATATAGCTTAGACTTAAAATTGTCGTTTAGTTAAGAATTGTCAGGACCCCCCCCCCTGGATAATGGGACCTAGCTTTCAAATTCTTAGTAATATTTGGTAATATGCTTCAGTTTAACACTCACAGATGCGCCCAGCTACCAAACTGGGGCAGAAAATTTTCTTTTGTTTTGTCTATTTTTGTTGAAGTCAGGTGCCCATCTGAAGAACATGGAGAACAACACGGATGTTAAAGATAAGAGCATGACCAAGTACTAGCAATCAGGCGTCCACCTGGAGAACAAGGAAGAACAGTTGAAGTATCAGCAATCAGGCATCCACCTGGAGAACAAGGAAGAACAATTGAAGTATCAGCAATCAGGCATCCACCTGGAGAACAAGGAAGAACAGTTGAAGTATCAGCAATCAGGCATCCACCTGGAGAACAAGGAAGAACAGTTGATGGCATCCACCTAGAGAACAAGGAAGAACAGTTGAAGTATCAGCAATCAGGCATCCACCTGGAGAACAAGGAAGAACAGTTGAAGTATCAGCAATCAGGCGTCCACCTAGAGAACAAGGAACAACAGTTAAAGTATCAGCAATCAGGCGTCCACCTGGAGAACAAGGAAAAGCAGTTGAATATTCAGTAATCAGGCGTCCACCTGGAGAACAAGGAGCAACAATTCAAGTTTCAGCAATCAGGCACTCGTCTGGATAGCAAGGGAGTACAATTCAAGTTTCAGCTTTCAAGTTCTTACTGATATTTGGTAACATGATTTAGTTTACACTCATATATATGCCCAGCTACCAAACTGGGGCAGAAATTTTTCTTTACTTTTGTCTATTTTGTTGAAATCAGGCACCCACCTGGAGAGCAAAGGAATACAATTCAAGTTTCAGCAATCAGGAGCCCACCTGGAGAACAAGGGAATACATTTCGAGTCTCAACAGTCATGAGCCCACCTGGAGAACAAGGGAATACGATTCAAATTTCAAGTAGTCAGGAGCCCGCCTGGAGAATGAAGGGAAGAAGCAATTCAAATTTCAAATAATCAGGAGCCCGCTGGAGAACAGAGGAAAGGAAACAATAGTCAAAGGAAGACGTTTAAAAGGTCCAGCAATCAGACACCCACTTGGAGAAGAAGGGAAAGCATTTCAAAAAAATACCATTCAAGTCAGCCACAAAGGAACTTCTAAGGAAAATACAAGTCAACGAGGCAACATCAGTCACAAGATCAAGTTTGAAAATAAATCTTTGTAAAACATAGATTATGACTTAGTCTAGCTTCTTCATTTTTGGCATGGTGTAATAAGGAGGTCAGTAGGCAGTATCAGCAGCAGCAACAACAGAAACAGTAAAACCGCAGCTTATGGTAGTCCCAGCTACCAAAACTTCCCGAACTACATTGACCTGATTCCTTTATAGCCAAGGATATGTAGGAAACCTTTGAACCAGAGGTTCGGTCAAATCTTTCAAAAAATGCTTCCCACAGAGTATTCAAACAGGCAAAAATCGCTCGTATCCACTCATTTTATCTTTGCACGAAAACTCTTCGTGTTTCCGGACAAAGAGGGGCAGCTATGAGCATGTTATTTTTGCCTCATACGAATTACTCCAAAAGAATTCCCAAAATTAGGTCTTTTCTTTAATTATGTGTTATTTTTAAGAATTATTATGCTATTTTCTTGATTATTTGCATATGTTTGTGTACATGTTTAATGCATTAAAAATACAAAAATAAAGTATTTGTATTTAGGATTTAATTTTACATTTTTAGATTAATTAAGTAAATCGTTGTTTTACAAAAATGAAAAATTCAAAAAACAAATAACGTATTTTGCATTTTTAGTGTTTAATATCGAAATTTCGTGATTTCCTTTTTGATTTGGTAAAATAATATTGTGATAATTATTATTTAGAGTTAATTAATATTTTTAATAGGATAATTTGGTTTTACAATTTAATTTAGGATTTTAGTTTTAATTTTTCAAAAAAAGAAAAGGGAAGAAAAGAAAAGGAAAAGAAGCAAAGAGAAGGAAATCGAAATTGGGACAAAATTCAATTTAATTTAAGAAGCCCAAACAATTACCCAGCCAAGCATGCCCGATCCAGCCCAAACCCATGTCAAAATTCGGTCCATCCCATGCCACATCAAACGACGTCGTTTGGTATAGTTTGATCAGGACCGTCGATCTCACTTGATCGAACGGTCCCTAACCTCGCCCATGACCCAAGCCCGACCCGTTTGCATCAGAGACCAATCCGGTCTCTATTTAAAATGTCATCATTCTATTTAGTCAAACGATCCAAGTCGTTGATCTTGTTTGATCGAACGACCTGGATCCAATTCCACCCCCAGTATATAATTACCCAAATGGACCCCGCCCCCCTTAGAACCCCCCCCCCCATCTCATCACTCATCTTCCTCACCCAAACCCTAGAGACCAGCCGCCACCATTCCCCACCGCCTTCCGGTGGCGGCGCCGGCCTCAACCCGCCTAAAAATTACACCATATAACCCCCTCACTCCCCTCATGCCAAATCCTCACTCCCTTTTCCTTGAATCACCCCATAACTCTTCGAATCTTGGATCGAAGATCGGACCCCGAACCCTAGCCTACCCAACCAACCCCAAATCGATACCCCAGAACCATCTCACTACCCTCTTTCCAAATCCCCACTTCACGCCCTTCGAATGACACCAGAACTGTTCGAATCTTAAAGGAACCCTAAAATCCCAAACTCCAAATCGATTAGATATTTGAAGGTTTGAGGTCGAAATCGACCTTAGTTGTGTGTTCTCGGTCGAGAACACTCGATTAAGGTCTATTCCGACTTCATATTCAAAAATTGAAGATCTAATTCAAGACGGGGTTCAATCATTTGGAGGTAGGTGCCCTGATTTTAGTTTTTCTAATTCTTTTTTATTATCTTCCTCTACTCCTTTCTTTTATTTTTAGAATGGTTATTTGGTCGGATTTGATTTGTTTTTTTTAGTTTAATTTCTGTGTCGAACTAAAAATTGTTCGTCGATTTGGTCTGGTTTATTCATGAGCTTCTTTAGCTATTATTCATATCATTTGAATTCTTGATTTCTTCTGTTAATTATGGTAACCTCTGAGTCCTTCGTATTCTAGGTCTAGTCAGAATAATTAGGATTAGTTTAATAATTTGGTTTAAATTCTTGTTTAATTGTGTTGATAAGAATTGACTATTATAAGTTTTATGCAAGTGGTTACTAATTGAGAAGCTTCTAATAGTGGTAGGGTAGTATTTGCATTATTGAATTAACTAAAAGCACTAATTTGAGTGGATCATTTAAAATGGAGAAGATAAGTTGTAGTGGAAAATGCACTAATTGAACGCCCATTTAAGGGAGCTGAAAATCAGAAGAGGAGATGAAATACAAAGAACATTCTAAGAGACAGAGAGCTTAAGAAATAGAAGAGAGAACATTCTGGGACACAGAAAATACACTGAGTTCATAGAGAGTTATAGAGTAAAAAAGAGAGGACCAGAGGAGAAGATAATCTGAGAAATACTGGGGGGAAAATAGATTTTTACTGTTCCATTAAAATTTCCGAGATTTTGAGGCTTTTCATTTGTGAAACAATTCCTGAATAATCATAGGTTAAAATGATTTGAATGTGCTGGTTTTCAAGTGTTTGGTTCAAGTTCTGACTGTATTATGATTACTAAGTATCAGTTGATCCTTCTACTGGGCTGAATTTGGCTAAAAAACTAGTTTCCTTTGGTTTATTTTTACTGTTGAGTCCTGTTGATGCTACTGCTGCACCTTACCCCTCTTTACTCTCATTTCCAGATATTCATCTCACCTTCTAATGTGTGAAAAGGGGATGGACATGAAGTTTGGTGTATTCAAGTTGATGTTTGTAATATTAAGATCATATGCTTGATGTTTCTGCATTTTTAAAAGTCATCTGATTCAATTTAATTTTCCTATGTCTCCTACGGTTTTGTTTTGAATAAGGAATGATGTGTTAGTAATAATTTGTAATTCATTATGCTGGTTGCTAAATGTGTATGAAAGGTCATGATAAATGCTGGTTAAGATCTGGAAGTTATATGTGTTTGCAAGGCTGAATAGCCAGTTCATTTGTTGATCAATGTGTAAGGCAACCTTTGTATTCATTACTGTTGAGAGGAGCATGTATTCATTTCTATTATGTTTAAGTCATAATATCACTCTGTTGGTTTGGATTGATGCCTTACTGTTTCGAGTTGAGGATATGTTAGTATTTACTATCCTATTTCGTGTATGTTGTTAGCTCATATGGAGTTTTGGTCAGTTTAATAGGAAGCCTTTGAATTCTTTATCTTAAATTAAGATGTTGAAAGCTTTATCATCTATATTCTGGTGTTAATTGGTGTTAGGGTATAAATGTTAGTTTAGCCATCTATATAATAGACATTAATTGTGTTCATTTCGTAAGTTTTCTCAAATTATTTAGTAGAAGTTAAAGTTAATATTAGAGTTAGTATGTTTGAGCTTCAGGAGTTATCAATTTGCAGTTGGGCTCGTTGTTGGCCCAAGCCTTGAACGTCGAATTTGAGTTTCAATATTGTGGGCCTTTAATCACTAGGCCAAGTTCGAAATAGGGATGGTCCATGATATCTCTAAGATTTTGATATTGGGCTCACTTGGAGCCCAACAACTCGTATACCAGGTCCGTATCAATGTTAGTTAATGGGGCTTTATTTATTTGGGTCTTTCAGCAATCCAACGTGGACTGCTCCTTTTACTTAAACAAGCAGTATACCATGAGTAAAAGCCCAATACCTTAACGTGTAGACAATTAATTTCTTTCAAATAGTGGAGGTGGACTATATTGATAATAAAAAATGACAAATTGTGTGGCCCCCGCATTAGTTTCATAACCTAGATATAAAAATGATTAATATTCGTAAAAAAGCCTTTAGGGCCGTTTAAAAACACAATTGTGATTGTGTATACGTCCGTGTACCAGTGCCTCGTACCTGCACAACATTTAAAATATCAATTATAGAATGCTATATCATAGTTATAAGTAAGAATACCAAATAACATACCAGTGCCTCGTACCTCCCGGTGTATGGTGTGTACCGACCGCCAGCTTTATGAATGGGGTTCTCGATAAAAAATTGGGTAATACGGCGGTACCAAGACATATACATCTGAATAGTCGCCGCCTGGATCTGTGAAGGTGGTGGCGGAATCAGGTCCTCTCGCCCCTCCCAAGTATGGACCTGCGCCTCTAGCCATGCTACAGATACGTCGTCCGCCCTCGAATGATCATCCCACTGATAATGTAAAGCCTACCATGTAGGCCCCATCGGTATAGTCTACGGACGGCCAAACTGGCGAAGTACCCGCTCTGTGGCATGATGCTCCATAATATCGAGGCACATCAGCGGGATGGTAGTGCTCCAAATTAGTCGGCCAGCCGAGCAATAATCGGGCAGGCCACTTATCAAGTCGTCGTTGTATGGCGTCTAGATGAACTATCAAATAATAACATAAAAGTGAGTATGCACAACACAAGTGAATTTATAACAAGTAAGTTTAGGTACACATTTACCTGTGCGCCCTCCAGCATATCCAACACATCCCTGACAAGGGGGAGATTATGATAAGCATCAATGGCTCGGTAATTTCCACGCCGGAGAACCCACCTCGTAGCTAGAGGGAGAAACGGAGGTTCTACATCCGGAGGTAATGGTGGTAGAGGTGGCTGCAACGGCAGGAACCGCTCAGGCCCAAACCTAACATACGAGGTTGACGTAAAACTTAAGAAAATTTTTGACTAGATAGAATTGGAAGTAATGAACAGAGTATTCGAATATGTTGTCACCTGTAGAAGCGGCAGAAAATCACATACGTCGCTCTAAGTGCCCATGCTTGCCCGACACATATTCCTGTATATGTAAGCGAGAACAGCAACATCCCAGCTGTATTGGGGTAAATTATCTAGCTACTAAAGATAATGTAGAAATTGCAAATTCACTAGATTTCCCGAAGTGTTCGGGAACAAGACACCCCCAAAAGAAGGAGCAACACCAACCTCGTGTACCGGTGAATATGTAGATCATCTGTCTCGCCAGTGATGTCGGGGTGCAATATCTCCAAATGTTGTCTAATAGTTGTCAAAGTCATGCGACTGGCCCCTGAAGTTGCAGTCTCATCCTGTGGCCTGAAACCAGTGAACTGCTGCAGCAAGTCCAAATACTGGGCACACGACATAGATCTCATATACTGAGGCAATGCAACGGCCAATCCATCAGCATACAACCCATATAAAACCTCAACATCATGTAGCGTGATGGTGGCCTCGCCAATGGGCAGGTGGAAAGTGTGCGTCTCCGGTCGTCACCGCTCTATCAAGGCCGTGATCAGAGACCAGTCGAGCTGCAGCTGCCCAATCTAAAAAATCCTATAGAAGCTCGTATCCCGCAGGTGCTGGACTACACGAGGATGGAAATTTTTGCCCCTCATAAAGTCCCATAAGTCGTCCACTCTCCTGGCACGGAGAGTCTGGTCTAGTAGCTTTCCCTCCCATATGTAGGCGGACCTATGATCGCCCTGTAACACTAATAGCTCATCCGAGAGAGGTCCAGGATGCACATATGACACGTCCATGCTACTGTAAATTAAACAATATTAATTGTGTGTTTGTTTTGTAAATAACTAATATTTAATTATTTAATGGGACATAGTATATATCTATGGGTTCCAGACTCGATATTTGAGTCCTAGTAGCACCAAGCTATCCTAAATTCTTATGTGTGTCAATTTCAATACTTTTCATAATTTTGTTTGTCTTATAAATTAAATAATTAATTTTTGATTGGACAACGTATATATCTATGGATTCCAGGATCGATATTTGAGACCAGTAGCACCAAGTTATCCTGAATTCTTATGTGTGTCAATTTCAATACTTGTCATAATTTTGTTTGTTTTATATTTTAAATAATTAATTTTTATTTGGACAACATATATATCTATGGGTTCCAAGCTCGACATTTGAGTCTCAGTAGAACCAAGCTATCCTGAATTCTTATGTATGTCAATTTCAATACTTTTCATAATTTTGTTTGTTTTACAAATTAAATAATTAATTTTTAATTGGACAACATATATATCTATGGGTTCTAGGCTCGATATTTGAGGTCGAGTAGTGTCACACCTCCTTTTTCCGCACCCGAGGGGCGCAGGGGAGTTTTTTTCAATTAAAGGACAATCGAAACGGGATTCGTTTATTTATTTCAGAGTCGCCACTTGGGAGATTTAGGGTGTCCCAAGTCACCCATTTTAATCCCGAATCGAGGAAAATAATGACTCTATATTACAGTCTGCGTACCAAAAATCCGGATAAGGAATTCTGTTAACCCGGGAGAAGGTGTTAGGCATTCCCGAGTTCCGTGGTTCTAGCACGGTCGCTCAACTGTTATATTTGGCTTATTTATCTGATTTTAAATACAATATGAACTTATGTGCAAATTTTATCTTTCAACCGCTTTTATCATTTACTGTTATTTTTATCAAGAATTGCAACGTTATAAAAATGTATCTCGAACCACGTTACAATCAATGTACCCGTGGTCGTCGACACACTTTGACTCCGTTGAGATTTGGATTTGGGTCACATCAATGTGCACCCGAGTTTAAGGAAATTAAATTATTAAAGGCGCGCCTAAAGCGACTAGCGTATTTATTTTGGGTAGGACCGTGGAATTTTACTAAACGGTCCATCCCGAAGCCTAAACAATTTTTAAAGCAATATTTATTGAGGGCCCCGCAATTTGTATTTTTATTTGGCGAGGCTCACCTCGTTCTTTATTTCTAATGAATTTGCAACGTCATGGACATGCATCTCGAACCACGTCACAGTCAATGTACCCGTGATTAGAGAGGCATTTCGAATCCGTCGAGATTTGGATTTGGGTCACATAAATGTGCACCCGAGTTTAAGAAGGTAAAGTTTATTAAAGCGTATCCTAAAGAGACTAACGTGTTGTCATTTTAGGAAGGTTGTGAGATTTGCTAAACAACCCGTCCGGGAAACTAAATGCTTCAATGATATACATTTAACAAGGGCCCCGCATCTGCGCATTTTGTTTATTTTCATCGAGGCTCATCTCGTCCTTATTTTAAAAGGATATCCTATAGCAACTACGTTTCTTGTCGTGTTTGTCTCTATCAATTGAAAACAGTAGATAGTCCTAATTAATTACATGCTTGCAAGTTGTTTGTAACAACATTCAGAAAAAAACTTGAAAATCAAAAATGAGGCGGCATGTACAGTCAGTTGAATAAATAATTACGAGCCCAAATCCAACCCACGCGTGATGGGCCAAATCTGGGCCGCTGCTTGCTCGAAGCAGGCCGGCTTGGCCTGTTTTGGCCTGAACTCGACCTTTATGAGGTTGAGATTGCAAGTTTGGTGTTCTTTGTCTTAACAGGTGGTTTACTAGTTATATGAGACCATCAATCTAAAAAGGAAGAACTTAATCCATGATGTACAGTTTGCATACATTACAACATATACTGCAAAATAAACTAAAATCTAAGATGCAACCTATCTTATTGAGCATATTATCGCCTATCAGCATACATATGTAAACTACCATTTAGCTAACCTATATTGATATACACTAGGCATGCAAGCTGCTTCGATTGTCAACACAAGAATGAAAATTATCATACAATACATGATATCTAATATAACAATATATGTATGAAAATCAACTTCAAGTCTTTTCCTTTTTTTGCATTCATGCTCAATGTTCCAATTACATTTGATAGTGCCTTGGTTGTGTACCTGATGTAGAGGAACAGAAGAAGAAGGAAAAAGATCAGCTGAGTAGCACACAACAAACAACAGCAACAGCAGATTCACAGCAACAACACAGCAACAAACAACCAGCCAATAATGGTGAAGCTCAGCAAGGAGTCGAGCAACAAATGAACAATCCCAGAAAAAGAACAGAGTAGGAAACAACAGCCCAGAATGTTGAATGTAACAGCAACAGAAATCCAATGACCACAAGAAAGCTTGGCAATCAGGAAAAGCAAAACCCCATAGAAAACCTGATCAAACTGGACTCTTGCACAGTTTCTTCTAGACCATACTCATTCACAATGTTCTGAAATTTATTTTTGTTTTTCCTTTTCAGTTTTTTCTTACTCCCAAGATCTCTCCAGACTCAAAAAAAATGAACCCCCTTTCTAATGGAAGGCCTGCCTCTTTTATCGCCTAACCTTAACACTTTACAGTCTGTTTTACAACTCAAAATTGCCCCCCCCTCGTTGTTTTTCCACTCACTTCTTTTAAATAAACAAAACTCCCATCAAATCCCTGACAGCCCCTCTCTCTTTTGTTGTTAAAATGTACTAATCACTTGTTTATTTAACCAAAGTATGGGCAGTAGGAATATAATCTGACAGCACATGCTGTCCAATTATTTTAATTCCTTAAAGCTAACCATACACATGCTGCCCACGGTCTAAACCAAATGGCATCGTGTTTTAAAATCAAAGTCTGAATCTGCCATTATAACCTTTCCCCTAGATGTTCTTTAATTCAATTTGAACAAAATCAATAGGCAATACAATTCCGTTCCTAATGGGACTCAAATACGATCACAGCAGAAATAAGCAATACGAATCAAGTTGTTACCATTAACGATTGAAACTAATTGACGACATATATCGACTCGACTATATTAATCGTAACACATAACAATCAATCGTTCATACAAACAACACGTATAGAGTCCCGAATGACTTCAGACAAATTTGTTCAAACACTGGGAACTTATATGAATTAAACTCGTTTGACGACTAATCTAATTGATGAGCATGTATATCACAGGGTATATTCAGAACACAAACAGAAGACAATTGACCAAATAAAAAGGCCTTTAACAGAGATGGAAGAAATCCGAATGAAAAGTAACAAAATAACAAACAAACACAACGAAACATGCTGACAACTTAATTAGAACTAAAACAAAAGAAAGGAAAACTTACCAAAAGAGTTTGAAATCAAAATGACCCAAATCTGACTCAACTTCGAACTCTTGAGGCCGAACAAACTTTAATCAGGGTGTTCTCACATGAGAACACCTTGATTAAGGTCTATTAGACCTCAAACCCTTGTCAAGACCGGCCGGATTCCCCAGGTGCATGTGTTTCAAGTTCTGGATTTTCAGATCTGGATTTTTAGGAGTTGTGGGTAGATTCGGACCAAACCAAGCTTGGTTTGGTCACGAGGAAGGTCAGGGGAGTGTCTGGTATGAAGATGGGGTGGTTTGGCATAGATCGAGTTTTGTCTCGAATCTTCAAATCCAGATTCGAGACGATAGGAGGTGATTCGAGGTTCGTGGTTAGTGGATTCGTGTTCAGGGTGGTTGGATGCTTTAGGGGTGTGAAGGGGGTGGTCACCGGCGTTCGTGCCGCCGGGTTTTGGTGGAGGGGAGACTAGGGCGGCTTGCTAGGGTTTGGGGTTTCAGGTTTGATCTTGGGGACGAAGGGATGGGGTGCTGGTATAGGGGGCGTGGGGTGTAAGGGAAGGTTTATATATGGTCTATGGGATTGGATCTGAGCCGTTAGATCAGATGATCTCAACGGCTTGGATCTGAGGGTGAGAAATGAGACGGGGTCGTTTGGTAGTTAAACGGGGTCGTTTGGTTTAAGTGAGGGGTTGGGTCGGATTGGTTCCTGGGTCGGGTTTGAAAATGGGTTGTTGAAAGAGATCCTGAGCCGTTGGATTGGCCTAGACAGACGGCTCAGATTGATTTGCCTGAAACGGCGTCGTTTCAGGAGGTGCCTGGGCAGGCCTGGACTTGGACTGGGTCTGAGTGCTGGTTTGGGCCTGTTTTTGTTTCATTTCCTTTGGGCCCAAACCGATTTTCCTTCACTCTTTTGCTTTTTTTTTCTTTTAAACAAAAATGAGATAATAATAAAATAGTGAAATTAAAATCAACAACACTGTAACATTTCCACATAATTATCACAAAAATATTTAAGTAAGTTAAATCACAACCTAGAACGAACGACGCACATATATTTATATTTTTTTGAATTTTCTTTTAACGACACATATTTTTTATGTTTTTGTTTGATAATGACTAGATGCAAAATGGACAGACCCACAAACGACTAACAACACATGTCACGAAAAGAAAAAATTTGTACAGCGAAGCCATTTGTCACTATTTTTATTTTCTTTTGGAGCGATTGTCCGTGAAGCAAAAATCACGTGCTTACAGCTGCCCCTCTTTGCACGAAGACACGAAGGGTTTTCGCGCAAAGATAAAGCGAGCGATTTTTGCCCGTCCGAGTACTCCGTGTGAAGCATTTTTTGAAAAAGATTTGACCGAACCTTTGCTTCAAAGGTTTCCTACATATCCTGGGCTGAACAGGAATCAGGTCAATGTAGTTCGGGAAATTTTGGTAGCTGGGACTACCGTGTGACTGTAGCGTTTGCTGCTGTTGTGCGCTGTTGCATGCCGCTGTAGGATGCTACCGCTCACTGATCTCCTTGTTACATTGATCTTGAAAGGAAAAACAAGAAGCTAGGCTAGAGTATGGGATCTCATCTATCTCCAACTTGTTCTTGTTGTCTTGCTTTCTTGTCGGCTAACACTTTCCTTTGACGCCTTTATTTTGTGAACTTGGCAGATTATGCTGGTCCTTCGTCTTTTCTGAATGCCGGTTTTCATCACTTTGTTTGATTTGCTGGGAACATGGCTTTCTTCTTTAAATCTTTCAATGGTTTCTTCAGTGGTATGTTTCTTCATCAGCATTGTCATACTGGGCATGCTACAATGTTTCCGAACTGCTTCTTCTGAGACGCGTTCCTTCTTCCTTTTGAATGTGCACTGCTTTGGCAGACTTCTGCTTCTTGGCGGTGGGGATTTTATTGTTTCCTGTTTGGGGATCTCTGTTGTACCCTTCCGTCTTCAGGTGGGGTGACTGATTCCAAAATCTAGAGTTGAATGTATTCCCGCATTATACTGGTGGGCGACCTAGAACTTAAATGTATTCCCGCACTATACTGGTGGGCGACCTAGAACTTAAATGTATTCCCACATTATACTGGTGGGCGACCTAGAACTTAAATGTATTCCCGCATTATACTGGTGGGCGACCTAGAACTTAAATGTATTCCCGCATTATACTGGTGGGCGACCTAGAACTTAAAAGTATTCCCGCATTATACTGGTGGGCGACCTAGAACTTAAATGTATTCCCGCATTATACTGGTGGGCGACCTAGAACTTAAATGTATTCCCGCATTATACTGGTGGGCGACCTAGAACTTAAAAATATTCCCGCATTATACTGGTGGGCGACCTAGAACTTAAATGTATTCCCGCATTATACTGGTGGGCGACCTAGAACTTAAATGTATTCCCACATTATACTGGTGGGCGACCTAGAACTTAAATGTATTCCCGCATTATACTGGTGGGCGACCTAGAACTTAAAAGTATTCCCGCATTATACTGGTGGGCGACCTAGAACTTAAATGTATTCCCACATTATACTGGTGGGCGACCTAGAACTTAAATGTATTCCCGCATTATACTGGTGGGCGACCTAGAACTTAAAAATATTCCCGCATTATACTGGTGGGCGACCTAGAACTTAAATGTATTCCCGCATTATACTGGTGGGCGACCTAGAACTTAAATGTATTCCCGCATTATACTGGTGGGCGACCTAGAACTTAAATGTATTCCCGCATTATACTGGTGGGCGACCTAGAACTTAAATGTATTCCCGCATTATACTGGTGGGCGACCTAGAACTTAAAAGTATTCCCGCATTATACTGGTGGGCGACCTAGAACTTAAATGTATTCCCACATTATACTGGTGGGCGACCTAGAACTTAAATGTATTCCCGCATTATACTAGTGGGCGACCTAGAACTTAAATGTATTCCCGCATTATACTGGTGGGCGACCTAGAACTTAAATGTATTCCTGCATTATACTGGTGGGCGACCTAGAACTTAAAAATATTCCCGCATTATACTTGTGGGCGACCTAGAACTTAAAAGTATTCCCGCATTATACTGGTGGGCGACCTAGAACTGAAATGTATTCCCGCATTATACTGGTGGGCGACCTAGAATTTAAAAGTATTCCCGCATTATACTGGTGGGCGACCTAGAACTGAAATGTATTCCCGCATTATACTGGTGGGCGACCTAGAACTTAAAGTATTGGCGATTGTTCCCCCGTTCTTCCGAGAAAATTTTCGACAATTGGCAGAAAATTTTCTGCCCCGGTTTTTGGTGACTTCCATGGCATTGCATCTTGCTGCCATCATCAATCCTTTGTTTTCCTGCAGCAGACAAAAGGATTTAATTAGTTTTCATTGTGGTGGTAGAGGGTGCCTTTCCGGCGAGCAACTTTTCTCTCTTCCCCTTTTCTTGCTCTATGTCCCCATAGTCGATTAACGGGCAGAGTTGCCTGCTAGGGGGGTCTCTAGCCTGCTGGGGATCGGCTTTCAATTAATTCCCCTTTCTGCTTTCTCTTTAAGCACATGCTGTGGGAGTCTGCTTTTAACTCCTGAAACCACTCCCTTTATGAGCTTACTTCCTCCGATAGTGTCAGGTATGATCACTGCATTGCCTGGGACCGGCCTTTAGGACTGTTTGTATCATCTTGCATTGGATGAATTCCCCTCGGGTTTCTGGTAGTAAGCTTTGAAAAATCCTTTCAAGACACTTTTTAGAAAAAGAAGTAAAAGGTAGAAAAAGGAGCAGATCTTTCTGAACCAACATTTTGGTGGGAGAAGAAACTCAAAAGAACTTATCTGGAGGATATGACTGGTCCCCGTGATCATGACGTGCACCATAGATTCCCGACCCAGTCTATTTGTATCAATCGATTCGCCCGATGGTCTGACTTGCTGGGGATGATAAAGGAGTGTCCGTTTCGGATGTTGTAGCTTTTGCTGATCTGTCTTGTCGCCTCATAGTGCCCTTCGAGGGGTTTTCACTAATGAGACTCTCTCGTTTCTCTCATCTCCCGGCGCCTTATGGTGCCTGTGAAGGTTTTCACCAATAAGACTCTCTCATTTCATATCCCTCATCTTACATCGCCTCTCGGTGCCTGTGAAGGTCTTCACCGATAAGACTCTCTCATTTTATTTCTTTCGGGAAATCGGGGTGTTGTAGATACGTCCCTCCTTTCTGGAGATTCCCTTGACCATCAACTCATTTCCAGTCTTACGATCCTCTTCTTTGCTGGGGATCAGTGTATTATTCTCGGCCTTATTCGCCGGACTTGGCATCTCTCGAACATTGATCGGGAGGTCTTTTGGATGTTGATGTTGGTTTTGGTGTGGGGTTAAAGAAAGGCTTATAAAAATAAAAACAACTTGAAGGGTGATGTGCTACAACTTTAGGAATCAAATCTTTGTTGGAACTTAAAACATAACCTCTGCCCCAGATTTCTTGCTTGGGGAGTTTTATTTCTTTACACTTATGTTGAGCTATGCGCGTTACGCACATTGTGCCATATTGTGCACACTATGTACATTATGCATCCTATATTTATTATGATGCACACTATGTACATTATGCATCCTATATTTATTATGATGCACACTATGACCGAGCCGTGAGGCGCCTACGTATCCTCTTTGAGGAATCAGGTCAAACGTAGTTCCCACGGTTTTGTATTTCTTGTGATTTTATCTTCTTCTTTTTTTCTTTTCCTTCTTTTAATTTTTCTTTTCTTTTCTTTTCTTTTTTTTTCATATATTTCCCATTAGTGATTCCAAAAGAGGGGTATGAAAGAATAACTTAAGGCTCAAAGGGGGAAGCAAGGGTTAAACAGTGTTTGGGTAGAAGAAAGAATTGCCTCCGTCATCTCATTATCCAATAAATGCCAAATACAAACAAACCAACCAAAAAAATTGCCATAATTAAAGAAATTACGCATAATATCTCTTGACTGCATCTGAATTGATAGCCATGTCGACGCATCTACCTTTGACATCTGTCAAACACAAAGCACCATTGGACAATACTCTGGTCACGATATAAGGCCCTTGCCAATTTGGGGCGAATTTGCCTTTCGCCTCGACCTGATGTGGGAGGATCTTTTTCAATACCAGCTGCCCTACTTCAAACTTCCTGGGGCGCACCTTCTTATTATACGCTTTTGCCATTCTCTTCTGGTACAGCTGACCATGGCACACTGCTGCCAATCTTTTCTCATCTATCAGGCTCAACTGTTCCAATCGAGCTTGGACCCATTCATCATCATCAATCCCGGCTTTCGGAGGGACGGAATTTCGACCTCCGCTGGTATCACGGCCTCAGTTCCATACACCAACAAATAAGGAGTTGTGCCTATGGAAGTCCGGACGGTAGTGCGGTAACCCAACAAAGCAAAGGGTAATTTCTCGTGCCATTGTCTGGACCCTTCCACCATTTTTCGCAGTATCTTCTTGATATTCTTATTGGCTGCTTCGACTGCTCCATTTGCCTTAGGACGATATGGGGTGGAATTGCGGTGTGTAATCTTGAATTGTTGGCATACCTCTCTCATCAAGCTGCTATTAAGATTCGCCCCGTTATCCGTGATGATCACTTTTGGGATCCCAAATCTGCAGATGATATGGGAGTGAACAAAGTCCACCACTGCCTTCTTGGTTACTGATTTGAAGGTTTTAGCCTCAACCCATTTGGTGAAGTAATCAATGGTCACTAGAATGAACCTATGACCGTTGGATGCTGCTGGCTCGATGGGCCCAATGACATCCATGCCCCATGCTACAAACGGCCAGGGTGCTGACATCGTATGTAACTCTGTTGGCGGAGAATGAATCAAATCTCCATGTATCTGGCACTGATGGCACTTCCTCACGAAAGTGATACAGTCGTGTTCCATGGTGAGCCAATAACACCCTGTTCGAAGGATCTTTCTTGCCAACACATACCCGCTCATGTGTGGTCCACAAACTCCAGCATGTACCTCAGCCATAACCGTCGTTGCTTGACTGGCATCTATGCATCTCAACAATCCCAAATCCGGGGTTCTTTTGTACAATATTCCCCCACTGAGGAAGAAACCATTCGACAAACGCCGAAGGGCTCTTTTTTGGTCTCCAGAGGCATGTTCCGGATATATCCCCATCCTGAGGTATTCCTTGATATCATGAAACTAGGGTTTGCCATCTGCTTCTTCTTCTATGGCATTGCAGTAGGCGTGCTGATCACGGACCTGGATGTGTAGAGGATCAACATACATTTTGTCAGGGTGGTGCAGCATTGATGCTAAGGTGGCTAAGGCATCCGCAACCTCATTGTGAACTCTCGGGATGTGTTTGAACTTTACCGATCGAAATTGCTTGCTCAGATCATGCAAGCATTGTCGGTATGGTACGAGTTTTAGATCTCGTGTTTCCCATTCTCCCTGAATTTGATGTATCAAGAGGTCCGAGTCTCCCAAGACCAAGACGTCTTGGACATCCATGTCAGCAGCCAGGCGCAGACCCAGAATGCAAGCCTCATACTCGGCCATATTGTTGGTGCAATAGAAGCGTAGTTGAGCCGTAACAGGATAATGCCGTCCTGTTTCAGAAATGAGTACTGCTCCTATTCCAACCCCTTTTGCGTTTGCAGCTCCATCGAAGAAAAGCTTCCAACCTGGTTCCTCAGGTAATTCCAAATCATTCGTATGCATCACCTCTTCGTCAGGAAAATACGTTCTTAAGGGCTCGTATTTTTCATCAACGGGATTCTCTGCCAAATGGTCTGCCAGTGCCTGGGCTTTCATGGCCGTCCTCGTTACGTAGATGATATCAAACTCTGTGAGCAGAATTTGCCACTTTGCCAACCTTCCCGTGGGCATAGGTTTCTGAAAGATATACTTCAATGGGTCCAAGCGGGATATGAGATAAGTAGTATATGAAGACAGGTAGTGCTTCAACTTCTGAGCTACCCAAGTTAGGGCGCAACATGTTTTCTCGAGTTGAGTGTACTTGACCTCATGCACTGTGAATTTCTTGCTAAGATAGTAGATGGCTTGCTCCTTCCTTCCTGTGTCGTCATGTTGCCCCAACACACAACCAAATGAATTTTCCAAGACCGTCAGGTAAAGAATTAGGGGCTTCCCGGGCTTAGGCGGGACCAATACGGGTGGATTAGACAGATACCCTTTGATTTCGTCGAAAGCCTCCTGACACTTTGCCGTCCAACCTACCGCAGCATCCTTTCTCAGCAACCGAAATATGGGCTCGCAAGTTGCTGTGAGTTGAGCGATGAACCTGCTGATGTAATTGAGTCTACCCAGCAAACTCATTACCTCTGTTTTGTTCCTTGGCGGTGGCAAATCTCGGATGGACTCAATTTTGGATGGGTCTAACTCAATCCCCCGTCGACTGACGATGAATCCTAGCAACTTTCCTGATGGAACCCCGAATGCGCATTTGGCCGGGTTAAGCTTGATGTCATACCTTCGGAGTCTTTGGAAAAATCTCCTTAGGTCTGCCACATGGTCCTCCTGACGCCAAGATTTGATGATCACATCATCGACGTACACCTCGATTTCCTTGTGTATCATGTCATGAAACACAGCAGTCATTGCTTGCATGTATGTTGCCCCGGCGTTCTTTAACCCGAACGGCATTACCTGATAGCAGTAGGTTCCCCATGGCGTAATAAATGCTGTCTTCTCAGCATCCTCTTCGTCCATTAGGATCTGATGATAACCCGCATAGCAATCCACAAAGGATCCGATCTCGCGCCCAGCGCAATTATCGATCAGGATATGAATGTTGGGTAGCGGAAAATTGTCCTTGGGACTTGCTTTGTTGAGGTTGCGGTAGTCAACGCACACCCTGATTTTTCCATCCTTCTTTGGGACTGGTACCACATTAGCCAACCACTCGGGATACCGAGTGACCCGAATGACCTTCGATTGCAACTGCTTAATCACTTCTTCTTTGATCTTTACACTCATTTCTATTTTAAATTTCCTTAGCTTTTGCTTGACCGGAGGGTATGCCGGGTCAGTGGGCAATTTGTGAACCACTAAATTGGTGCTTAATCCAGGCATATCATCATATGACTATGCAAAAACATCTTTGAATTCCATGAGAGTTTTGATCAATTCTGCTCTGACATTCGGCTCAATGTGGACGCTAATTTTGGTCTCTTGGACGTTATCAGCGTCTCCTAGATTCATAGCCTCAGTGTCATTTAGGTTAGGCTTGGGTTTCTCTTCAAATTGGCACAGTTCTCGGTTTATTTCTTCGAAGGCTTCCCCTTCGTCACATTCGGATTCATTATCACAAACGACCTCTTGCATCATTGAGTCAGATTCAGATTGATTTATTAGACTAGGTCGAAGATCCGCTGTGCATGCCATGTCATTAGGACCAGTAAAAAGAGAACTGTTCAGAAAGAAAAAGAACAAAACAAGAAATTAAAATGGGACAAAAGAAAAGAACTTTATTAAATTTGCAGGATAAAAAGGGTTCACACTTTTACAAAACGAAAGTAAAATTGGGATTACACCCTTGAATAATCCGATCAAACAAACAAACAAACAAAACATTAATCAAAGCCTACTACCAAGACTCCCCTCGGACAGGAAGAGGAGTAACCGTCCAATTGTTGGTCTTGGCCTCAGGCCCCACAAATTGTATCTCTGCTCTGCTGGAACCTTCTCCAGCTTCCACCATACTGACATCCGCGAATAGCCTCTCAAAACTCTGATTCAGGTCTTCATTTATACCGATCAAAGGTCCTCGAATCTTTGGGATCGCTGACCCCTTGGCACTTGCTTTAACAAAAGACCTTGAGAGGCGTGGCACTGGTTTAGGCAGAAACCAGACCCTCTTCTTCATTTTTCGCGCTTGCTTCCTGTCTGCTGCGGTTGGTTTGAACCCCAACCCGAAAGTTTCTAGATTTTTAGGAAGGGAAACAGGTTGGACTATCCCTTGAAGCTCGACTCCCAGGCCTTTTCCCGGCACAAATCCATTGCCCAGCATTTCTGAGACCATCATGACTGTTGCGGCAGCTACCCTAGGGTGTGGGATGATTCCTCCTTCAGAAATTTTGTTGGCCGACCCTGTATCGAAAATCTGGTAGACCCAAGGACCTTTATCATTAGTGGTCTCTATGAAAGGTACAATGGTTCCGCCCATGGTGCATGTTGTATCCTCGCCGTGCAACACGACCTCTTGTCTTTCCCACTCGAACTTCACCGTCTGATGTAGGGTGGAAGGCACCGCTTTGGCTGCATGAATCCAGGGTCGTCCTAACAGCAGGTTATAAGAAACTGTGGCATCTAACACCTGGAATTCCATGGTAAACAGGACTGGCCCAATGGTCAGTTCAAGTACAACATCCCCCACAGTGGCTGTTCCGTTTCCGTCAAACCCCCGGACACAGATGCTATTCTCCCGGATTCTTCCACGGTCAATCTTTAACTGGTCCAGGGTGGATAATGGACAAATATTGGCGCTTGAGCCGTTATCCACCAATACTCGAGTTACCACCGAGTCTTCACATTTGACAGCTAGGTATAGAGCTTTGTTATGCTCCGTACCTTCCACCGGCAGGTCATCATCTGAGAATGTTACCCTGTTCACCTCGAAAATCTTGCTGGCGATGGTTTCCAGGTGGTTTACAGAAATCTCACTGGGTACATGGGCCTCGTTCAATATCTTTAACAGGGCCCGACGATGTTCCTCGGAATGGAGGAGTAATGACAATAGTGAGATCTGGGCAGGTGTTTTTCTCAGCTGCTCAACCACAGAATAGTCTTGTACTTTCATCTTCCTCAGGAATTCTTCAGCCTCTTCTTCTGACACAGGTTTCTTGGTTGCCACTGGGTTGGTTCTTCTTAGCTCCACCGGAGCAAAACATCGACCTGATCGAGTCAGCCCTTGCGCTTCACAACTGACTTCTTCCACCTGTTTTCCTTTGTACGTCACCACTGCCTTTTCATATTTCCAAGGCACAGCCCTGTTGTCAATCATCGGCAGTTGGACCACAGGCTTTATGGTCACCCGTTCTCTACATACCCCTTTCAACACGACTGCCGGTGCGGGCAGGATTCCTGGTATTACCAACTTGCTTGGCTCGGGTTTGCTTGCTATGATGGACGGGCTCTTCCCCAATATCACTACCGGCTTGACGCCTTCTCCCTGCGACTGTACACTTGTTCCTCCACTGGTTAAGACTTCTTTCGGGGCGGCTTGGATCATCATCACTGTTTGTGAGGGTTTTCTTAATTCTCCTCCCTCACACACCAACTCAATCATGTGAGTTTCGTGGTGCGCTGGCAGTGGGTTTTGGTTGATGTTAGGAGCCTCTGGTGTCTGGACCTCGATCTTATTGGTGTCAATAAGATCCTGTATGGCATGCCTTAACTTCCAGCACTTCTCGGTATCGTGCCCGAGCATCCCTGAACAGTATTCACAACTGATTGAACGATCCAAATTCTGAGGCGGGGGATTCGGTTCTCGAGTCTGGACAGGACTAACCAAACCCAATTGCCGCAGCTTGTGGAACAAAGCGGTGTAGGTTTCTCCCAGCTCCGTGAAGGTTCTTTGCTTCCGCAACCTGTCATTCCTAGCATCTGGATTTCCCCGGAAGCCTGCCCCTGAAGGGTTTCTATATGCCCTTGGTGGAGGGTAGGTGTTTTGTGGTGGCGCATATGTGTTCTAGGGAGCCGGTGCGCGCTATTGTGGGCGAATCGGAGGCTGAGTGTATACCTGGGCTTGGTGTACGGAACAATGTGGTTCTCGAGGTGGATAGAAATTTTGTGGTGGGTTGTATGGGTAGTTTGACCTGTGAGGCCTGGGTTGGTTGTAGTGCGGCTCTGCCAGCCCTGGACCAACTGCCTGCCTCGATCGTGGCAACCTCTTCTTTCTTTCTTCTCAGCGCACCTCCCGTGCCGTTTTGAATAGCCTGGGTTGTGGCCTTGAGTGCCGAATAGTTCAAGATCTTGTCTGACCTCAAACCCTCTTCTATCATGACCCCTATTTTGACCACCTCGTTGAAAGATTTTCCAACCGTTGTCACCAAGTGACCAAAGTAGGTTGGATCCAATGTCTGCAAAAAATAGTCCACCATCTCTCCCTCTCTCATGGGAGGATCGACTCTAGCTGCTTGTTCTCTCCAGCGGAACCCGAACTCGCGAAAACTTTCCCCGGGTTTCTTCCCAGTTCTCAATAACGTGAGACGGTCAGGGACTATCTCCAGATTGTACTGGAAATGACCTGCAAAAGCCTGCGCCAGATCATCCCACGTGTACCACCTGCTGAAATCCTGCCTGGTATACCATTCCAGTGCAGATCCGCTCAGACTTTGGCCGAAATAAGCTATCAAAAGCTCGTCCTTGCCTCCTGCCCCTCTCATTTTGCTACAGAATCCCCGCAAATGTGCCATGGGATCACCGTTCCCTTCATATAAATCAAACTTGGGCATCTTGAACCTAGCCGGGAGTTGGACGTCTGGGAAAGGGCACAGATCTTTGTATGCCACGCTGACTTGATTGCCCAGCCCGTGCAAGTTCCTGAAGTATTGCTCCAGGCTTTTCAACTTTCTCAACACTTCATCCTGTTCAGGGGCCTTAACCGGCTTCTCAATCTCTGCCGGTACTTCCAAACGGGGATTGTAAGCTTGTGGTTCGGGTGCATGGAATGTAGGCTCAGGGGATAGTATTGGGTATCGTGAGCCTGAAACAATGGCTCACTGGTCGTTCTCTGCAAAGGGGCTGATGTAGGTCCCACAAAAATAGGAATGTTGGGTGTTGGGAGAGGTTGATGGGGTGGTGGAGCTTGGGAATCATGAGGGCTTCTTTCTTGATGATAGAGGGGATTTGGGCGGCTTGTGGAAGGGACAGAGTGAGGGTACTCCGGAATGTGTCCTAGTGTTTCGGGGCTCTTTTGGGTTTTGGCTAGGGCTAGTTGCATTGCATTCATTTCTAGTCCCATCCTTTCAATTTTTTCCATTGCTTCTTTTAACAACTGACTCATCGGCCTTTCTTCCTCGTTGCTATTCTCCGAAGTAGTCATGCTTGATGCTACCGGTCCTTTGGATCTGGTTTGGTATGAATGTGTTGCCAGAATTCTTTAACCACTAACTGTCTAATAACAGACAACAACAAACTTTGTTAGCGTTAGAGCTTAACAGATCCGATCATAACACATAGAGGATGCAATGCACCTAGGCAGTTAACCATTTCTACATGCTTTGCTTCAAACAACATGCGTCATCCCGGTTTGCTCATTCGTCTCTTTAAAGTATTTTGCGAAACCCTGCGTTTTATTTTATTTACATTTTCTTTTCTTTATTTATTAAAAGCGGTCGAATCTTATGGGGATTGCCTACGTATCACGTCCCCGCGTGAATCAGACCAGGCATAGTTCTGCCTCAAAGTAAAGACACATAGAAATTCTTTCGGAGTCACTTAATTTTATTATCAAAATTTGCTATTACACATTGCTTCAAACAAAATAGCAACAGTACAGGCTCCATGGTTCTTTGACTCTATTTGATTGAAAGAAAAATAGAAAACAACATATGGGAAAGCATCAAAGCTCAACAAGACTCGATCAGAGGTTAATTTTCCAACTTAGGGACTCGCGCGGCATCATTCGGCCTTTTCGCGGTTCTAGGTGCGAGATCCCTTTCGAGTTGCTCCAACTCGTGCATGTTCTGTTTGACATAACCCATCACTGCTGGGAGAACGGTAACGCAGGTCATGTTTTCGCACCGCCGACACCGTCTGATGATGGCATGGGCAATGGCCCTGATCTTATCTCTGGTTTGTTTCTTCTCTATGAGTAGGTGTCTTATCTGATCACTGCACGTCTTGAATACCTGTGAGTCTTGTATATGCTGATTCTTCAGCTGCCGTACTTCTGTCTTCATTTGGGCCAACAGGTCGTAACAATATCTACTCTCCAATTGGAAATCCCTGGCCCACTTAACTTCTTTAAACTTAAGTGTAGCCATCTCTCTCTTTATTTTGGCAACAGTCTTCTCGTGGTCATGTTTCACTTGGTTCAAGCATCGGCGATGCTTATCTACTCGTGTATCCCACTGTGCCCTAAGCTCTGCTATGACGTTTTCGGATTTCTCCAAACCATCTTGCCATTCCCTGATTTCACCTTTTAGCCTTTATATCAGCTGCTCGTCTGATCGACGCCTTGGTTGTTCATCCGCATTCATCCTTATCTGTTGGATCTGGGATCTGAGCATTTTGCTTTCTTGAATTAACCTGTTCCGCTCTCCCAGATTGGCAGCAGCCTGCACATTGTGCTCATATTTCAAGCTTTTCACTTGTTGTTTCAACCTGCTGATTTCGGCGCGATAGCCTCTTTCTTTTGCTAGCCAATCCCATTGTTTTTGCGATGTTTCAGCGAAATTCAGGATGTGGGGTCTCTTAGCCGGCCTTTCATGCTCAAGTTCCCTTCTATACCACGCGATGTAACCTGGTGCCGTCTCACCTTTGGCTCGATCCCGTACGCAAGTATCTGATTTCAAATATTGATACTCACTCCAGACTCGGCGGATTTTCGCTTCTGGAAACTGTCCGTCAGGACTTATCTCAAGTGCTTGAGTGCTAAGATCTTCCTCATGAGGTACTGTCTGGCATCTTCCAAACTGTCTCAAAACTCGGCAGGGTGCGTAAGGTTGAATGCTCTTAAGCCCCATTAGTAAGAAATGAGTTTTAGCTGCAGACATATACAGGATCTCATCAACAGGCAACCATCCCAACGTCCATTGTATTTGGCTGGCAGTAAGAGCTTGAAAGAACGAGGTCCATGCCAGGACTCCTTTGGGCAAGCTGATCTCTTTGGTTCTCGTGTAAGATTCTTCTATGCAGGTCTTTTCCGGGGAACCATGGCTCAAAATATCGGAATGATGGCAGAGGTGCTCGGACATCCATATCTGTAGGAGCAAGTTACAACCTTCGAAGAAATCTCTCCCAGCTTTACAAGCTGTAAGAGCTCGAAAGATGTCGGACACCACCATAGGCGCGAGAGTACTGTCACTTTGCGTGAGTAAAGTGCTGACGACCCCGGATATCTTCAAATCAATGTTTCCGTCTTTCCTTGGGAATACTAGAAGGCCCAGGAACATCATCATGAACGCTACCCGTCTGTGCTTGTCCCACTTCTGACGAACTCCTTTGCTGCACAGTTTGTTGACTGGATTATTGAATCCCCCCTCATGACCGTACCTATCATATATGAAGCATGGAGTACAAAATCCGGCTGCCAGATCCGGGTTGTGGACTGTTCTAGGTATCTTCAATGAATCTAGGAACCGATGTACCGTGACGACTCTTGGGGCGACCAAGTATTTTTCCCTCAAGGGAAGTTCAGTATTCCCGATGTATCCGGCCATTTCTTCCAAAGTCGGGGTGAGTTCAAAATCAGAGAAATGGAAAACATTGTGCGCCGGGTCCCAATAGGTAACCAAAGCTCTTATGATATCTCCCCGAGGCTGGATTTCCAACAGACCCACAAGACCTTTCAGATATTTCTTAACCTCATTTTGTCCTTCAACACCTAGATCATTCCACCATAGCCGTAACTTGGCAGGGATTTTGGTCATTATTGAAAAATGTTCATTTTGCATCGTGCTCATCCTGCACATTTATTAAGGTGATTTTAACAAAAATGACTTGACCCAAAATATTTTACAGAAGGGATCAAGTTTTGAACACGGCCTTTAAACATTTCGGGGACGAAGATCTTAAGGCTGTGTGGGTCTACTGGACAAGATGCTAAACAAGACCCAAAGGTGGCTATTTATGCAAAGTCAGCCTTCCGGCGTCCCTTTCGGGAACATTCGGCTATTTATGACAAAACAGCGTCACCCGATTTATTATTGTGGCTATTTGAAACGCATTTTTTCATTAATTTTGGCTATTTTAGCAAAAATGGGGGTTGAACCCGACGAGGATTGCCTACGTATCTCACATCCGGTGAGAATCAAACCGGCGTAGTTCGGGCATATCATGAATAGAGAAAACCTAGAAATCAGGAATAAGTATTATTTTGAAAAAAGATAAAGACTAAAGAAAAAATATTTTTTTTTCATTTTTTTTTTTAATAACTCTCAATAAAAGACAGGTTTTTTTTTAGAAAAATTCCGGCGAGGTTTTGACATTACTTGGACATTGGTTTTATTTTCTAAAAATAATAATTATCTCCCCTACGCTGCTATTTTCCCCCTTTTTTTAGGAACCGGTCGACATGCGGAACCGAAGCAAATAAATGCACAACACAAACAGGATGCAGCAGGGTGGTCTTTTTCGTTTCAGGCTGCCTGTCCTAGACGGACCCAACCCCTGTGTTGAGTCCCCTAAGTCAAATGCAACATGATGCAAATAAGCGTTCCTACTAGGGATCCGGCATGAAGTCAAGTTATTTTAGGTTCGTAACCTGGGTATTTGTTCTAGACTGTGTACCCGAGCGGACAACTCGAGTCGAGGAGGGGGCTACGTACCGGGGACCCGCGAGATCGTCCGGCTTTGTAACTTGTCCGACCTCTTTCTTATTTCAGGTATTGACACTAACAGAATAGGGAGTCTCGACCAGCGAGCTTCTCCCCGGAGGTAAGAAGAGAAGGGTTTCGGCACAGTTTATATACAGTTCAGATAATATCAAAGCGGTAAAAGACAACATTTAGCACGTTATGCAAAAACATGTAATAAAGATCAGATAATAAAGCCAAATATAACAATTATTCTAAGCTCGAATTCTTGAACCCTAAACCAGTGGTTCTGGGTTCACAGGTCCCCAGCGGAGTCGCCAGAGCTGTCACACCTCCTTTTTCCGCACTCGAGGGGCGCAGGGGAGTTTTTTCCAATTAAAGGACAATCGAAACGGGATTCGTTTATTTATTTCAGAGTCGCCACTTGGGAGATTTAGGGTGTCCCAAGTCACCCATTTTAATCCCGAATCGAGGAAAATAATGACTCTATATTACAGTCTGCGTACCAGAAATCCGGATAAGGAATTCTGTTAACCCGGGAGAAGGTGTTAGGCATTCCCGAGTTCCGTGGTTCTAGCACGGTCGCTCAACTGTTATATTTGGCTTATTTATCTGATTTTAAATACAATATGAACTTATGTGCAAATTTTATCTTTCAACCGCTTTTATCATTTACTGTTATTTTTATCAAGAATTGCAACGTTATAAAAATGTATCTCGAACCACGTTACAATCAATGTACCCGTGGTCGTCGACACACTTTGACTCCGTTGAGATTTGGATTTGGGTCACATCAATGTGCACCCGAGTTTAAGGAAATTAAATTATTAAAGGCGCGCCTAAAGCGACTAGCGTATTTATTTTGGGTAGGACCGTGGAATTTTACTAAACGGTCCATCCCGAAGTCTAAACAATTTTTAAAGCAAATATTTACTGAGGGCCCCGCAATTTGTATTTTATTGGGCGAGGCTCATCTCATTCTTATTTTTTTTAAAAAAAAATGAATTTGCAACGTCATGGACACGCATCTCGAACCACGTCACAATCAATGTACCCGTGATTAGAAACACATTTCGACTCCGTTGAGAATTGGATTTGGGTCACATAAATGTGCACCCAAGTTTAAGAAGGTACGATTTATTAAGGCATGTCCTAAAGAGTCTAACGTAGTGTTATTTTAGGAGGGTTGTGAGATTTACTAAACAACCCGTCCTGGAAACTAAATGCTTCAATGATATACATTTAACAAGGGCCCCGCATCTGCGCGTTTTGTTTATTTTCATCGAGGCTCATCTCGTCCTTATTTTAAAAGGATATCCTATAGCAACTACGTTTCTTGTCGTGTTTGTCTCTATCAATTGAAAACAGTAGATAGTCCTAATTAATTACATGCTTGCAAGTTGTTTGTAACAACATTCAGAAAAAAACTTGAAAATCAAAAATGAGGCGGCATGTACAGTCAGTTGAATAAATAATTACGAGCCCAAATCCAACCCACGCGTGATGGGCCAAATCTGGGCCGCTGCTTGCTCGAAGCAGGCCGGCTTGGCCTGTTTTGGCCTGAACTCGACCTTTATGAGGTTGAGATTGCAAGTTTGGTGTTCTTTGTCTTAACAGGTGGTTTACTAGTTATATGAGACCATCAATCTAAAAAGGAAGAACTTAATCCATGATGTACAGTTTGCATACATTACAACATATACTGCAAAATAAACTAAAATCTGAGATGCAACCTATCTTATTGAGCATATTATCGCCTATCAGCATACATATGTAAACTACCATTTAGCTAACCTATATTTATATACACTAGGCATGCAAGCTGCTTCTATTGTCAACACAAGAATGAAAATTATCATACAATACATGATATCTAATATAACAATATATGTATGAAAATCAACTTCAAGTCTTTTCCTTTTTTTGCATTCATGCTCAATGTTCCAATTACATTTGATAGTGCCTTGGTTGTGTACCTGATGTAGAGGAACAGAAGAAGAAGGAAAAAGATCAGCTGAGTAGCACACAGCAAACAACAGCAACAGCAGATTCACAGCAACAACACAGCAACAAACAACCAGCCAATAATGGTGAAGCTCAGCAAGGAGTCGAGCAACAAATGAACAATCCCAGAAAAAGAACAGAGTAGGAAACAACAGCCCAGAATGTTGAATGTAACAGCAACAGAAATCCAATGACCACAAGAAAGCTTGGCAATCAGGAAAAGCAAAACCCCACAGAAAACCTGATCAAACTGGACTCTTGCACAGTTTCTTCTAGACCATACTCATTCACAATGTTCTGAAATTTATTTCTGTTTTTCCTTTTCAGTTTTTTCTTACTCCCAAGATCTCTCCAGACTCAAAAAAAATGAACCCCCTTTCTAATGGAAGGTCTGCCTCTTTTATCGCCTAACCTTAACACTTTACAGTTTGTTTTACAACTCAAAATTGCCCCCCCCCCCCTCGTTGTTTTTCCACTCACTTCTTTTAAATAAACCAAACTCCCATCAAATCCCTGACAGACCCTCTCTCTTTTGTTGTTAAAATGTACTAATCACTTGTTTATTTAACCAAAGTATGGGCAGTAGGAATATAATCTGACAGCACATGCTGTCCAATTATTTTAATTCCTTAAAGCTAACCATACACATGCTGCCCACGGTCTAAACCAAATGGCATCGTGTTTTAAAATCAAAGTCTGAATCTGCCATTATAACCTTTCCCCTAGATGTTCTTTAATTCAATTTGAACAAAATCAATAGGCAATACAATTCAGTTCCTAATGGGACTCAAATACGATCACAGCAGAAATAAGCAATACGAATCAAGTTGTTACCATTAACGATTGAAACTAATTGACGACATATATCGACTCGACTATATTAATCGTAACACATAACAATCAATCGTTCATACAAACAACACGTATAGAGTCCCGAATGACTTCAGACAAATTTGTTCAAACACTGGGAACTTATATGAATTAAACTCGTTTGACGACTAATCTAATTGATGAGCATGTATATCACAGGGTATATTCAGAACACAAACAGAAGACAATTGACCAAATAAAAAGGCCTTTAACAGAGATGGAAGAAATCCGAATGAAAAGTAACAAAATAACAAACAAACACAACGAAACATGCTGACAACTTAATTAGAACTAAAACAAAAGAAAGGAAAACTTACCAAAAGAGTTTGAAATCAAAATGACCCAAATCTGACTCAACTTCGAACTCTTGAGGCCGAACAAACTTTAATCAGGGTGTTCTCACATGAGAACACCTTGATTAAGGTCTATTAGACCTCAAACCCTTGTCAAGACCGGCCGGATTCCCCAGGTGCATGTGTTTCAAGTTCTGGATTTTCAGATCTGGATTTTTAGGAGTTGTGGGTAGATTCGGACCAAACCAAGCTTGGTTTGGTCACGAGGAAGGTCAGGGGAGTGTCTGGTATGAAGATGGGGTGGTTTGGCATAGATCGAGTTTTGTCTCGAATCTTCAAATCCAGATTCGAGACGATAGGAGGTGATTCGAGGTTCGTGGTTAGTGGATTCGTGTTCAGGGTGGTTGGATGCTTTAGGGGTGTGAAGGGGGTGGTCACCGGCGTTCGTGCCGCCGGCTTTAGGTGAAAGGGAAACTAGGGCGGCGTTAGGGTTTGGGGGTTTCAGGGTTCGGGGAAGGAGATGACTGAAGGGGGGGTTCGGATAGGGGGCGTGGGGTGAAGGGTTGAGTTTATATATGGTCTATGGGATTGGATCTGAGCCGTTAGATCAGATGATCTCAACGGCTTGGATCTGAGGGTGAAAAATGAGACGGGGTCGTTTGGTAGTTAAACGGGGTCGTTTGGTTTAAGTGAGGGGTTGGGTCGGATTGGTTCCTGGGTCGGGTTTGAAAATGGGTTGCTGAAAGAGATCCTGAGCCATTGGATTGGCCTGGACAGACGGCTCAGATTGATTTGCCTGAAACGGCGTCGTTTCAGGAGGTGCCTGGGCAGGCCTGGACTTGGACTGGGTCTGAGTGCTGGTTTGGGCCTGTTTTTGTTTCATTTCCTTTGGGCCCAAACCGATTTTCCTTCACTCTTTTGTTTTTTTTTTTCTTTTAAACAAAAATGAGATAATAATAAAATAGTGAAATTAAAATCAACAACACTGTAACATTTCCACATAATTATCACAAAAATATTTAAGTAAGTTAAATCACAACCTAGAACGAACGACGCACATATATTTATATTTTTTTGAATTTTCTTTTAACGACACATATTTTTTGTATTTTTGTTTGATAATGACTAGATGCAAAATGGACAGACCCACAAACGACTAACAACACATGTCACGAAAAGAAAAAATTTGTACAGCGAAGCCATTTGTCACTATTTTTATTTTCTTTTGGAGCGATTGTCCGTGAAGCAAAAATCACGTGCTTACAGCTGCCCCTCTTTGCACGAAGACACGAAGGGTTTTCGCGCAAAGATAAAGCGAGCGATTTTTGCCCGTCCGAATACTCCGTGTGAAGCATTTTTTGAAAGAGATTTGACCGAACGGTTTCAGGCTCGCTATTTGAGGCCCAGTAGCATCAAGTTATCCTGAATTCTTATGTGTGTCAATTTCAATATTTTTCATAATTCTGTGTGTTTGTTTTATAAATTAAATAATTAATTTTTTTAAATTATAATTGGATAGAATTTGTGTTTGATCTATCAATATAGTAGATACTTAAACTACAGAGATTCTATGCTAAAAGGTTCTAAATTTTACTACGTTATAAGGGCACTAGTCTTTAAGCAAATAAATAATCTAAACTAAATAAAAATAACAAACATATTTTAATAACATAACATTCACGAAATCACATATAAAACAGTAAAAGAAATTTATGAACATTTTTATTAACAAGAAAAATTATTTCTCAACTTTTAACTATTTTTTTAAAATGCTAATATCTTAATCCGGATAAAAATAACATAATAATTTAATCACAAACAAAACACAAAACAACATGGAAACACGTTCAAGACAACTAATATGCATTATTATACGAGTTTTGACATAAACTAAATCGGAATACCTCGATTTATGTTTTTAGAAAAGTCAAAAAATTGAAATTTTGAGCCCGAAACGAGGAAACCACAACAATAGAAGGCTTGGGTTGGATGCAAGACCTACAATCTTATCTTTTTGTGTGACGGGTGGGGTTCACTCGAAATTTTTTTGGAGAAAAAGAGGGGGGGAGGGGGGGACCGCTGTTTCGTATTTTGAAAATGGGGCGTGGGGAAGAAGAAGGGCTCTTTATTGAGCAGGTATAGTACGTTATAATACCACACTATATATAACGCGGTATTATACCGCGCTATATATAACGCGATATTATACCGCGCTATATATAACGCGTTATAACCGCGCTATATATAACACGTTATTATACCGCGTTGTACTTTAACGGCAGAAACACTGTTAAAGTATAGCGCGATATAATATGGCGTTATATATAGGAAGGTAACTTTTTTTTGTTGTAGAAAGGTATTTTAAATCCAAAATATTGGCATTTAGGTTTCGGACTCCACTTATAGTATAGAAAATAAAAATAGAATAGATCTGTCCTATTTAAAAGGTGAAGGAAATATTATTTCTCAAATTCAAAAAGAAAATTGCTCAAAAAAAGAAATATTAGAGCAATTGCGTAAACCTGTCAAAAGAGAAAATTAAGAAGGAAAAGGAAAAATTATCATTCTATCCGTAAAAGTAAAAACCATGGGTCGGAGCCTCTATACAGAAAACCTTCTTCCTGTCTCCATTATCTTTTGTTTTCTCCTCTTTTCTAATGGCGGCCGCTGGTAGGGATGTCAAATAGGGCGGGACAAGGTAAACTTTGACCCGCTAAAATTTTAACCTGTCATGCCCTGCACCGGTTAACAATTTTTCAAAATTTTATCCTGCCCCGCCCCGCCCCATCCCGTTTATATATATATTTCTTAATTTTTAATTTTGTTATTCATCTTGCAATATTGTATTTTTTTGTTTAAAAAAAATTATTTCGACTCTATTGAGACATTGCAGTTGACACGTCAATGAAAGTTGTTTATGTATATCAGTTGAATAAAATGCGATTTTTATCAATGTTATATAGTAGTTTATTAAAGAGTAAATTCCCTTATATTAATGCTTCAACTCAAGTAAATGGGTAAACTATTTAAAGACATTTTCGAAACCGTTTCTTTTCTTCAGAACCAAAAAAATTAATTTTCATGGTACCATTGCATTTCTAGCACCGGAGTATTGCAATTTTCAATTCAGTTAACAGTAACATAATGAGAAATTAACCATATCCATTCGCATGACATTTGATAATTACTGCAGCAAGTCAATAAACTACGCAAATTGAAAAGAAAAATTAAGATTGTCCTTTCAGCTTTTGTAATAGCCATCTAATATTTTTCTAACCAAAACTGAAGCTTTTACCTATAATTAACTATTAGGCCTAAAAGAAAATTATAGAAATTGAAATAAAACAAAGTACCTTCAACCTCAATAGACCTGTAGGCTTGTAACATTATATTTTCTCAACCATTGATCTTTAGAGTACTTAGTCAGTAAAATAAAATCTATCATGACCAAGTTAACCCAATGAGAATAAGATGTACGCATGGGTTTTGTAACAAAAAAGACCAAATTTCCATTAGGGTTACTTAGGGGTGTACATGGATCGGGTTAGTTCGGTTTTTATCAAAATTAAACCAAACCAACTATATCGGTTTGGATTGGTTCGATTTTGACGCATTTTTCGGGTTTTCTATTATTTAAATATTATTTCAATCTTATTTTATTAAATTTTCTCTAAATAAATATATGTTTAGTAAGAATTTAAAAAATGGACAAACATATTATCTATTAAATATTATTATAGGAGAATCTACTTAGTAACACATGGTAGTTAATATTTTTAGTCGTCTTACAATAATTTTTCGTTGATATACACTTTCAAGGTTAATCGAATTTAGTAATTCAACATAAAAATCAATATGATACTTAAATAATAATAATCACTTCAACAACAACAACAACAACAACAACAACAACAACCCAGTGTAATCCCACAAGTGGGGTCTGGGGAGGGTAATATGTACGCAGACCTTATCTCTACCCAGAGGGGCAGAGAGGCTGTTTCCAGGAGACCCTCGGCTCGAAAAGGCAACAAGGGACACTATATTAGTACTATCAATATACTCATAATAAACAACATAAAATACCATAAAATCCATAACATAACATAAATACCATAAAAAACAAAGTAACAGCACTATAAGAGATATAGGAAATACGAGAAAGATGTAAGGTATTAATACACAGAAGATAAAGCCCATCATCAGTAGTTGATCAATGGCATTCTAAGACTAATTCCTAACTGGCTAGTCTCACTCTAGTGCGCTGTAAAAAGACATCACAATTTCCCCTAACCTACAACCTTAATGCTCGATCTCCACAATTCCCTGTTTAGGGCCATGTCCTCAGTAACCCTAAGTCGCGCCATATTCTGCCTGATCACCTCTCCCCAATACTTCTTAGGTCTCCCTCTACCTCTCCTCGTACCTACCACCGCCAGTCGTTCACACCTTCTCACCGGTGCATCAGTGTTCCTCCTCTGAATGTGCCTGAACCATCTGAGTCTTGCTTCCCGCATCTTGTCCTCCATGGGGGCCACCCCCACCTTCTCTCGGATATCTTCATTTCTAATATTATCCTTCCTTGTATGCCCGCACATCCACCTCAACATCCTCATATCTGCAACTTTCATCCTCTAGATGTGTGAGGTCTTCACCGGCCAACACTCAGTCCCATACAACATAGCAGGCCTAACCACTGCCCTATAAAATTTACCTTTCAGTAACAGTGGCACTTTCTTGTCACACAGGACTCCCGTCGCTAACCTCCATTTCATCCACTCCACCCCTATACGGTGTGTGACATCCTCGTCGATCTCCCCGAACCCCTAAATAAACGACCCCAGGTACTTGAAACTACCCCTCTTAGGGATGACTTGAGAATCAAGCCTCACTTCCACTTCCTCTTCCGTCGGCTCTGCCCCAAATTTGCACTCAAGGTATTCCGTCTTCGTCCTGCTCAACCTGAAACCTTTGGACTCAAGGGTATGTCTCCAAACCTCTAACCTCTCGCTGACGTCGCGTCGTGTCTCGTCGATTAGGACTATGTCATCAGCAAATAGCATGCACCATGGCACCTCCCCCTGAATATGATGCGTTATAGCATCCATCACCAGGGCAAATAGGAAAGGGCTGAATGCAGACCCTTGGTGCAACCCCGTAATAACCGGAAAATAATCTGAATCGCCTCCTGCTGTCCTAACCCGAGTCTTAGCTCCATCATACATGTCCTTAATCGCCCTAATGTAGGCAACCGGGACCCCTTTAGCCTCTAAGCATCTCCATAAGACCTCCCTAGGAACCCTGTCGTACGCTTTCTCTAGATCGATAAACACCATGTGGAGATCCTTCTTCTTATCCCTGTATTGTTCCACCACCCTCCTAATAAGGTGGATAGCTTCCGTGGTAGATCGCTCGGGCATGAACCCGAACTGGTTGTCTGAAATAGATATCGTCCTTCGCACTCTCATTTCTACCACTCTCTCCCAGACTTTCATGGTATGACTTAGTAATTTAATACCCCTATAGTTGTTACAGATCTGAATATCGCCTTTGTTCTTATACAACGGGACCATTGTACTCCACCTCCACTCTTCGGGCATCCTATTAGTCTTGGATATAACATTAAGCAACTTAGTAAGCCATTCCAAGCCTACTCTACCCACATACCTCCACAGCTCAACCGAATTTCATCTGGTCCGGTAGCTCTGCCCCTTCTCATCTTACGCATTGCCTCCATGACCTCATCGACCTCAATGTCCCGACAATCACTTAGTACATGGGGGCTTTCGACGTTCCTCAATTCATCTAGTACAATATCCTGATCCCCTTCCTCACTTAGAAGTTTATGAAAATAGGTCTGCCATCTCCTCTTTATCTGGTCATCCCCCAACAAAACTTTGCCGTCCTCGTCTTTTATGCACCTCACTTGGTCCAAATCACGAGTCGTCCTCTCTCTCACCTTAGCGAGTCGGAGTAACTTCTTCTCCCCGCCTTTGTTCCCTAGTTCCTCATACAAACTAGCAAAAGTTGCCGTCTTTGCCTCTGTCACTGCCATCTTTGCCTCCTTCCTAGCTACCTTATATCTCGCAATGTTCGCTCTCTTCTCCTCCTCTCCAGTGCTCCCCACTAACCGCAGGTAAGCCACCTTCTTCGCTTCCACTTTACCTTGTACAACTGCATTCCACCACCAGTCTCCTTTGTGGCCACCGTTGCGTCCTGAAGATACCCCTAACACCTCTCTCGCCGCCTTCCTTATATAGTCCGTCGTTGTCGACCACATAGTGTTTGCGTCCCCACTACTTCTCCAAGCTCCCATTGCCGACAACCTTCCTTCCAACTCCTGGGCTTTAACCTTAGTCAAGGCGCCCCACCTAATCCTCGGGCGGCCTCGTACTGACCTCTGTTTCCTTCTTATCATAATACTAACGTCCATCACCAAGAGCCTATGTTGCGTTGCAAGGGTCTCACCTGGGATAACTTTGCAATCCTCGCACAACCTTCTGTCGCATCTCCTGAGGAGGAGATAGTCAATTTGAGTCTTCGCCACCGAACTTTGGTAAGTAACCAAATGCTCCTCTCGCTTTGGAAAACTCGAGTTTGCAATCACTAGATCGAATGCCTTGGCAAAATCTAGCAGTGAGATGCCCCCTCCGTTCCGTTCCCCGAAACCAAAGCCGCCATGCACCTCAGTATAACCACCTGCAGACGACCCAATATGGCCATTGAAATCCCCTCCTGTGAATAACCTCTCGGAAGGTGGAATACTACGAACAATGTCATCCAACCCTTCCCAAAAACGCCTTTTAGTCTCCTCATCACCACCTACTTGCGGTGCGTACGCGCTAACGACGTTTAAAGTACACTCACCCACCACCAATTTAATAGTCATTAGTCTATCATTCATACGCCTGACCTCTACTACCGACTCCCTAAGATGGCTATCTACTAGGATACCCACTCCATTCTTACCCCTCACGACTCCAGAGTACCACAACTTATACCCATCCGCGTTTCTCGCCCTCGATCCGACCCACCTAGTCTCCTGGACACACGCTATATTAATCTTCCTCTTCTGAAGGATCTTCGCCAACTCTATAGACTTACTCGTTAGCGATCCTATTTTCCATGACCCGATTCTCAATCTATAGGCTCCCTTGCCCCCTCTACCTCCCCTGCCTCCCGACCCACCCCCTGACCCCGGGCCCACTCTTTGCCCCACACTCTGCCCCACCTAAGGACATGCCTTTAATCTATCATCCCAGACTGCCGCCACTACACCTACGACAGATATACAAAAGACTCGCTAGTGCACAACGAACTAAAGTAAGGGAGGTACCTGTACACCTATTGAATGATATACACCTATTGATATACAAAAGACTCGCTACGACAATACTAGAAGGAAACAAGTGACTACCTGTACACCTATTGAATGATTTAACTATTGTGAACTAAAGTAACATCAATTTAGCTAACACCAAAAGGAAAACAGTAGAACGGGAGGTACCAATTCCCGAGAACCAAACCTGTGATGATTTGCAGCCCTCGATATACTTGCAAGCTCTCGCACCGCTTCCCACCGCCCTTTGCTGACGCTCGTCCAGGTTGCTCTACTTTGCTAGTGCTCGTGCACCCAACTTCTCTCCAACCACTTCGAGAATTTCCCTGAAAACACAGAAAATACCACGACCCAAAGACCAAAAAGGGCTATCACCGCTACCACTGGTGTAACACCGAAAGTAACTAGCAGCCGGAATTAACTGAAGAAAAATCATACAAAGTACAGAAACACAAAAGAACTTCAAAGGAAAAACAAAATGGCTAGAAAACCCGAAGGAGAAACCTGAGAGGGCTTTTGTAGGTGGAGAGAGGAGAGTATGAGTTGAATAAGAGCTTAGCAATTCAAACAGAATAAAAGGATATAAAAACAGAGAAGTAGAAAGCAAAAAACAAACTACTAACCAATAAAAGGTCTCTCCATTCCACAAAGCTAATTAACGTTTCTTTGTATTTGGGTTTGTGTTTTTTTTTATAAGCTAATGAAATAGAAGCCAAAGGGTAGAAGAAGAAGAAGAAGTATATTGCTCAGAATCCTAAAAGATTGCTCAGTATACAATCTGATCAAGAAAACCTAAAAAGAAATAGTAATTAAAATGAGATTTAAAAGGGTGATGAAAGAAACATGAAGAAACAAATCAGTTTGTATTGTAAATCAAATGCTATCAATTTCCACAACAGTCCAATTCAATCAAATTTTCTCGAGAAGTTTTGTATTTCCAGGTTTTCCGGTGACCGGAAACTGTGAATTGGGAACCAGCACAGTAAAACGTCCGGAAATTATAATGGAGATTTGAATCGCTGTTTTGCTTTGCAGTTTGCAGACAAACTATGAAAACAAATAGGTATAAAAAGAAGATGAGAATTTGGTGAAGGAAAGATAAGAGGCAAAGAAAGAAGAAAAGGGTCGCCGGAAGTGGTTACCAACGGCGTGGTCGGCGGCCGCAAATAAGGTAAGGGTAAGGGAGGAGAAGGGAAGGGGGGTGGTAGGGGATGAGAGGCGTGGGAGGGGGGGTTGCTTACCTGCTGGGGTGGGGTCGCCGGTGCCTCTGCTGGTCGCCGGTGGTGGCTGTCAGTGACCGTTACACAAAAGCGTCGAAGAGAGAGAGTTTAAACGCGTCTGTCAAATTCGAAAAAGATATAAGAATTTAATAGATGCTGATATATGAATATGGAAGAACAAAGGTATTGACGCATTTCGGTAACACTTGAAAAGAAAGTGATTATATAACCCATTATTTAAGGTAAATAAATATGGAGCACTTCATATTTTATTAAATATTGTATCCGGTAAGAGAATGCCAAATATTTCTTGACATTTTTTTAAAGAAAATTTCTATATAAAATCTTAAAATTATATATAAAAAATATATATTTATATGTCGGTTTGGTTCGGATTTTTTACTCAATACCAAACCAAGTCAAACCAAACCTAGTCGGGTTTTTTAATCGGTTTAGTTTGACTTTTCGGGTTTGTTATACCGTATGTTTCCGTACGTGACAGTACGCCTTAAGTAAATTGATGAAAGCTCAAAAATGAGATATTACATCCTGCATATTTCGTACGTTAAAGTTTCGTCGTACGTTAATCGATGTAAGTTCAGGAATGAGATAATTTCAAGATTATAAGCATTTTATGCTATTTCAAACAAGTAATAAGTAAATTCGTGAAGATGAGAGGGTAAGCAAAAGGAAGAAAATGAATTTCGTCGAGGTTTGACATTTTGGGATAAAATATGGCCCGAACTAAAATATGCGATATTTATGGACTAGTACCATACAAGGTACCACATGACCATGATGGTAAGGTGTATAAGGTATGTTAAAAATGTGTAGTATTTTAAATAATTTAAGATAATCTTTAATTATGTGGGTAATTGGTTAATTACCGGGTAACGGAACATTACCTAATTAACTAATTTTGGATAAAGATTAAATTCCCCACCCTAACCCACGTGGCAGCAAGCCACAACTTAATCTAATGACTCATTAGCCATGTGAGATTATGTGGCAACTAATTAAAAGACAAGCCTTGAATTTCAAAAAGGCTATATGTCTTTCTTACAACTCTGAAGATTCATATCATCAATACTTGAGAGATGAGAAAAAGCTCTTCATGGACACAATCTGAAGCTAAAAAAATGAAACCAAAGGCCAACGATTGAAAGCAAGCTGAAATAATAGAAGGGTGCGGGTATGTAATAAATTGAACAGAGATTTTGCAATTTTAAGGGAATACGGTGTAAACCTCCTCAAGGATATCACACGGATTTTTCCATACTCCAGGTATGTTAAGGCTATCCCTTCTTTCTTTTGGCATGATCCATACGATACGAACAGAATGTGCAAATGCACAAATTCCATGAATGACTCTATTCATACAAGTATTAGAGATATCTGTGTTCTTGAATTTCCGTGTGTTATAATATCTTATCATCTGTTCATGGGTTTCAGAAAAATACGAAAGTTGAAAAGAGTTTACTTTATAATATTACTCAGAGGCAAAATGGTCTTATGACATTCCGAATGATTTTATTGACGTACTTTTTATGTACTGCATTCATATGCATTGACCCATGACCAGATGGCGTTATATACGCATATATATGTAAATATATGTACATGGGATATGGGAAAAGGTTACGGCGTTATATACGCATCACCACCTGATCAGCTGGTATATGATGATAATGTTGCTCACAGTGGCTGAAATATTATTCAAACGACGTTATATACGCATATATATGTATGTACTCAAACGACGTTATATACACGTATATATGAAAATATATGTATATGGGATATGAGAAAGGTGCACTACCACCTGATCAGCTGGTATACAATGATAATTTTGCCCACAGTGGCCGGTATGATATAATGGAATGCCCTAAGAGGCTGATGATGTTATGAAACATGTACCTACGCACGACATGGCATTCATACGCACATGCATGACGCTAAAAGTAATTTATGATTTACAAAGTTATTCATACTTGCAGGTTGAGTCATGTACTCTATATTTTTTCCATGTCTCTGATGTACTTACTTATGTGCCTTACATACTCGGTACATTATTCGTACTGACGTCCCTTTTGCCTGGGGACGCTGTGTTTCATGCCCGCAGGTCCCGATAGACAGGTCGAGAGCCCTCCAGGTAGACTATCATCTCAGCAAAAGATGTTGGTGCGCTCCATTTGCTTCGGAGTTGCTCGTTTGGTTAGTATAATTTAGACATGTATTGTTTGGAATGACGGGACTCTATCCCGACCTTTATTACATTTATGTATTCTTAGAGGTTTGTAGATATATGTCTTGTATGTGAAAGATTGCACGGCCTTGTCGGCCTATGTTTTGAGTTTATAAAGGATCATGTTGGCCTATTAGGCCCATATATCATGTGTATATGATGATGTAATAAGAACGATACGTTATGTTGGTACTCGGTCGAGTAAGGTAGCGAGTGCCCGTCGCGGCCCATCGGTTTGGGTCGTGACAAGTTTGGTAAGGTTTTCCGTTCGGTTTGTACACCGTACTCATCAAGCATTAAACCAGATTATACGGAAAGCTTGCCCTACTACCGGCGTTGCCCTCTTTAATTTTTCAAAGATTTCAGTTTTGACCCGCCCCTACCCCGCCCTGGCCCGCCCCGTTTAACCATTACCCTGCCCCGCCCTGCTTTTGCCCTGCCCCTCTATCCGCTGGTTTCAGTCATTAAACCATTGCCATCACTAGCCGCTGGTTTCATTTGCTCTCCTCTCTCTCTCTCTCTCTATAATCTTTCAGCTGTGGGGAGAATTGTAGGGTAGCGTCGGCGAGCAATGGAGCTGAAGCTAGCATTCCCCGCGGATACTCCGCCTTTGGCTGTTATTGCGGCGGCGAAGATTGCCGGAGTTCCACTCTCTACTGATCCAACTCTTTCTCCTGGTTCTCCTCCTATTATCCTTCTCCCTAATGGGTAATTTCTCAATTTCTCCGATATTTAGCCTTACTTTTCGCAATAATTGACTTGCAAAACTATAGATGTTTGTTTTCTTTTTCCTGCACATATTTTGATTGCCACTATTTTGTAAATCTTTTTTATGAGTCATGGACCAGGCAAGAATTAGATCATAAAATAATAAAAATGACACATCTTTTTTGATCCAGATAGGGTAAGTTAACCTTGGTTGTAGGTTTCAATGGTATTGTCGGAACTTAATTATGCATATAGCAGCAGCTTTGTAGATCAGTTAGTTGTCTGTACAGAGAATTGTTTTCTTCCTTTTTGAGAATGGTGATACATAAACTTCAGCTGAAGTGAAATATTAGAACATTGTTATGGTTGGGTCGTGTTTTAGACTGTCTTTTGGGTCAGACAAATGGTCAAAAACGGAAATGGTGCCAATTAATTGACGTGATGAAGGTCTCTTGGTGGCTTGTGTTGTTTGAACCTATCGTCCAGAGCCAAATAATCCATTGTACACTTTCTTAGGATGAAATTGTATTGGATGGTTCAGTTTATTTCTATGTATCTTCTGGTGTTCCACTGTTGTTTTACATGCAATATCCAAGACCCTCAAGTTCAATTATTCACGTGCTACCATTTACTTACGTTATGCAAAAAGTAGTGTCAGGTTTGACCACCAGGCTTCTACTTCTTTGTTGGTGCATGTGACATCCTCCATTAATACGTATTGGGTTGACAAACATTAAAGAAATGCATTTCTGTAAATTGATCTGTCAATCATGTTATTAGATGAATCTCAATAGTCAATAGTGATATAGCCCTTGATGTAATTTACATATTGATTCCATGGTGTTTAGAATAACCAATTGACCATCTTTAAAAATTAAATTTATGTATCTATTTCCCGTTGCTCTTGGGTGTGTCGTTCTGTGTTTTTTGTAATGTGCTCTTTACTCTTTTTTTCTTCCAAAAAAGGCATGTCATTTTTTAGCTATGCTAGAGGTTTTTGTTGTAATACCAAATGCAAGAAAATGATCTTAAGCTATTTTTTAAAATGATCGAGCTTTCCGTCATCCAACTCTCCTCTAGTATCTTAACTCAACCTATTTTGCAGATTGAAGCTGCAGGGAACTTCTGTGCTTCTAAGGTACATTAGTCGGGTTGCAAACATTCCTGATTTATACCAGCGAGACGCCTTTGAGTCTTGTCAGGTGGCCTTTTAAACTCTGCTGTCCAAAGCATTGACTTAGAGCTATTTGCTGTTCTCCAAAAGTTCAAATGAGAACTTTGGAACACAATCAAAAGAGCTTTTTGCCATTTTAAGAGTTATACGTGATTTTTATGCTTCTCTGTGTTCTGATTTTTCTCTGTCATTGTTGCAGATAGATGAATGGCTAGAGTATGCTCCTATTTTTGCTTCTGGCCCTCAATTTGAGGAAGCATGTGGCTATGTTGATGGATATCTTCTGCAGTGCACATTTCTTGTTGGACATATCCTCTCAATTGCGGATATTGCAGTTTGGTCTAGCCTTGCAGGTAAATGATTTGGACATAAAACAAATCAGTGCCTTTATATTAAACTTGGTTAGCGTTTTTGAAGAAGTATTGGCGTTTTATTTGTGATGCTGCTGTTAGGCATTGCAACTAGATTCTTGTGTTAGACTAGATTTTACTTGGATGGCAGAAAACTGCAATTTGAAATTGAAATGTAGGAACTCATCACATAAGTGAGAACTAATGACCGTACAGTCTGGAATATTGGCAGCTAAAGTTCCATGTTCACTGAATATCAACCATGAAATTAAATGTCAAAGATTCTTGTTTTAAGATTGCCTTCACATGCACTCTCTCAATACCTCAAGTGAAAATTTAGGCAAGTTGATGTCCAGTTAACTTGGTTAATTAGAGATACTTTTTGATGAGGAAGCAAAGTACAATCCCACACCCCCGGTAACTAGAGATACTATTTTAGAGTGTAGACCATAGCTACCATCCTCTATCCTTTTTTTGATCAAACTCGCAATTACCATCCTCCATCATGTGATCCTACAATGGTGCAACATGATTGTGGTGGAAAAGCTCGTCTGTGAACACATTCTTACACTCTCTTGCACTTGCAGTAAACATTTTTTCAAGAAAATACAATTTCGCGAGAGCAGAATCAAATAGGCTTGAGAGGGAACATATAAAACGCAAGAGCTACGCGAAAAGACAAATGTGTTTATTTCTCACATCTTGTCCCTAAGAAGAATGAGCTTACAATAGTAAACAAAAGAGTTGGAAGAGTTTGCTTTTATCAAGATACAATCTAATCCATATATTTCTCATGATCCTCTCTGTAACAAATAATGAGCTTACACTAGCAAACAAAAGGAGTTGGAATTATTGTCAGTCTTAATCAACTAGAGGAGAGCCAAGGATTTGGTGCTACATTAGTGTAACCTTGAAAGTGTTCGCCTGCTGTCGGAGTATTTGCTGGTGAGTCATCTGGTGGCATCGTAGTCCAACATTTGTCATAATTGGAAGTGCAAGCTCTGCCAATTACATCTGGTTTGAACTTAGGCTGTAGTTCACTGGCATCTAATTTCTTCCAATTGATTGACCGGAACCACTTGTGACTTTTGATCTCATCCCCTCCTCTTGGTCCACTGCCTAATCTTTTTGATGCGTCCTTTTGCAGCAACTAAAGGAAAAAAGTGGAAGTTGTCATTCAGGTGACTTACAAGCATTTTTCTAAGAAAGTCTGGGCAAGCAGTCAATTGATAATTTGTACATACTTCTTTGAGCAGCAGAGAGTGAGCTTCACTGGTCAGACGTGGTAGAAGTTTCACTTTCTCGTTGATGATCTTTTTCTGAAGCTTCTTTCTAATTGAATGTGTGAATGGTGGCTGAAAGAAATGAGAGTCAACAGTGTTCCAACGACCCCACAAAAATCTTTCTAAAAAATAATGCAATTAATAGTACATTTCACAACAAATAAGCTCCATAGAATGTCCAATGCTCTACGCTTTTTGCATTATTACAAAAATGAATGATTCTAGTGTTCTAATGCAAACACTTAGATTACCTGACCAGTCAGCATCTCATACAGAAGTATCCCAACGCTCCACCAGTCAGCTTCTTTATTGTGGCCCTTTGACTGTAAAATCTCTGGAGCCATGTATTCCATAGTTCCACACATCGAATTTGATCTGCTTGATTCATCAATCTCTTTTGCCAGTCCAAAATCTGTCAGCATGACCTGCAAGAATTGAACATAGATTGACTATCAAACTCTGCTGTGTGTTAGAAATGAGCACTGTGGTCTGTTTTGATTCCTTAAAAGTACAAAAAACTGTGTAGATCTTAATTTGAGGAATTTACATGATTGATGTTGCATTTTAAGCTTTTCTAGCCAAATAAGATATATGTATGACGAGCTTGTGGATGAGTATCATTACTGGTGTACTGAGATTTCCGGTTGCTTACGGAAAGGAGAGTGTGCAATGGTTTGAGCAGGAAAAAAAAGTGTAGCTAGTGGTGGGTTTGAAAAGGATACACAGAAATCTTTCATTTTCTCCTAAGCTAAGGGAACTAAATTTAGATAGTTAACTTATTAATTGTTCGAGTGTAATTGAATTCCTTCTGAACTAAACTAGAGTTGCCGAGCACCATTGTCAAAACTGTTGTTTCAATATTCCCTTTCATTTTGGATGTAATCATATCTACCTTTTCATCCTCATCCAATTCCAGGGATGGATCTAGGGGGGCAGAAGGGGGTTTCGCCGGAAAGTTACACTGTGTGGATAGGGTTAGATTTATTTTTTAATGGATATATATATATTAAATGTTGCATCCCCTTGACACAAGCCTAAAGCTTAGTTTTGTGGTCAAGGGGGTTCAAACTTTCCTTAAGGTTGCAAGTTCGATTCCCAGTTCCCAGATGACGCAAATATATTTTTTTCCTTCTGTTTCGAACGCTACATCATGCAGAAATTGAGTCAAATAAGACTCTTATTGTCTACCTTCAAGTCTGAACTTCTTTTAAATTAAGTATAGTCTTACTTAATTATTAAATAATCATCTTTTGTTCATTTTCTTGTTTATTATTTATTATACGTTATATTTTTGTGCCTTTTCTTCCTTAGAATGCCCTTTTTTACTAGCATATTACTTTTTTCTTTTGGAAAATAGATTACTTCAAAACAAATTAATCCAACATAATATTGTTAGCATGATTTTTGACAAATAGTTTAAGTTTCATCTAGATTCAAATTTTTTTGATGAACCCGTTTGACATTACATATAGATATAAAAAATTTCGATGAACCCGTTTGACAATTTTTTTTTACTATTCACTTCTTTACAAATGTTGAACCCCCTTGCTCAGAATCCTGGATCCGCCAGTTGATTTCTATTTGGAAGGACTGATTCCATAAATATTAAATATGGTGGCAAGTTCTGTTTTTGAAAGGTTCACAAAATTGCTCAATGTAGCACTTTAGGAGACTGCAATGACTTTGGCCTTTATATTTTTCATTAGTTCCTTTCCACAAGATATATTTCCGTCTCTTGTTTGTTGCACTAACCTATGGGGCAACGTATCCTTGTTCGTAGCAATAGCCAATTTTTGATCAAATCCCTTTGTTATTTGTTAGGAAATAAAAGAGTGACTCTTGCAAACAACAACAACGACCCAGTGTAATCCCACAAGTGGGGTCTGGGGAGGGTAATATGTACGCAGACCTTACCCCTACCCCGAAGGGTAGAGAGGCTGTTTCCAGGAGACCCTCGGCTCAAAAAAGCAATAGGAGATGATATATTAGTACCATAAAAATGCGTAATAAAAATAACAACAATATGTAAGAGATATGAAATATGAAATACAGGATACGAAATACTAAATACGAAATAGATAGCTGGTATAGTACCACTAGAAGGTAAAGCCCTGCATCAAAAGAGTGACTCTTGCATTTAAGTTAATTATTAAAGCAGTTTTGAAGCAACTAATAGAAATTGAAATGCAAACTAGTTTATCTTATTTGTTGACTAATTGAGAACGAAAAATCGATTTTGAGGTCAAAGATTTATTGACTTTATATTGGATATTGAAATTAATGATTTCAATTGTAAAACAGTGTTATAAGTGCTAAACTCCCATATGGTAGCTAATTCTTGTATTCTGGAACTTATGTGCTTCACTCTGTAAACAATGTTCCTTTTTGCGCTTTCTGCTGTTAAAGCAGTGCTGGAGCTCTAATTCCAATTGAGCTGGAAATGTCAGTTAACGTTGGGAATTGGTTGTCCGTGCTTGGTGATATGTTAGTGCAGGTGGATCTATTTTCAATTGCATTAGGAGAAAATTCTAGGAGTGAAGCAGAGTGTAATATGCCTGAACTGCACCGATGGTAACTTTTTAAAAAGGACGCAAAGCTGATAAAAACTTGGGACTTTTAACCTCTATGCTTCCATTTTTTTGGTTGAGAAAATTAGCATTATTGCTTCTCGAAGCACATTTTTGCTTTGTCTTTGGGAAAAAATATTTTGCGTTTTGTTCCATTTTTGGGGCATCACAAGAACTAAATCATAATTAAGGCCCTGTGAATACATCATGAATTTCTTACAAGTGGTCTCATCACTGAAAATCAATTGGGAAGGTTGCATTTTTGCCAAAATCTGTCTATCTTCCGGCTAGAAATCGACCCTTAGTTGGATTAATTTGATATGAATTTGTGCTTGTTTTATAATTATTCAGTGCCATGCTCTATTTTGCTTATTGATGCTTAACTTCCTTGTGCACAGGTACTGGAAAGAGATGGGAAAGCCTAAGATCTTCTAAGAAGTACCAAAATCTGGCAAGGTGGTTCAACTCAATATTAGCTGAATATGATGGTGTTCTAAATGAAGTCACAGCAACATATATGGGAAAGAAAGGCTCGGGAAAGCCAACTGTATCTAAAGTGAAAGAGCAAGATGGCTCAAATGCTAATTTGGCCAAAGTAAATGGTGATTCCACTGACAAGGAAAAATCAGGTAGCAGACCAACATTTGAGGTAGATCTTCCAGAGGCAGAGGCTGGAAAAGTGCGTTTGAGGTTTGCACCAGAACCTAGTGGTTATCTCCATATTGGTCACTCAAAAGCAGCATTACTGAACCAGTATTTTGCTGAAAGATATAAAGGGGAAGTTATTATTCGTTTCGATGACACGAATCCTGATAAGGAAAGCAATGAATTTGTGGATAATCTACTGAAAGATATTGAAACTCTAGGAATTAAGTATAGGACTGTGACATATACATCTGATTACTTTCCAAAATTGATGGAGATGGCTGAGAAATTGATTCGTGAGGGTAAAGCCTATGTGGATGATACACCAAGGGAGCAAATGCAAAAAGAAAGAATGGATGGGATTGAATCAAGGTGTAGGAACAACAGTGTGGAGGAGAATCTGAAATTATGGAAGGAGATGATTGCTGGCTCAGAGAGGGGAACAATGTGTTGTGTTAGAGGGAAATTGGATATGCAGGATCCTAACAAGTCAGTTAGGGACCCAGTATATTACCGCTGCAATCAGACTCCTCATCACAGGATTGGTGCTAAATATAAAGTATACCCTACTTATGATTTTGCATGCCCATTTGTAGATGCTGTTGAGGGTATTACACATGCTCTTCGATCTAGTGAGTATCATGACAGGAATGACCAGTACTATAGGATTCAAACTGATATGGGTTTCAGAAAAGTTCATATTTATGAATTTAGTCGGTTGAATTTGGTCTATACACTTCTTAGTAAGCGCAAGCTGCTGTGGTTTGTGCAAAATGGACTGGTTGAAGGGTGGGATGATCCTCGATTTCCGACTGTACAAGGGATAGTGCGCAGAGGGCTGAAGATTGAGGCGCTGATACAGTTCATTCTTGAACAAGTAAGATAGCTACGGTGTTGCTTTATTGTTAACTTGAAGTACAATGAATGTTGTCAACACAAATTCATGTTTTCTAAATCACTCAGAATATCAATGCGTACTTAGGAAGGCGTCCCTTTGGAATAACCGTTTATTTCATAATCTGACTAAGCAAAACCATCTCTGTATTTTCTGTCATAAGTCTGAAATAAGAGATGGTTCTTCGCTTCTTTGTTGTTTTTGTTTTTCATACCCCTCCCTCTTCTTTTAGGTGAAAGAGGGGGGCAAAAACTTATTTTCCTTTATTGCGTACAGGACTTGCATTTGTAGTCCAAAGCAAGTCCTTTGACTAATCTGAGATTCTGAATTAGGAAGCATTCTTTTTTATATGTTTGATATTGTATCTTGAAGCCTAAAGAATGTTCTTCACGAAATCTTTAGGGAGCATCAAAGAATCTCAATCTAATGGAGTGGGACAAGCTGTGGGCCATTAACAAGAAGCTCATTGATCCTGTATGTCCTAGGCATACTGCAGTCATTGAAGAAAGACGAGTCCTATTGACTTTGAGTAATGGGCCAGATGATCCTTTTGTACGTATTGTACCCAAGCATAAAAAATATGCAGGTGCTGGGGAAAAGGCAACAACTTACTCCAAAAGAATCTGGATAGACTATGATGATGCTGTATCAATCTCTGTCAACGAGGAAGTAACATTGATGGATTGGGGTAACGCAATAGTGAAAGAGATACAGAAGGACCAAGAGGGTAATGTTACTCATCTGTCTGGGATTCTGCACCTTGAAGGGTCAGTTAAAACAACGAAGTTGAAGCTCACTTGGTTGCCAGAGAGTGATGAGCTTGTTAAACTCTCTTTGGTCGATTTTGACTATTTAATTACAAAAAAGAAGGTATGACTTTTTTCACTTAAATAGGTTTTATATTCAGATGGGTTTACAAAGTCCAGCCTTTCCTTTTACTAAACTATCTATAGTCTTTTCCTCCACATTTCCAATTAAATTTGGAGTTTTAATGTAGTCAAATTGTTGGAACCTGTGAATGTTTTATGGTATACCATATTGTTGAATTATGTGAAGTAAAACTGAAAAATACTATTGTTCCCTGGTAACAGTGAGAAGGGGCTATTTACTTTTTATTTGATGGGTAAGAAGGGGCTAATTCGTCTTGAATAATCAGATTGATACGAAGAAATTGAAGTGTGCCTTTTTGACTTTTGGATTGAGTTCTGGGAAGTATTGGTAATAAGGATGATTGAGTTTTCTTTCACAATTGACTTCGAACTTGGGAATCATGAGTATTCGATTAGTGTAGAGATCTGTAATGTAAGATATCGTAAAGACTATTGTTCACATACTATTACTGCAAAGCATGAAATTCTAGCCTATCCTTCTAGTAAACTAACTGTAGTCTTTCTTGCCTCCACATGGTCAGATAAATTTGTTTTTTAATGTAGTAGTTGATTTCTTAGAACTTTTAAATGTTTTACGATATGCTATATTGGTCAACAATGTCAAGCATTTTAGGAGATTATAAAATGATACAATTTTCTATATAATGTTAAGAAAGAGCTATTACTTTTGATTCAATAATATCATTGATCTAGATATAAGTGCATATTATATGGTTTTGATGGAGCTTTAGGAAATATTGGTGATACGAATTCTTTGGGTTGTCTATATGAAAAATATTACTGTAGAACTTATGAACGATGAGTATATTTTTACTGTTGGTTTGTCAAGCATTTACACAATGGTAGAAACGATATTTTTGCATACATTGGTAAAGAGAGCCCCCCTCAATAATAATATTGATTTAGAATATGAACTTTGTTATATGCTTCATACGAATTTTGGGGAAGTATTGATGATAGGGATGGTATGGAAAACAAAAAGGTAATAAAACCAGAGAGTACTATGAGCTCTCCCTACTTGTTTATAATCCATTACAGTGTAATGGAACAAACCCTTTGGCCCATTAACAATGTACATTTAAAGTTATATAATACCTTTCTTGATGTGCTGTTTTGGACTGTTTATTTGTTTCCACCTGACTTGGAGAGGACTTGGTAGTTGGTACCAATCATGTATTGAATTGTAAATTTTTGTCTTGCAGCTCGAGGAAGATGAGAATTTTGTTGATGTTGTTAATCCTTGCACAAGAAAGGAGACTTCGGCACTTGGTGATTCCAACATGAGAAACCTGAAGCGTGGAGACGTGTTGCAGCTGGAGAGGAAGGGCTACTTCAGATGTGATGTTCCTTTCTTAAGACCAACAAAATCAGTTGTTCTTTTTGCCATCCCAGATGGTAGACAACAACCAGTGTTGCGGTTTGCAGGCTCAGATGGCAAAACAAAATGAAGACAGTCAGTTTGATACATTAGTGCTGGATTACTGAGAAGTGACTGAAATCCTTCTAATGCAAGTTGATTAGATTACCAATCCTTAATTGTCTTGTTTTAGAAGTCTTTACTAGCTATATTAGTTTTTTGTTGTGTCGCAGACATAGTTGTGGCATTCTTTTGGCTGCAGATGTGAAACATGTGATATATACCTCGTTGCCCTAGTTTGTCATTTGGATAAATCATAAAACTAAGGTTACCTATTTTCAGTTTTTGCCTGATCGAGTTCTGTTCTCTTTTAATTATGTCGTGCCTTCGCTGAAACTACTAGTTGTTTTCATTGCTTACAGAGGAATCCCATGGTTTTATATGATTGTCTCGTTTTTGAAACCAAATTTACATAGGAAGGACTACGTTTTCTGTATTATATCACAAAGGGCATGAGGATAGCAGAACTTGGGAACTATGTTGTCCATTTCGTTCATCAAGTACATTTCTATTCCCAATATTTTTGGTTTATTTAGTGAAGACCAGTTATGCACTATTTTAGAACCTTGAAACTATTTAAATATAATTTCTCTGGGATACATTATGAAATCAAAGCACCATATTTATGTTCCCATGACTTTGGTTTACGCTTTGTTAAACATGGTGCTTTAATTTCATAACGTATTTTGGTTTTGGCTATTCAGAAATAGTTCATAGCAATATCAAGAATCACCTCACATTAGAATCTTAACCATCTTTTAGGTTTTCTTTCTTGTACGCTCACAGTAATTTTCGCCATCCAAAGGCACAATACATTTTATAATTGCCTTAAAACATCTTTTAAAATGATTTAGTCCAAATCTGAACCTTTTCAGATCTGAGTTGTGCAGAAACTTACTCTAACCAACAATGAGCTTTTGCGCATGTTTTCTAGATTACGAGGCGTTCAAAGGCTTTTAGTTTTACTAAAAAGGGTAAGTTTAGACAACATTATTTGAGTGGTTAAGTAGTTATTAAGCAAATCTTATTCGCTTGAAACACAGAGCCAAATGAGGTAGCTCGACTAATTCCAAAGTTCAATTGTTTGGAATGCTTTTAAGGAAAAACAGAAGCAAAAAAAAGCAGCTTCTTCCTAGAAGCACTTTTGAGAAAAGTACTTAAAAACACTTTTTAAAAGTTTCGTCAAACCCTAATTGCTGCTTAAAAGTGTTTTTCAAATTAATTAGCCAAACACAAACTGTTCTTTCAAAATAACTTTTGAAAAAAGTACTTTTTAAAAAAAATACTTCTCAAAATAAGCTGATTTTTCCAGCCTGGCCAAACAGGCTACAAAAATTCTGAACAATATAATTCACCTAACCCTCCTTTTTTATGTGGAAACTATACCACTTTTTACGCTGTCATCATCCATATCATAACATATTTGAAAACCTGATTTGAAAAACCATAATTGTTACATTCGTTCTTCAGTCCCATCCCATTATCCTATTTTCATCTGATGATAGAATCATTCCATTTTGCCCTCCTTTTCTGAACAAATTTGTCAAATCTAAGTTGCTTTAGACGAAAGTGACTTCAGAACTGGCAATTTATTTAGTTAGTTTAATACACTAATTACTTGGTCGCGTAAAGAAATTAGACATGTATGACATTCATTATTCTTTTCGAAACCCCTTTTGAAGATATGAATTACCTAATTTATTTGGCAAAATGTATCAGTTCCCCTGACCTATACCCGGATTTCCAACTATACACTTTTTCTTTGCGAGAATCCTATTATTCCTCTAAACTTATTTTAAATAAAATTATTTGCACCCTTAACGCTGACAACCAAACTCTTGGCAAGTGGTGAGCTACACGCGTCCCACATATATTTTTAGCACTTTTTTTTATTCTTTTTTCCTTTTCTTGTCCTTTTTTCTTATTTCTTATTATTCTAATTTTTTTTGGTGATTTCATTCTCTTTCCTTTTGTTTTGGTCACCGGCGGCATAAAATGGTGGTCGTCGGAATTTCACAAACACTATTTTTTCCGGCGACAGATTTTTATCCCGATCTAAGTGTGTTTTGTTATATATATATAAATTTTTCTTGAAAGTGTAATTTATGTATGGGAGGAAGAACAAAAGAAATAAAAACGAATATAAGATGAGAAAATTTTTTTCAGTTAAAATTTCAATACATCATTTTCTTCCGGCGTGGGAAGGTTTTCCGATGATGAATTTTTCCCCCAAATCTGAATGTATTTTGCTTTGCTTATGAATAGATCTTTTTGAGAGTTTAATTTGTGTGAAAAGAAAAAATGGAAGAAAAAACGGTTAGACAAAGTCGACGGTGAATGAATATTTGCCGGAAATAGAGAAGAAACGAAAAAAAGTAAAAGAAAAAAGACAAAGAAAAAGGAAAAGGAAAAAAAAGTAAGAAAAAAATGATAAAAAAGAGTAAAATAATCCGAAAATTATTTTTTCTTGCTTCTCACTCTCCTTTGGGAGAGTTAAATACACACACTCTGCCACGTCAGCGTCAGCGTTAAGGATGCAAATAATTCCATTTAAAATAAGTTTAGGAGGCTAATAGAATTCCCGCAAAGAAAAAGTGTATAGTTGAGATTACGGGTATAGGCCAGGGGGTACTTATTCATTTTCCCAATTTATTTTGAAGATCATTAAGCTCGACCAGTTACTTGATATCGTTTTCTGCAAATTTCTGTAAGGTACGTACTTTGTCGACACATTTTTGGAAGGATTAAGAAAAGAGTTCCTCTGAAGACAAATAAGAACTAAAGAATTTCTCTTCGGGAGATATAATTTTTAGTCAATTACAAATGTTATTTTAGTTACATGATTCTTTTTACACAAGATAAGTAAAAAATAAAAATAAAAGACATGTTTCGATAGTACATAAAAGATCTTTCTTATGTTCATTTTCTTATATTCAAATTATTAGATGAGCTTTGGAGATAATTTACCCTTCCCCTTTTAGTAAAAAGTCAAAAATCCGTACAGAGATTACATTATTGTTGACCAATAGGGAGATTCGGATTGCAGTCAATTACAAATATTATTTTAGTTATATGATCCTTTTCACACAAGATAAGTAAAAAACAACAAAGAAGATACAAATAAAGCACAAAAAATCTTTTGTATGATCATTTTCTTATATTCAAGTCGTTAGAGTAGGAGAAAAATACACAAAGATAACATTATTGCTGACGAATAGAGAAACGAAGTTCTCATAAGGTAAATACAACATTATTGGAAATAAATTTAGAAAGGATAAAAACAAATGAAAGTATCCATTCTCTTTCCTATTTGAACCCACACAAATCATTATCAATTAACAACCTCACCAAAGAAAATAATAGTCACGAGCAATTAACGAAAAGTCTATTTCTTAGGTGCAAGCCTTGACTTAATTTTCTCCACTTGTTTAGTTCCAATTTGGAATGCTTTAGTCAAGACGTGATCAGGAACAGTTGGTGAGGAAGCGAACAACGTTGTAGCAATAGATTGAGTCCCCGGCAACTGGCTGTTGAAGGCGGCGACAACCGCTGCCGGAACTTTGCCATTGTTTTGCTGGAAATGAACAAGTCCTTTAGGGAAAACAAACACTTCACCTTTTACAATATGTTTCGAAATCAAAACATTAGATGTTGTAATAAAACCAACATCTAATTCACCCTCTGTAACAAAGATCATTTCTGTAGCACGAGGATGAGTATGAGGTGGATTAATGCCACCAGGAGCATAGTCAATACGAGAAAGTGAGACACCAAGTGTGTTAAGACCAGGTACTTTCATAACATTGGCACCTGTGACTACGGAACCGTATGTGTTGTTTGTTGCTCCTGGCTTGGCTATGACCATTGATGAAAAGTCTATTTCTGAAAAGTTCTTCTTGCAAAGGAATCCATTTATGGTAAAACCTATATCATGTACATAAATAGAAAATTGAATAAGCACCATGTTATAACAACAACAACATACTCAGTGTAGTTTTCACAAGTGGGGTCTAAGGAGTGTAAAATGTAAAAGATAAATGGAAGGACAATAACAAGCAAACTAATTCTGTCACCAAAGTGAAAATACTAAAAGAACTAACACCAAGGGAATGCAAATAGAACACCGAAATAAATAAGCAGCATGGTTTACTTGAATCATGAAGATAATGATTAAATCATTATGTGTGACTGTTTTTAATCCAACTAGACATTAAACCCCCTGAAAAAGCTACACATCTTTTCCCAACTGAGACGAAGATAAATTGTATAGACAAAAATTTGATCCAAAATATATATCAGTCAAGAAAATCAATTTATTAGCCAATTTTTTTTCTTTACATTTACTGTACTCCATCATTAATTACTCATTTAAGAAAGAGATAAAGAATTTTTTTGTCAAATACCCTTTTATGATTAATGGTAGTATTAAATATTTTCTTAAGTTTGAAAAAAACAAACAGGTGAAAAGACAGCATACAGGAACTATGTTTGGTGGCCATTGTCACCAGTTGGTCATTAATATATATTAATATGGTCGATTTTCTATTTTTCGCCAGCTAATCAATAGTACTACCTAATTCTATTCAAGACTCCTATATCTTATGTATGGTACAAGTTGTAACATTTAATATGGTCGATTTTCTACTGTTGGCCAGCTAATATAGTTGGATCTTGATTTTCAACACGCCTAAATGATAAATGTAAGGAAGAAGAAAGAGCAAAAATTGGACAAGGAGAAATGTCAACATCCAGTACAAATGATAACTAAGACAAAGAAAACCAAAAAAATTAAGAACGAGCCAAAGAGATCCAAAACCCCCAAATTGAAGCACAAGACACTGATCAAGAATATACTTTTCTCAATCTAAAAGAAACTAAAAATATATATATATTTTTTTTAAAAAAAAAGAAGAAAAAGAAGTAAAAGTGTGCTAACTAATGGGAAAATTGAACTTACTGGAAGTAAGATCAGCAACACAAACATCTTGAAGCATGTCTGGATCTCCAGCAGAAACTTTGTTTAAGTTAATGGCTAAAATAGCCATAGCCATAATCACAAGAAGTTTTCCAAATGCAGACATGGTGGAAATAGAAAAGTACTATTCGTTAAACAACTCTTTGTTTAATATAAGCCGAAAAGGAAGCAATCAAAAGAGAGGCACGGAAATAGAGGAAGTTGAGAGGAGATTTGAATACTCTCTGCTGCTTTGGACAATGGGGAGAGAGAAAATTGGATGGCTATATTTATAAGGGGGAAAGACTAGAAAACAATGGTGGACTTTGAAGTCACGTGAGCAAAACGTGCGGGTTTTTAACGCTGTGTTCGTAAACGCACGAAACATGCTCTTTTTTCTCTTCGACCCAAAGCAAAGGCATGAATTGAGGGCCCATAATAGCTTGAATTTTGGGCTTACGTGTACCCGTTGACGAGACCTGACTAATTTATACTAGTCTTTTAATCATCTTTTGTAAACTCATTTAATTTCTGAGTAACCATCCATAAGTTTAGTATTTAAAGTGACAAAAATTAGCTTAGTAACTTCTGTGTAATAGTAACTTATACATTGAATAATTTTAAAGTGATAAAAGAAGTTTAATGACTTCTAAAAAAATGATGTAAGCTCTAAGACCATTTAAGAAATTAGATCTACAATGTAACTTTGAGGATTTTTTACGGGGAAACAAATAGTATAGACCACATTAATCGCTTCAACGTGACAAAGTTTTTGCATAACTTATCCAAACAATAGGAATTCAACAAGGCTGTTTGACCTATATAAACTCTACGCGGCATTGCATATGTCATGGATGACTTAGCCATTTGGATATAAAAATCACATCAAATAACAGCTCTCATATATAAAAAAAGCTTTGTTTTCTACAAATACACGTACGCATCACGTTATACATTCCAAAAATTAATCCATTCGTTGAACTTATTGCTTGGCATTCGTTTTCAACTTGTCGCGGAGAATTGATCACTCATCTCGAAGTGAAAACAAATTACTAGTAATCTACTTATAGTTAATTGTAACGTACTTCTTAAATTAGGATAAAATTGTTATTCCTTCGGCCTCACTTTAAGTCGCCAACTTAATTTTAATGGTCATTTTAGACCATTGTTAGCATGATTCTTAACCTCAATTAATTAAAAGTTTCTAAAAGAAACAGCAAGTTTAATTAAATTAGTGCCACACCATTAAAGTGACAGTTCTTGTACCAACGCACCGAATAACTTAAGAGCAATCTGATATGATCGTTAAATCTCAAAGTCTTGCTTGAGTGTTTGTCAAAATTGAGTTATGCATCCTTAACGATTGGATGGTCAAATAATTAGGATTTTTGCCCAAAGGATGTGTTATTTTGTCCTAATATTGAACAACGACAAACTAAAAAACCTTACACTAATCCTATTGATGACATAGCAACAAATACTAGTTAAGATGCTTTACATTTGCAGCATTTGTACTTTTGCTGCACTGAATATTAGACGAACAAATAAGAAACAGCTTGAAACTAATAATAGCGTCAATGTTGATGGAGGTGGGACTTCAACGTTATGGATTAGCGAAAACATTTACTTTTACGGTACGGGGCGTAGTGTAAAACGTATATAAAGATGTCTGTTGTTATGTCGTTTTCTTGTTATCCTTAACCATATTGTATATTATCGGAAGAAAATGAGCGTAAAGGTTTTACTAATCAAAATCCGACAGATGGCCAGCAAATAGTCATTGTTTGGTGGTTCCATCCTGCCATTCTTAAAGTTGTTCACTAAATAATTGCTAGAATTTGCCTTGTCAATTCCATAATTAGATAATTTGTTTCAAATTGGAACATGCCCAAATTTGCCAGTAACTATTTTTTTTGTTAAAATTATTTCTTTCTTTTCCAATGGACTTGTTTTGAGAACAAATTCAAGATTTTAAGTTAGAAGGTATAGAATATCACCACATGAACCCACCATCACCATTATTAACAGTACGTGCGCACGAACTTAGTGTAACTGTATTTATATTTCTAAAATTGTTGAATATTGTACATACAGTACAAAGTAAAAGTTATGGATCCGGCCAGGTCAGTTGTTGTATTATACTTCTAATTGCTCCTTCCCCTCTTGGGTTTTGGTTTCGGGATGGAAAGTTCGTGCACAAAGTATTGAGTGAAATTTAAAAATAGTCTGATTTACAAATGGTAATTGAAAAATAGTCACAGTTTTAAAAGTAATCGACATTTAGATATTTTTCATGTAAAGATAAATTTGAAAGAAAACACTGGTCAAAATCTAGAAAATATTCCAGCATTCCAGCATAATATACTGGACTTCCAGCATAATATACTGAAGTTGCAGCATAATATACTGGTCCAACATAGGTGCTCCAATCTCCAGTATATTATGCTGGAACTTTCCGTGTGTTGGAGTTCCAGCATAATCAGGTGCACCAATCTCCAGTATATTATGCTGGAACTTTTCGTGTTGCAGCAAAATAGTGGCTATTTTCAATGACTTTGCAAACACTGAATATTTTTCAATTACCAGTCCGAAATCTGGCTAGCTCGTGCTATTTTCATCAAAGTATTTAGCAAAAAAGCGTAACAACTAGGGGCGACAAACGGGCGGGTTGGGTTGGATAGGGACGGGTAAAAAAACAGGTAACGCAAAAAATGAATAAATTATCCGATCCGACCCATATTTAATACGGATAAAAAATAGGTAACCGACGAATAATATGGATATCCATATTATCCATGACTTCTTGAATATGATCACTTTTGGGAGAATTCTTAGTCTCCCAAACTTGAGGAACCCCCGATTTGAGGTTTTACAAATGTAAAAGTTAAACCTATTAGTTAGCCATTGGTTATCCTTTTCTAAGTGCATAATATAGTTGTTATCCATATTTGATTCATTTTTAAAAAGTTCATTATCCAATCTATTTTTTAATGATTAATATGGATGGATAACTATTTTCTTTTAACCATTTTAACATTCCTAGTAACAACAAATAGATATCGAGTATGGAGAGGAACTAGAGCCTTACGATGTCACGTCTTTTGGTCGTTATAAAGGGTGACAACCAACAGTGGTTAGCGAACGTACGACGTTTGCAGTAGTGCAAGCGTAGTAGGAGATATTAGGAATATGCTTTTCGAATATTCTTCATTTTATACCTTTTAGGGTTTAAAAGGGCATTGTCCCATATAAATAGGGGGAGAAGATTTTGTAAAAGGGGATCGGAAAGTGAATACAAAAAAAGACAACTTTTCTCAATATAGTCTGAGATCCATACATCATCTTTTATCTTGGATGATCGCATTCATTGCAATATTTTTCTACATTTGAAGTTATCGTATTTACGCTTAATCATTTAGTTTCGACATACTACGAAGCATTATTCACCTTGTTCATCTCTTTCACCATTTAATCTAGATTTTATCATACTTGGCTGAGATTTACCTCTTCATCTTCGTTAATGATTTAATCAAAAGGGTTTCAATATCTTTTGGTCAAACAATATCCTGTTGGAAAATTAATTCAAAGTTGTAGTAGGAAACTTTAGTTATTTAGGATTTAATTTATTTAATACATATCTAAATAGGATTTACAGTTAGAATAAATCTAGGAATATGCTTTCCTGTTTCTAGTTGAAATAGGTTTCGTACTATTATAAATAAGGGTATTGATAGCTTATTTTATGAGTGGAGAAAAGAAAGAATATTGTAGAGATCAATTAGAGATTTATAATAAAATATTTTCCTTCATATTGGTAGAGATTCTATGATCTTGGGAGAGAATCAAGTTGCTTCTGTTGCCGGCGGGTGGCATTAGCTAATGTATGCTACCCGTCTGGCTAAAACATATGTTGGCAAAATCATAGATAGTTGTCAACAAAATTAGACTATTCGATGAAAAGTTTCAAGACAAATTCAAGAAAAAAAAGAAGAAACAAGTTTAAAAAGGTGCAAATAAATATGGAACAAGCGGAAGAAACTCTTCTCTAAAAGTTGGAGAGAGGTTTAAAAAAGTTGTAAGTTGATTATGTGTTTCAACAAATTTGGGTTGGTGACGAAGAGCATCAACGGGTGTTGAAGACATGTGCTTCAACAAAGTTGGGTGTTAGTGACAAAGTGCGTCAACGGTTGGTGACAAAGTCCATCAACGTGAGTTGAAGACAGGTGCTTCAACAAAATTGAGTGGTGGTGACAAAGTGCATCAGCGGTTGGTGACAAAGTGCATCAACGTGAGTTGAAGATAGGTGCTTCAACAAAATTGGGTTGGTGACAAAGTGCAACAATGGGATTTGGAGACAGGTGCTTCAACAAAGTATTGGTGACAAAGTACATCAATGGTTTGTGACAAAGTGCATCAACGTGAGTTGGAGACAGGTGCTTCAATAAAATTGGGTTGGTGACATAGTGCATCAACATGAGTTGGAGACATGTGCTTCAACAAATTGAGGGATAAAAACACGTGCTTCATAAAAAGTGAAAGTTGGAGAGAAGTGCTCTAACATAACTGCACAATGAACAAGTCAGACGTATACAACTTTGAATTTCAGGAGAATGTTGGAAAACTAATTTAAAGTTGTAGTAGGACACCTTAATTATTTAGGATTTAATTTATTTAATACATGTCTGTCTCACCCCCTTTTTTCCTTCGCGGAATCGGGTTCATGACATTTGGTTGGGACAACTCTTTCCTTTTGGAAAGGGGGTTGTGTCGCCCCCCTTTTTCTCGCGAAATCGGGTTTATGACATTTGGGAGGACAACTCGTTCCCTTTTAGGAATTGGGGTTTTTAATTTGAAGAGTCGCCACCTAATGATTAAGTGCATTAGGACACTAGGAAGAATTTGTTTAGAAAAACCGGAGCTTGGGTAAGGGCTAGAAATTATCTCGAGGGAAAGGTGTTAGGCACCCCTCAAGATCCACTAGTATGGTTCCCGGCCATGCTACAATTGTGACTTAAGTACAAACAATAAATAAGCAATTAAGAGTTTCAAATATGAGGGGTGTCATATTGTGATTGCAAATAAGTTAAAGTTTGAAGAAATACGGAAGTTGAAATTTGAGAAAAGGAGTTTGAAATTTTGAAAGTGATAAAATAAACAAGTAAAGGGAAGGGGGGAGGGGGTTCCTAGGTTTATAAATAATATGGATCACATCAATGCAATACCCGGTAATCACTCCTCAGAAGAGGGGTTACACGTAGTATTAGCGCACCGGTCATCATATCCATATCTACCCTTTCCTACCCCGTTGAGGTATTTAAACGCGGAATGGTTTTGTTACTTATTGCATGCTAGTACCCGCCCCAATCCTATCCGTCCCGGAGGCATTTGGGACTAGTATTCCTAAAGGGAAGGGAAATGTGGGTTTTGTGTGGTTTAAAAGGATAAAATTCTAAAGCGACAAACAAAAGACACATAAGGCAGATTATGGGAAGCTCATAACAATTTAAAAGGCTCAGATGGGCCTCCTCACTTAAAGACAGATTGTTTAGCATGTCTTGCAGATACTGGTTATGGTCTGAATTAAACTTAAACGTTAAGGTGGCAGACTAGTCTATTACACACTTCAGATAAGAAACCGGAATCAGACCTGCCTGCTGGTTGGAATTAACAGAGTCTGATTCAATTAGCTAATTTTACCTTATAACTTGCCTAAGTGAAACCTACAAGCATGACATCTAATAATGCAGAAGTGTACTGATTTTTACAAGAAGAAGGCCTGTTGATTATAGAAAACATAAGTTCTGCAGACATTGAGTAACGTTACTACTGATTTTAGACTTGTAAACGATTCAGATCAGTTGGTTACTCCTATAGACATGCTTTCTAAGCATTATTGAGTTTAACCTTTACGAAAATGTAGAAATCCTATAGGCATGGTGTTTAAAATGCTTATTTTTATTATTTAAGCCTATAAATGCGTTTGCCTAGTGATAGATGCATATGCAGAATTCAAGAAACTCTATAGACATGTTCTCTATGTGATAGGCAGAAACGCAGAAACCTATAGACATGGTCTCTATGTATGAAATGCAGAAACTATAGACATGGTATCTATGTATGAAATGCAGAGGCTATAGATATGGTATCTATGTATGAAATGCAGAGGCTATAGACATGGTATCTACATATGAAATGCAGAACCTATAGACAAGATTTCTATATGAAATGCAGAACCTGTAGGCATGGTTTCTATATGAAAAACGCAGAAGTGCAGGACTTGTAAACATGATTTCTATATGAAAAATGCAGAAGTGAAAACAAGACATGATTGCAGCAGTAAATACCTATGAACATGATATCTACCCTTATGCATACATGAGTGACCCTCCCCTTTTTACTAAGACCCCATAAGTTATTACAAATTATTACAACCCAGAATGAATAAAGAAAAGTAAAATAAAATTACATCAGAAAGCTAAAAATGCCAACCAAGGAGAGCCTGATTCAGACTTCTGTCTGAAGCATGAAGTAAACCAACTCCAAAGATCAAATTCCAAAGCCTTTCTACTATTTGGGATGTGTCAGAGTTCCCTAAGAGTCTCAAGTGGACTCCGGGCAGTGCTTACACAAAAATATATTGTAGAATTGGATTATAGTGCAGTGTGGAAGGGCCATCCCTCAAATGTCCAAGTTCAGAGGGAGCTCAAGGTCCCAAAGCAAGGCTCATAGGAGGGGGCAGAACTTAGAATCTAAGAGAGAGTGCAAGTGCATAGAGGGGATTTTGGGGAAAGCCAAGACAGGCTGGTGGTCATACCAAGCAACTGAAAGTGCTGGCACACCCCAACCAGCCTGTTAGCCGCATTGTTTGGGAGTTAGGATCTATTAAAGGATCAAGTCCAGACATGATCAACAATTTGGATGTTGCCATGCTTTGAACTTTAACTCAAACACATAGAAGGGAATAAGGGTATGGGGAATTCACACAGTAACAGATGCAAAGAGACAACATATTCAATACAGAACATAAACAGTAAAGTAGACAAGATTGTTGAAACTGTAAAGCAAACACATAGGGATGAAGCTGAAAGTTAAATTAGAACATACCAGTTTCAGGGAAATAAGAAGAGAAGAGCAGTAGTAAAGCCAAATTGCAAACACACAGCTAGAAGATTTTAGAAAAGAGTAGAGTGTTGAATTTAGAATGTAGGAGTATTGAAATTGAAAGTGTTCAATAAGTGTTGTCAGAGTATTAAACTCAAGGTCTTAAAGAGTATCGAATTGGAAGTGTTCAATAAGTGTTGTCAGAGTATTGAACTCAAGGTCTTAAAGAGTATTGAATTGGAAGTGTCCAATAAGTGTTGTCAGAGTATTGAACTCAAGGTCTTAAAGAGTATTGAATTGGAAGTGTGTAAAAGTGCAGAAGGGTCGTGCCCTTTATAGTGCAGAAAACAAGTAAGAAAATAGTTTCGGAATCAATCACATAAGGTCTCCCTTCAATTAAGGGATTCTGATTTCAAACGGGTAAGATAATTAAGGAAAGAGTTTGATCAAAATCTTTTCCAAAGTAGCACAAGAAGGGTAAATACATTGAAGTTATTTAAGGCAAAAGTCCAGTGGTACATGGTTTGTGCAAATAAGGAAAGGCGATCACTCAATAGCTAGTAAAATCAAAATTGCAGGCTTTGTTCGAATGAACCAAGTCAGGAAAAATGAGGAAAGGGTTTTACTTAAGGAAAATCAGTAACAATCAATCAAACCTTATTAAGAGGAATTCCGAATCAATCACAAGTTGACAAAACCTTTTGAAGGCAAAATTCCTCATATATAAAGCATACAGACATATCGAACAAGAAAGAACTATCATGCGAAAAAGCCTAGTATAGAAGAGTTCTGAGTCATAACAAAGAGGCTCAAATCCAGTATATAGACTCAGAATGAGTTTGAGAGTGTCCAGGATCCCAAATAGAACCCTAGTCCAAAACACAAGATCAAACTCGCCAAAAAATCCCCAAATCCCAGGGTTTTAAACTCGAGTCAGATATAGAGAAGAGAAGACAAATAACTGAAACAGGCTCAGAGGTCTCTTTCAGGGATTCATGTGAAAACAAAAAGATAAAATAGCAGGTTCAAGGCAAATAGAATGAAGAACTGATTTGAAGCATAAAGAACACATTTTAAGAAAGCTTGGAACTTAAACAAGTTTCAGAAGAGAAACGAGATAGTATAGCACCTAAGAGAACAGTAGAGGAAACATGTTTAACAAAGAACTCAAGCAAAATCTAGAAGAAGGCAACTAAAGACCTAAAAGCTTAGTAGAAAATACAGTAAAGGAACATAGGGGTAAACGAACACATAAGATAAACATGTGAAAGCATGATATAGAAACTAGTAGAAGAAAGAATAGAGCACAATAGAAGGACATGCAAAATAAGGCAAACCGAAGAACATAGGAGAAGGACATGCGAGGTAGAAAAGAGAACATAAAAACATAGCATAGACAGATTCACACAAAGAGAAGAAGAAGAAGAGTTAGAAAATATTTTAAAACCTTTTCAGAGACTCTAAATCGAAGAGAAGTAATTTTGAAAGAAAATTAGGGAAAACGTTTAAGAACTCAAGTAGAGCACAAACATAGCATAGATATAAGAAAACAACCGAAGAAAAACCTCGAATAGCTTAGGGTTTTAGAGAAACCCTAGAAATGAGAAAGGCTTGGAAGAAGGTCTGATCTTGAGTCAGAGAGGTCAGAAATAGGCTTCTGATGCTTGAATACGCCAGAGCCAGGTCGGAGAGGCCATATAACCTTGGATCTGTAGAGATATGAAAGGACACCATCGAGGTCGTACCTCGAAACTTTGAACACCAGGGTTTAATGGTGGAGGAGGGTGAGTACAGGCCATCCATGGCCTGAGAAGCCATGGGTTCCGGTGAGATTGCGGTTGAAGGGGGTGAGAGAGGCTAGGGTTTCAGGAACCTTCAAGAGAGTTTGAGAGAGGGAGAGTATTCAAAGGCGGCTGAGAGATAGAAATGAGGGGATTAGGGCAGGGTTAGTGAATTAAAAAAGGTAAGGGGTAATCATGGCCGTTGATCTAAATGATCAACGACCTGGATTGAAAGAAAGGGCCAGGCGGGTTAATTGGTTGGGTCGGGGGTCGAGTTAGATTGGAATTAGGCCAATCCAATTGGGATTCAAAATTGGTTCAATTAGGGGGGGTCAATTTGTCTATGATTAAAATAAAAATGGGCCAGATTTTAAATAGCCAGTTTTTCCCTTTTATTTTATAAAAAATAGTAAAATAATTTTGAAAGTAAATTAAGAGTAATGGATAAGTTAATAATATATAAATATTGATTTAAAAATGTTGGAACCAATTTTATAATTATAAAAATGCTATTAAATCTTAAAATAGGCTAGAATTGCAATTATATGCAATTTAGCTTTAAAAATACCAAATAAATTTGTAAAAATATATAAAAATTAAATTAACTATATTTTGGTATAAATATGGGAAATAAAATAAATTATCCACCAAAATGATAATTTTGGGAATAATTATTGGTTTTTATATTGCTAAAATGAGCAATAAATTGATTAAAAAAAATCTTAAAAAATTGAAAAAAAAATACTAAAATACTTGGACATGCTTATATATGCGTACATATGTTATTTTGAAAGTATTTTGTATATGAAAAATACATAGGGAAAAAATTGTGTATCAACAGCTGCCCCTCTTTACCCGGGAAGGATGAAAGAGTTGTCGGGTAAAGATATGATGACCATGATGTCCTGGGCCATGAAGCGTATAATAAAGGATTCGTAGGCCATGAAATGATGCTCTCGGGCAATGAAGATGATGCCTCCAAGCTATGATGCCTTTGAATAATGATATGCAAAAGATAAAATGGGGTCCTCAGGCCATGACATGGCGTTCTCGGGCTATGAAAATGGAGCCTCCGAACAATGATGCCTTCGGACAATTTGGCAATCTTTCATCCCATGAGATGCAGAAGGAGGCAATCTTTCAGCCAATGCAAAAAATGTAAATGCGTTGGCGGTATTTCAGCCGATGCAAGATGTAAATAGAAAGTGGCGATATTTCAGCCATGCAATAAATGTAAACGAGGTGGCGGTATTTTAGTCGATGCAAGATAGAAAATGGTGATATTTCAGCCATGCAAGAAAAATAAAAGTGGCGAATTTCAGCCGTGCAAGATGTAGATGAAAGTGGAGATCTTTTAGCCATGCGAGACATAAATAAAGTGGCGATATTTCAGCCATGCAGGTGGAGACAGGGCTTAGTCTCGAAAGGCAGAATGGTATCCTTATGCGATGCAGAGAAATGCAGATGGAGGTAGAGCTTAACCTCGGAAGGTAGAATGGTATCCTTATGCAATGCGGAGAATGTAGATAGAGACAGAGCTTAGTCTCGGAAGGCAGAATGGTAGCCTTATGCAATGCAAAGAGTGAAGATGGAGATAGAGCTTAGTCTCGGAAGGCAGAATGGTAGCCTTATGCAATGCAAAGAATACAGATGGAGACAGAGCTTAGTCTCGGAAGGCAGAATAGTAGCCTTATGCAATGCAAAGAATGCAGATCGAGACAGAGCTTAGTCTCGGAAGGCAGAATGGTAGCCTTATGCAATACAAAGAATGCAGATGGAGACAGAGCTTAGTCTCGGAAGGCAGAATGGTAGCCTTATGCAAGAAATAAAGGGAAGGTGGCAGCAGAGTTTTCTTAGCTGATATTTGATTTCGATATTGTGGCTGTTGGGGATATTGTGTGCGTATAGCAACTGTGAGTAGGTGACGATTCTGAGAGTTGTATTCCTGATCAGTATGAGTGTAGAGTATATTCGATGATTTTCCAACTCAGGTGCCTGCATCCAAAGAAAAATCGTGTGTTTTGTAAAGGGGAAAGGTTAGTTCGTATCCCCGCTGACTTTGCTTGACTTGCTAAGCTCTGTTTTGGTGATACTGTGCGTATAATTAGGGTAGCGTTGCTAAACAAAGCAATTTTGGTAACAGACATGCATGATTTAGTAAAAGCATAATATAAGTGCATAATTAAGAATAATTTTCTTTAGATGAACCGACGACTGCGACGTGGTTCAAAACATTGCAACTTTGCTTGCTCCGGAATTTTGAGGGTCCTCCTCAAAATTCTGCCCCAGTTTACCAGGATGCTGCTCCTGACGGCTGTTAATGATAAATGGCTGGAATCGACTTTGAAATTTTGAGGGTTCTCCTCAAAATTTTGCCCCAGTTTCCAATATCGGGGAAAATGGAAATTTTATTGAATTGTGACCGAACCCATAAGGCTGCCTACGTATCCCCTCTTAAACGGGAATCGGGTCAGGCGTAGTTCAAATTACATCATAAAAGAAAGCATAAAGGTTACACATAGTATTGCTTGACTGCATCTGAATTGATTGGCGTTGGCCAAACTTCTCCGTCCATTTCTGCAAGTATGAGGGCTCCTCCTGTCAGAACCCAGTGAACCATGTACGGACCCTGCTAGTTGGGAGAGAATTTCCCTTTGGCTTCCTCTTGATGCGGAAAAAGTTTCTTTAACACCAGCTACCCCGGTGTGAATTATCTCGGCTTGACTCTTTTGTTGAAGGCTCTGGACATTCTGTTCAGATAGAGCTGACTGTGGCAAACTGTATTCATTCTCTTTCCATCTGTAAGAGCTAGTTTCTCGTAACGACTCTTCACCCATTCTGCGTCGTAGAGCTCTGCTTCCTGTATGATCTTTAAGGAAGGAATTTCTACCTCAGCAGGTATGACTGCTTCTGTACCATATACCAACATGTAGGGAGTTGCCCTAGTTGATGTGCGGACTATGGTGCGGTATCCCAATAAAGCGAATGAGAGCTTCTCGTGCCACTGCTTATGCTTCTCTATCATTTTCCTTAGTATCTTCTTGATATTCTTGTTGGCAGCTTCTACGACTCCGTTCATCTGAGGTCTGTAAGTTGTAGAATTCTTGTGTTTGATCTTGAAGGTTTCACACATGGCCTTCATCAAGTCACTGTTGAGATTGGAACCATTATCAGTAATGATTGATTCTGGGATCTCGAATCGACAAATGATGCGATCACAGACAAAGTCTGCCATAACTTTCTTAGTCACTACTTTGTATGATGCTGCCTCAACCCATTTGGTGAAATAATCAATTGCCACTAGAATGAACCTATGCCCGTTTGATGCGGTGGGCTCGATAGGTCCGATGACATCCATTCTCCAAGCGGCGAACGACCACGGCGAGCTTGTTGCATTATGCTCATTTGGGGGAACATTTATCATGTCTGCATGTATCTGACAGCGATGACACTTTCGAACATACTGGATGCAGTCCGTTTCCATAGTCATCCAAAAATAACCAGCCCGGAGTATCTTCTTCTAAGACAAAACCGTTCATATGTGGACCGCAGGTCCCAACATGGATTTCCTCTAGTAGCCTGGATGCTTCCTTTGCATCGACACACCTTAATAATCCCAAATCAGTAGTCCTCCTATATAGGATTCCTCCGCTGTGGAAGAAATTGTTAGATAACCTCCGAAGTGTGCGCTTCTGAGTGGTGTTGGCAAGCTCTGGGTAGTCTACTTTTGCTAGGTATTCCTTAATATCATGAAACCAAGGTTTTCCGTCTGCTTCTTCCTCGATATGAGCACAATAGGCTGGCTGATCATGAATCTTCAGCGGAATAGGATCAATGAAGTTCTTATCTGGATGTTGTATCATAGAGGACAGGGTAGCCAATGTATCAGCAAACTCATTCTGGACTCTGGGAACATGCTGGAATTTTGTCTTTGTGAATCACTTTCTCAACTCCTGTACATGATACAGATAAGGGAGTATCTTGAAGTTCTTGGTTACCCATTCTTCTCAGACCTGATGTATAAGCATGTATGAGTCCCCGATTACTAGTAACTCTTGGATGTTCATGTCAATGGCCATCTTGAGTCCCAAGATGTAGGCTTCGTACTCGGCCATGTTGTTGGTGCATGGGAACCTGAGTATGGCGGACACCAGATAATGCTGACCGGTTTATGATACTAGAACTGCTCCTATGCCAACTCCTTTGAAATTTGTTGCTTCGTCGAAAAACATTCTCCAACTATCATAGGATTCTACAATGTCTTCTCCTATGAAGGATAACTCATCGTTAGGAAAATATGTCCTTAAGGATTCGTATTCTCCATCCACGAGATTCTCGACAAGATGATCTGCCAAAGCCTGTCCCTTGATAGCTTTCTGAGGCACGTAGACAATGTCGAATTCACTCAGCAGGATTTGCCACTTGGCTAGCTTGACAGTGGGCATGGGCTTCTGAAAGATGTACTTCAACGGATCCATCCTTGATATGAGATACATAGTATAGGCACAGAAATAGTGCCTTAACTTCTGAGCTACCCAAGTCAGAGAACAACAGGTGCGTTCCAACAGAGAATACCAGGCCTCGTATGGGGTGAACTTCTTGCTGAGATAATAGATGGCCTGCTCCTTCCTTCCCGTTTCATCATGTTGTCCTAGAACACAACCAAATGCTCTATCCAATAGTGCAAGGTAGAGCAATAGGGGTCTGCCCGGCTCGGGCGGGACCAAGACTAGCGGTGTGGACAGGTACTCCTTGATTCTGTCGAAGGCTTTTTGACAGTCATCAGTCCATTTAGCAGCATCGACTTTCTTCAACATCTTAAAGATTGGCTCATAGATGACAGTAGATTGAGCTATGAACCAGCTGATGTAGTTGAGTCTTCCCAAGAAACTCATTATGTCCTTCTTGTTCTTTGGCGATGGCAACTCTTGAATGGCTTTGACCTTTGACGGATTCAGTTCTATTCCTTGGTGACTCACAATGAACCCAAGTAGTTTTCCGGCAGGAACCCTGAATGCACATTTTGCGGGATTCAACTTCAAATTGTACCTTCTTAGTCTATTGAAGAACTTCCTCAAATCATCCATGTGATTAGTGGCTTTCTTGGACTTGATGATGACATCATCTACATATACCTCGATCTCCTTGTGTATCCTATCATGGAAAATGGTAGTCATGGCCCTCATGTAGGTGGCTCCAGCATTCTTTAATCCAAACGACATCATCTTGTAACAATACATTCCCCACGGCGTAATGAAGGCCATTTTCTCAGCATCTTCTTCATCCATCCAGATCTGATGATACCCAACAAAACGATCAACAAATGACTACAGCTCGTGCTTGGCGCAATTGTCAATTAGAATGTGTATGTTTGGCAAGGGAAAGTCATCTTTGGGACTGGCCCGGTTGAGGTCTCGATAGTCGACACAGACTCTGACCTTCCTGTCCTTCTTTGGTACTGGCACGATGTTGGCTAGCCATGTTGGATACTCTACTACTCTGAGAACCTTAGGTTTGACTTGCTTGGTGACTTCTTCCTTGATTTTCAAACTCATGTCAGGCTTGAACTTCCTGAGCTTCTGTTTTACCGGTGGGCATGTCAGATCAGTTGGCAGCTTGTGCGCCATAATAGATGTACTCAAACCAGTCATGTCGTCATACGACCAGGCGAATATGTCCTCATATTTCTTCAAAAATTCTGTGTATTATTCCTTTTCTGCCTGTGACAAATGAACGCTGATCCGAGTTTCTTTGACATTTTTTGCATCTCCGAGGTTAACAATCTCGGTCTCGTCCAGGTTGGACTTAGGTCTGTTCTCAAAATCCTCAACCTCTTTAATAATCTCTTATGGTATATCATCTTCCTCCGAGTCTGTTTGTCACGTTGTCTCGTTACATGTCATAGTCATTGGTTCATCAAGATAAGTAATAGTAATACTGTAAATAAAGTAAATGAGAGAACGTAATAAGAGTAAGATTCATAAGAAAAATCGAAATGCTTTGAAGAATTCCATAACTATTTTGAACATTGAAGATCTTATTGCGAAATTAAAAGGCAAAAAGTCAAAATGAAAAAATAGTGCATGATGCTTGTTCAGCCTTGCTACCCCGAGGCTTTCCGGGCTCTGGTGGTTCTGATGGACCAATTGTTGAGGCGAGCTCCTCGGCTCACTGCTTGTATGGAAGGTCCTTCCTCCCCCTCCTCCTCGAAAATGACACAACAATCCATGTCTTCCTCTTCCAAAAACAAATCCCTCATCGCTGCCAGTGCTTCCTCTTCTTTTGACCCATATATAACATCAGCTGGCTGGAAAATCTGCTCCAAGCGAGGTATCGGGTACTCTAGTGGATAATTTGTCCCACGCCATGGAGGCGACCATTCATTGAACTCTTTCCAGGTGTACTCGTATCCCAAACCGAAGGTGGTACCATATTTCTTCAACTTGACAGGCTTAGCGATCCCTTGTAGGTTCTTGCCAAGTCCCTTGCCTGGCTCATATCCGCACCAGTTCAATATGCTTTCTCTTTTTTTGTCCCACCATTTATCCTTGTCAACGACATTGACTCGCTCGATGTGGTGATAGGTTTCTCTGCCTATCTTCCTTCTTTCTCCAATCGCTGGGATGGTCTGGCGACTATATATGGGATTGCTACCGTAACCGTATATGATCACCTCTTGGTGATTCCACTCAAATTTCACTGCCTGATGTAGGGTTGATGCTACAGCTCCAGCGACATGAATCCATGGTCGTCCCAAGAGCAAGTTTTAAGATGCCGACACATCTATTACTTGAAAATAGACATCAAACCAAGTAGGCCCCATCTGTAAACACAGGCTGATTTCCCCAATAGTGGACCTTTGGGAACCGTTGAAGGCTTTGACATTAATGGCCCCGTCTTTGATCTCATGCAGCCCTTTCCCTAATGTTCTAAGTGGTACCAGCGGACAAATGTTGAGGCTGGACCCTCCATAGATCAGGACCCTGGTGATAAAATAATCCTCGCATTGCACGGTGATGTGCAATGCCTTGTTGTGGCTCAACCCTTCAGGTGGCAACTCATCTTCATGAAAAGTGATTTTGTGACTCTCCAATACTTGTCCTACCATATTTCCCATTTCTCCTCCGGTGATGTTGCTTGGTACATACGCCTCACTCAACACCTTCAATAAGGAATTCTTATGTGCGTCAGAGCTTTGTAGTAGAGCTAAGATAGAGATCTGGGTTGACATTTTGTTCAATTGATCAATGACTGAATACTTTTTGGTCTGTATCTTCCTCCAGAGGTCGTCGGGCCCAGCTTTAGTGATGGCTGGCCATCCAGATGCCTGCTTACTCGACTCAGCCAAGTGTTCTGGAGTATAAACCCTGCCTATCCTTGTCATACCCTGTGCCGCAACTATTTCTCTGAACTTGGTTTTCCCTTTCCTTCTTGCCTCGGCTGTGTAATCCCATGGTATGGCTTTTGTGTGGAACGATGTTATGGCTGTCATTACTACCGGAATGGGCACCCTTGCTTTGGAAGGTAATACAACAACCTTAAATGGTACAGGTGCCTTTGGGGACCCAAACTTGACCTCAATTGGTGTTGGCGTCTTTGCAGGGGGTGGTGCTTCAAACTCAAGTGGTACAAACATATTCACCTTGGCGTCCCCAGAAGGCTAAATTTGGACCACGATCGGGTTAAGGGTGACTGTTGATTTCTTTGGATCGTCACCCTCTACGATTAATTCGATCGATCCTTTGGGGTCCCAATCATCCTCTGTCTCAATCATGTGAATGCCTCCACCCTTGTGGTCTGGTAGAGGGTTGCTGCGGATGTTCGGGGCAGGCTCTTTTGCCACGATGATCTTATTGTCAATCAAAGCTTGTATCTTATCCTTTAGAGAGAGGCACTCATCAATTGTATGCCCTTTCATGCCGGAATGGTATGCACAAGTTTTGTTTGGGTTGACCCATTGGGAGGGGTTTTCGGGGGTTATGGAAGGGATATGGGTGACATAACCAGCATCTTTGAACCTTTCATATAGCTGGTCAATTGGTTCGGCAATGGTGGTATACTATTTGGGAGGTCTGCGATCGAAATTTGGTCGGGGTCTAGGAAAGTTTTGGCTAGGGGGAGGTGATTTATAGTGGGCTTGTTGGGTGTTGTAGGCTTGGTAGACGGTGCGAGTTGGGAGTATCTGGGTGAAGTAGGTTGATATGTGGGTGGTGGAGGTGATTGGTAAGTAGGTGGTGGAGTTTGGTAAGAGGGCGAGGGTGCTTGGTAATTTGGGGTAGGTTGATATGTAAGTGGAGGTATTGGGTAGGTTCGGTATTTGATTGGGGATTTTGTTCTCTGTGCAACCATCACGGCACTTATGTCCCTTTTCTTGGACGTGCCACCAGACTGTAGAGCCTTCTTGGTAGCCTGCAAAGCTTCAAGGTTTGTGACTATGCCACTTTTGATACCTTCCTCGATCCTATCCCCCAGCTTGATGATGTGGGAAAATTTTTGGCTTTCAATCAGCATCAACCTTTCGTAGTACTGTGAGTCTTGAGCTCGGATGAAAAACCTGTTCATTTGTTCTTCTTCTAAAGTCGGTCTGACCTTAGCAGCCTCTGATCTCCAACGAGTGGCATACTCGTGGAAAGTTTCTGTGGGTTTCTTCTTTAGATTCTGGATGTAGAACACATCTGCCGCATTCTCCATGTTGAACCTGAACCTGTCCATGAAATCTAACTCCATACTTACCCAATTCGACCACTTATTCGAGTCTTGGCTAATGTACCAAGACAGAGCATCTCCTTTCAGACTTCTCATAAAAAGCTTCATGCAAATCTTTTCATCCTTCCCTACTTCGACCAGCTTGTCGCAGTATGTCCTTAAATGGACTCTGGGATCCCCTGTACCATCAAACATTTCGAACTTAAGAGGTTTGTACCCCTCGGGCAGTTCGACATCTGGTTGTATGCAGAGGTCTTCGTAGTTCAATCCCTCGATTCCCTTGCTTCCTTCAATACCCTGAACTCGTCTAGTCAACTTCTTGAGTTCTGCGGCCAGGTTCCTGATAAGGGAGTCTTTATCATCAGACTCGGGTGTGCTTGAAACAGGTTGGGTAGAGGGTGGCATGGTTTCCACATAGATGGGGGGTTATGGTGAGGATATAGATGATCATTTGTGGAGTTTGGTGGTTCAGGGATGAGTAGCGATGCGTTGTTGGAAGTGTGGCAAGTATTACAGTGGTGATGGGGAGCGAGATGGTTTTGTGGTTTAGGGGTGTTTTGTGGACGTGTGGGGTCTTGAGTGTTAGAAAAGTTGACACTGGGGTGGTGAGGGAAAACGACAAGCTTGCCAAATTCCGGACTTGATCGAGTTCCTCCTGAAATTTTAGCAGTTTCTGCTCGAGTTGGGATGCACCTTCTTTGGCGACATGAGTACCCTGAGTGATTTCTACCTGTTCAATCGAGTTTTCCTTTCTGATGTTGCTCAAATCTTCCATTTTTTCCTTGTTCTTGTTTCTGACGGGACTAGGAGGAGGAGTGGGTGGAGGGCCCTTGGATATTGTGGAGTATGATGACGATGCCAGAGTGCACGAACTAACCTTTGGGGAGGGGAATAAAACAAAAGTAAAAACAAAAAGGTAGCAAGTTAGTGCAGATTATAAGGAAAAAATGTTGCGATATTTAAACACATAGTGCGAGAATATAAACCGTGTCCTAATTTGGGAGCCTTGTTGTGCTCGAGGTAGGCTTAGCGACAAGTTGATTTGGAGAACTTATAATGCTAAATGCCTCATTTTATTGATAAAAATAAGACGAATCCCAAAAACGACACGAAAATAGTAGAAGATAAAATGTCACTACTGGCCGTTGGCCTTATTACATTTAAAGCAAAAGAAAAGGAATCCTAACTACTTGGTCCCAGAAGGACCTTCCCCAGACTCGGCATCTTTGGCTCCATCGAACAACTTCACCAGCTCACGAAGTCCTAACAACAAGTAGGCTTTGGCCAGGTGTCCACCTTCGTTTCCCTCAGCATTCTGGCAGTCCTCGATCCTTTTGAGAAACTTTCTTTCCAGCTCCACTAAACCCCGCTCCAAGTATCCTAATCGCTTGTTGGCACTGACAGCCATGTCTTTCCATTCTTCAATTAGTTTTTGGTTGGCTTCTTGTATATCCCATGCTCACTTTCACATTCTCGAATCCTCTTGCATAGTTGGTTGTATTTGACCTGTGCTCCTGCCCTTTCATCGATGATTCTGTGACCTCGAACAAACCCGGGTTGGCCCAGACCATTGTAATTATCCTCCAGCCAGCCTGAATAGTATGGTGTGCAGCCAACATGGTAATTGTCGGGCTCGATAGTATCTCTCCCCATGATGATCTTGCAATGCCACTTATGCTGAGCTTGGCACTTATAAGGACTGTCATCAACTTGGAAGTCGGCCCGGAAGTGACTTATCTTGTCGACCCTTGGTACAACCTATTTTCTACCAGCTTGTCTCATAACTCAGAGAGGGATATAAGGGTAGGTTCCCCTCAAATCGATTAGTATCAGAAATGGATCATCCCTGGATCGGGCGATGAACTCATCAGTAGGGAACCACTCGAACATCCATTGTACTTGATCCTCAGTTAGATTTTCAAACAGCTCCACCCACCTCTTAGCATCTCCTAGCTGAGCAAACATGTTGGGTATGTAGTTCATTTGCCTTGGTTGATGGAAGGCTATATGATCATCCCAGTCTCTACGCTGAATCTCTTGCCGATATTCACCCCTTTGAAGATGCTCCATGAGCCAGAGTTGGAGTAGCAAGTTGCAGCCCTCAAAGTGTGGGGTTTTTCTAGGGCTAGGTACATCTCTACAATAATCATGGGCACTATGCTGAATGGTTGCCCACCAATTCCCTCTATTAAGGTCTTGGTGACCATGGCTAGTCTGGTATGGATCCTAGCCTTCTTCATGGAAAATACTATCATCCCCAAAAAGCAGAACATAAAGACGAAGACCCTTCGATGGATATGTCCTAATGATGTAAGGGCGAACTCATCAGGATAGTTACGGTAGGATTTGCTATGACCGTACCTCTCGTACAAATAATCAAAGGGAATGTACGACTCCTTTAGGCAAGTTAAATCTGGATTCTTCTATAGACCCATCATCTTGAGAAAACCTCTACCTTTGCGATTCTCTGGCATTAACAAACTCGGAGTCTCCCATGGTATACCAGCGAGTTCTCCTATTTCCTCCAGTAAGGGTGTCATCTCAATCTCCCCGAAGCGAAACACAGACCTATCGCAATCCCAGAATAGGGTTGCAGCTTCAATAATTTTGTTGTTGGGTTGGATTTCCAGAAGGGAAGGTAAATTTCCCAAGTATTTTCGGATGAGGGCCTGATCACTAGAATGCAAGTCTTCCCACCAATTTAGCAATTTCGGGTGGATGTTGGTGACCATGCCGAATCTGGGGACTTCGTGCCTCATTTCTGCAAAACAAAAGTGTTAGGCCCTTACCCCCGCCGGACTCGACTATTTAACTATCAATAATTGGCATAAGCAGCATTTAGTTCTCCAAATAAATGCACAGAACGTGGTAATGCTCGTTTGGGTTCTAAGGAAACCCAGTGGACTTTGGACAAGGCTATCTTAAAGAGTCATTACGTGGACAACATAACTGACTCAGCTAGGTTTTGAAAGTGATGCATGCACAATTAAACAGAGTAGGGTTTTTATGGGGTTTTTATGGGGTATTAAACAGAGTAGGGTTTTTAAGAAGACAACTTAAGAGGGAAAGACACGGAACCGTCGACTACACCATTGATCGACTGGTTTTACTGCAAATACACCTTTGCCAAATTTAGGGGGTAATAATATCGAAAGGGCGCAACCACTCATTATAAGCGTTGCTATGACATTTTGTTTGGCACGAGTGGAATATGATATTGAATATGCAGTTACAATAATTAAACAAATTGTAATGTATTTTCACATTCATAAGGTAATAATTACAATAGTTTCTCAAAATTACAACAGTATTAAAGGAAAGCGGTAAAAGAAAGCATTAAGAGAAATAAAGAGAAGAAACGAAGAGCCAAGTCAGTTTTCAAAGTAGGAGAGCAAAATAAATACTTAAAGGCATTAAAGACATTCAAGGAAGGGTAAAGTCACAAATAGTATGAAATGGTAAAAGCCTTAAAGAAATCCCCAGCAGAGTAGCCACGCTGTCGCGCCCTCTTTTTCTCACGAAATTGGGTTTATGACATTTGGAGGACAACTCGTCCCTTTTGGGAATTGGGTTTTTTGATTTGAAGAGTCGCCACCTAATTATTAAGTGCATTAGGACACTAGGAAGAATTTGTTTAGAAAAACCAGAGTTTGGGTAAGGGCTAGAAATTGTCTCGAGGGGAAGGTGTTAGGCACCCCTCAAGATCCACTAGTGTGGTTCCTGGCCATGCTACAATTGTGACTTAAGTACAAACAATAAATAAGCAATTAAGGGTTTCAAATATGAGGGGTTGTCACATTGTGATTGCAAATAAGTTAAAGTTTGAAGAAACAAGGAAGTTGAAATTTGAGAAAAAGGAGTTTGAAATTTTGAAAGTAATAAAATAAACAAGTAAAGGGAAGGGGGTCCTAGGTTTATAAATAATATGGATCACATCAATGCAATACCCGGTAATCACTCCTCAGAAGAGGGGTTACACGTGGTATTAGCGCACCGGTCATCATATCCACATCTACCCTTTCCCACCCCGTTGAGGTATTTAAATGCGAAGTGGTTTCGTTACTTATTGCATGCTAGTATCCGCCCCAATCCTATCAGTCCCGGAGGCATTTGTGACTACTAGTCCTAAAGGGAAGGGAAATGTGGGTTTTGTGTGGTTTAAAAGGATAAAATTCTAAAGCGACAAACAAAAAACACATAAGGCAGATTATGGGAAACACATAACAATTTAAAAGGCTCAGATGAGCCTCTTCACTTAAAGACAGATTGTTTAGCATGTCTTGCAGATACTGGTTATGATCTGAATTAAACTTAAACGTTAAGGAGGAAGACTGGTCTATTACACACTTTAGATAAGAAACAGAAATCAGACCTGCCTGCTAGTTGGAATTAACAGAGTCTGATTCAATTAGCTAATTTTACCTTATAGCTTGCCTGAGTGAAACCTACAAGCATGACATCTAATAATGCAGAAGTCTACTGATTTTTACAAGAAGAAGGCCTGTTGATTATAGAAAACATAAGTTCTACAGACATTGAGTAACGTTGCTACTGATTTTAGATTTGTAAACGATTCAGATCAGTTGGTTACTCCTATAGACATGCTTTCTAAGCGTTATTGAGTTTAACCTTTACAAAAATGCAGAAATCCTATAGGCACGGTGTTTAAAACACTGATTTTTATTATTTAAGCCTATAAATGCGTTTGCGTAGTGATAGATGCATATGCAGAATTCAGGAAACTCTATAGACATGTTCTCTATGTGATAGGTAGAAACGTAAAAACCTATAGACATGGTCTCTATGTATGAAATGCAGAAGCTATAGACATGGTATCTATGTATGAAATGCAGAGGCTATAGACATGGTATCTACGTATGAAATGCAGAACCTATAGACATGATTTCTATATGAAATGCAGAACCTGTATGCATGGTTTCTATGTGAAAAACGCAGAAGTGCAGGACTTGTAAACATGATTTCTATATGAAAAATGTAGAAGTGAAAACTGGACATGATTGCAGCAGTAAATACCTATGAACATGATATCTACTCTTATGCATACATGAGTGACCCTCCCCATTTCACTAAGACCCCATAAGTTATTACAAATTATTACAGCCCAGAATGAATAAAGAAAAGTAAAATAAAATTACATTATAAAGCTAAAAATGCCAACTAAGGAGAGCCTGATTCAGACTTCTGTCTGAAGCATGAAGTAAACCAACTCCAAAGATCAAATTCCAAAGCCTTTCTCCTATTTAGGATGTGTCAAAGTTCCCTAAGAGTCTCAAGTTGACTCCGGGCAGTGCTTATACCCAAATATATTGCAGAATTGGATTATAGTGCAGTGTGGAAGGGTCAGCCCTCAAATGTCCAAGTTCACAGGGAGCTCAAGGTCCTAAAGCAAGGCTCATAGGAGGGGGGGGGGAAAACATAGAATCTAAGAGAGAGTGCAAGTAAATAGAGGGGATTTTGGGGAAAGCCAAGACAGCTGGTGGTCCTACCCAGCAACTGGAAGTGCTGGCACGCCCCAACCAGCCTATTAGCCACATTGTTTGGGAGTTAGGATCTATTAAAGGATCAAGTCCAAACATGAGCAATAATTTGGATGTTGCCATGCTTTGAACTTTAACTCAAACACATAGAAGGGAATAAGGGTATGGGGAATTCACACAGCAACAGATGCAAAGAGACAACATATTAAATACAGAACATAAATAGTAAAGTAGACAAGATTGTTGAAACTGTAATGCAAACACATAGGGATGAAGCTAAAAGTTAAATTAGAACATACTAGTTTCAGGGAAATACGAAAAGAAGAGTAGTAGTAAAGCCAAATTGCAAACACACAGCCAGAAGATTTCAGAAGAGAGTAGAGTGTTGAATTGAGAATATAGGAGTATTGAAATTGAAAGTGTTCAATAAGTGTTGTCAGAGTATTGAACTCAAGGTCTTAAAGAGTATTGAATTTGAATTGTTCAATAAGTGTTGTTAGAGTATTGAACTCAAGGTCTTAAAGAGTATTGAATTGGAAGTGTCCAATAAGTGTTGTCTAAGTATTGAACTCAATGTCTTAAAGAGTATTGAATTGGATGTGTGTAAAAGTGCAGAAGGGTCGTGCCCTTTATAGTGCAGAAAGCAAGTAAGAAAATAGTTTCGGAATCAATCACATAAGGTCTCCCTTCAATTAAGGGATTCTGATTTCAAACGGGTAAGATAATTAAGGAAAGAGTTTGATCAAAATCTTTTCCAAAGTAGCACAAGAAGGGTAAATACATAGAAGTTATTTAAGGCAAAAGTCCAGTGGTACATGGTTTGTGCAAATAAGGAAAGGCGATCACTCAATAGCTAGTAAAATCAAAATTGCAAGCTTTGTTCGAATGAACCAAGTCAGGAAAAATGAGGAAAGGGTTTTACTTAAGGAAAATCAGTAACAATCAATCAAACCTTATTAAGAGGAATTCCAAATCAATCACAAGTTGACAAAACCTTTTGAAGGTAAAATTCCTCATATATAAAACATACAGACATATCGAACAAGAAAGAACTATCATGCAAAAAAGCCTAGTATAGAAGAGTTCTGAGTCATAACAAAGAGGCCCAAATCCAGTATATAGACTCAGAATGAGTTTGAGAGTGTCCAGGGTCCCAAATAGAACCCTAGTCCAAAATACAAGATCAAACTCGCCAAAAAATCCCCAAATCCCAGGGTTTTAAATTCGAGTCAGATACAGAGAAGAGAAGACAAATAACTGAAATAGGCTCAGAGGTCTCTTTCAGGGATTCATGTGAAAACAAAAAGATAAAATAACAGGTTCAAGGCAAATAGAATGAAGAACTGATTTGAAGCATAAAGAACACATTTTAAGAAAGCTTGGAACTTAAACAAGTTTCAGAAGAGAAACGAGATAGTATAGCACCTAAAAGAACAGTAGAGGAAACATGTTTAACAAAGAACTCAAACAAAATCCAGAAGAAAGCAACTAGAGACCTAAAAGCTTAGTAGAAAATACAGTAAAGGAACATAGGGGTAAACGAACACATAAGATAAAAATGTGAAAGCATGATATAGAAACCAGTAGAAGAAAGAATGGAGCACAATAGAAGGACATGCAAAATAAGGCAAACCTAAGAACACAGGAGAAGGACATGCGAGGTAGAAAAGAGAACAGAAAAATATAGCATAGACAGATTCACACAAAGAGAAGAAGAAGAGGAGTCAGAAAACATTTTAAAACCTTTTCAGAGACCCTAAATTGAAGAGAAGTAATTTTGAAAGAAAATTAGGGAAAACGTTTAAGAACTCAAGTAGAGAACAAACATAGCAGAGATATAAGAAAATAACCGTAGAAAAACCTCGAATAGCTTAGGGTTTCAGAGAAACCCTAGAATGAGAAAGGCTCTGAATAAGGTCCGATCCTGAGTCGGAGAGGTCAGAAATAGGCTTCTGATGTTTGAATACATCGGAGCCAGGCCGGAGAGGCCATAGAACCTTGGATCTGTAGAGATATGAAAGGACACCATCGAGGTCGGACCTCAAAATTTTGAACACCCAGGGTTTAATGGTGGAGGAGGGTGAGTACAGGCCATCCATGGCCTGAGAAGCCATGGGTTCCGGTGAGATTGCGGTTGAAGGGGGTGAGAGAAGCTAGGGTTTCAGGAACCTTCGAGAGAGTTGGAGAGAGGGAGAGTATTCAAAGGCGGCTGAGAGATGGAAATGTGGGGATTAGGGTAGGGTTAGTTAATTAAAAAAGGTAAGGGGTAATCGTGGTCGTTGATCTAAATGATCAACGACCTGGATTGAAAGAAAGTGCCAGGTGGGTTAATTGGTTGGGCCAGGTGCAATTTAGCTTTAAAAATGCCAAATAAATTTGTAAAAATATATAAAAATTAACTTAACTATATTTTGGTATAAATATGGGAAATAAAACAAATTATCCACCAAAATGATAATTTTGGGAATAATTATTGGTTTTTATACTGCTAAAATGAGCAATAAATTGATTAAACAAATCTTTAAAAATTCTGGAAAAAAATACTAAAATACTTGGGCATGCTTATATATGCGTACATATGTTATTTTGAAAGTATTTTGTATATGAAAAATACATAGGGAAAAAATTGGGTATCAATAGGTTGCATTTTGGAGAGTCGCCACCTAACGATTTTAAGGTGCGTTAGGGCACCTAAAGGGTTCATTCCTGGCCAAACAGTTTTTGTGAATTGTACAATTAGCAAATAAATAAGTATGGCTCAAATAGTAGGAGATTTAAGTTTAAATACACAAGTATTTGAAAAACAACTAGAGAAGAAAGCGAGATTTTGAAAAGAGTTACAATCTAAGCATGCTTATGAATGTAAATGGGGTGTCCTAGGTTTGTTTGTAATATGGATCACATCAATGCAATACCCGATATGACACTCCTCAAAGAGGGGCTACACGTGATATTAATGCACCAGTCATCATATCCATATCTACCCTTTCCCACCCCGTGAAGGTAATTAAAGCGAGGGTTAGTCTCGACCCCTATTGCATGTTGCTACCCGTCCCTTCCAATCAGTCCCGGAGGAATTTAGGACTCCTAACCTAAAAAGGGGAAGGTTCTAGGCGGACCTTCAGGTTTAAAGGCAAAATACTAGGCGTCAAATAAGAACACATAAGACTGTGTTTAGGGGAAAAAATACAGAAACAGATAGAAGGCTCAGATACACCTCCACAAGTAATGCACATAGACAACATGACTCATACACAATTAAGTTCTAAATTCAGATCTTAAGCATGATATCTAAGTGACAATAACAGAACCAGATCTATTACATGACTCAAAAAAGAAGTCCGAATCAGGCTTGCCTACTGATTTTAAGCTTGTTAATCATTAAGCAGTACACACAAAGAGCAGTTTCCAGTTTTATAAGAGATTGGATACCTAAGGATTGCCTAAGCATTTACTAGAACCATTAGAAGTTCAGAAGTCGTTTTTGCCTAACAGCATGCTGTTCTAGGTGTCATAAAATGCAGGAATTGTTACCAGTTTTTTTAAAACAGGATAATCAAATATGAAGCTCTTTTTACCTCTTTTATAATCAGCAGTTTACACTAAGTATGGATGCAAGTACGAATGGGATCCTAAAATATGGTATCTAAGATGAATGTATAAAGCTCATGATGGTTTATATGCAGAATTCCTAAAGCAGGGGTTTTAAATGCATGGCAGGATTGCAAAATTTTCCTAAAGCAGGATTTCTAAATGCAGAAAAAGATTACGACATTATAGAGCATGCTGTCAAGTGTGCAAGAGTAGCATTCTTTGTTTTAATGACCCTTTATCCTAAAGCAGGATTTATAAGTGATAAGAATGAAAAAAATGAGATGCTGAAACAGTATACATGAGACCTAAGAGCATAGTTTCTACTGCACATACAAGAAATATAGACCTAAAGCATGGCTTCTACCCCTTTTAATATCTATAACATGCATAGCTACGCCCACTTCACTATCCAAACCCCAATGTTCGTTTACAAACTATTACAGACCATGTGAATGATTTACATAAGAAAAGTAAAAATTATACTATAGAGAATCTGAAACAGGCCCAGACTTTTCAACACCTGATTTGGACTTCCTCCTTGAGTTATGTAATAAACCACCTCAGGTGCCAAGATTGTTCCATAGTCATTCTCGCATCTGGGTGTGTCAGAGTTACCTAAGGACCTCAAGGGATCTTGGGCAGTGCTCACACATATATATCATAGCCAAGACAGAGTAAGTGTAGTGCGGAAAAGGCCAGCTTTTATGTGTCCAAGTTCAGAGGGAGCTCAAGGGTCCCAAGGCAAGGTTCACACAAAAGGGACAAAACCTAGTGGTCTAAGAATATATGTGGGAGTGCTCGTCATGGTTTAAAAAAAAGGGTTAAATTGGAAAACAGTTTTGAAACATCATGTTTGAAATATGTTTGCAAAAACAACAGAACAATTTTGAAAAGGAGAAGGGAATAGAAGCAATAGTAACTTGGAACAAGCCAGCACACACAGAACAAACTCAAACTGTAGTATCATTTCAACATTCACAAGCAGGGAAGTAAGAGGTTAGGGACATAGAGGGCCCAAATCAGAAACACATAAACATGGATGCGAAGAGAAACATATAGACCAGCAAGCACAAAGAACAAGTAGCAACTGATTGGCCTACCAACTACTACTTCAAAGAGTTAACAGGGGAATCATGCTTGAAATTAGAATAGTAATAAGACATAGGGACAGGGTATGGGAGTAGTCATGCAGGGGTATATTATACATAATTAGTCATGACTTAGTGTTAACCAAGTACATTAGGAGACATACTAGTTGAGGGACATAAACAGGAACTCAAGTAGACAAGCTGATTACATTTGAACAAGAGAGGGCAGAACTTGCTGAATAAAGCAGTAAACAAGAAGGGCAATTAAAAAACACGAGCCATTAAGTCGGTGCAGAAAGAGACAGGGATTGACAAACAATGGAACATATAGAGTTGAGTTTCAGAATTGAACTAGGATTATACCAGTTAAGGAAACAAAGTGCAGAAAAAGTAAAGCAAGAAGAGTTCCACAGTCTAGCCTTAGCTTTCAGCCGGCTACACAAGCAGTAGCACAAGTAGTGGAGAAAAGGAGAGAGAGTTTGAGTGTGTGTGTGTGTATTATGAATTGTGTTCATGTGTTAAGACTGTAGAAGAGAGTTATTTATATAGTAGTTTGAAAACTGGTTAAAATAAGGAAAGAATCAATTCTTCAGTAATTATAGAACTCAGCATAGAAAATTGGTTCGAATCTTCCTTTGATTAAGGGAGTCAGTTTGAATGGTAAAGGGCAGGTGAAAATAAGGGAAGAAATCATACACGACTGGAGTATAACAAATAAGGAAAGATTTCAAGGGCAGAAAGGTTGAGCGGAGGCAGGCAAGTTTGTAAAGTAGAGTTTTTCAGGATAAATAGCCGAGTTCAAAGGAGAAATAGTACCAGTACAGAACAGGTAATTAAGGCTAGGTTCAGAAAGTTTTCAAACTAAGGAGACAATCAGTAGTAATGCAGACAAGGCAAGAAGAATTAATTAAGGTAAGAAACTAATCAAATTACGGTTTGAGATTCAGAAGCATAGAGTAGGACCAAATTCATAAAGACCTAATTAAGGACACAACTTAGTAGAAAAAAATAAGTATCATAGCAAAATAGGGTAAGGAAATCAGTCAGCCTAACAGATGGGGCAAAACTTTTAGGGTTTTTAAAAGAAAATCTTCAACCACCATCGATTAAGGAAACCGGACTTGATCAAAGGGAGTCATGACTCTATACTTTCATCAAATAAATGGAGGAGGTCCACAGATGTAGCAAGAAAAACATATTTGAAGCATAGTCACAGAAAGAAGCAAAAGATGAACAAACAAAGTGAGCATAGTCATACAAAAGTGACATAAGTAGGCTAGGGATTCAGGAAAACATATTCGAAGCAAAGTAACCACAGGACTCACGTAAGCAGGCTAACACACAGACACAGAGTAAAGAAAGCATGCTAACACTCAGAGAAGCAAAGTAAGGAAAATTATAGAAACAAAGTAAAGAAAATCTTAAAAAAAAGGCTTTTAACAGAGTCAAGTTAAAAACAGTAAGAGCACAAAATCGGTCAAAACAAACAAGGGAAAGGGTTTAATCATAACGAAATCAGTTAGAACATGCGTAAAAGAACTCCAAGAAACCATAGTTTTAGAAAAGAATAACTAAAATCGAAATAATTAGTTAAAATAGGAGATATTTTGAGGAAAATGCTTAATAATACTTGAATCATCTTAGATCTATAAAGATCTGAGAAGAATCGAGCAGTAGCAAACGAGGGTTTCAGAAGATAGTAAAGATGAGGAAAAATCCGTTAAAACTCATGGATATACCTAGATCTAAGACAAATCTAAAGGAAAGTGAAAAATTTCAAGAGTTAGGGTTTCAGAGAACCCAAAGAAGATGAGAAAACTTTAGAACGTTAACGGTTTTAGCTGAAAAAGTCATGGATCTTACTCGAACAGACATGGATGGCCGGAAAATGGCATGAAAGACCATAGATAGGCTTTTGGAGAGTTTTGAGCTCTGGTCTAGATCTCTTCGAGATCCTTCCATAAAATCACAAAAAACAAGCAACCAAGAGACGTAGAAGACAAGTATACGTCTCAAACAACCATGGGAATCCATGGATCGAGTGAGGATCGAAGTGATTAGGGCAGGTTTTAGGTGGCAGTGGCTAGGGTTAGGTTTAGGTCTCAGAGAGAATTGGAGAGGAAATGGGTTTCAGGGTGGCTGTTTGGTGAAAATGAGAGGGTTTGGGGGGGGGGGGTCGTTTGGGATTAATTCTGGAAGGGAATAATGGGGACCGTTGATTTGGGAGATCAACGGTCGAGATTAAATGGGTAGGTGGGTTCCGGGTTTGGTTTGGGTTTGGGCTTGTCTTGGTGGGTTTTTTAATTGGGTTGGGGTCCATTGGATTTAGGCTAGATTTGAAAGCCAATTTGGCCAAAATTTAAATAGCCCATTTTTCCTATTTACTTTATAAAAAAATTATATAATTTCTAAAAAACAATTTAAAAATACTAAAATAATTTATAATACATAATTAGCAATTTTAAAATATAGGATCCAATTTTATGCATATAAAACATAATTAAATCTTAAAAGGACTAATATTGCAATTATGTGCAATTTAGCTTTAAAAATACTAAATGTAATTATAAAAATATATGAAAATTACCTTAGCCATATTTTGGCATAAATATAGAAATCCAATAGATGAATTATCAAAGATAATAATTTTGAAAATAATTATTGGGGATTTTATGGATAAAAAGGGAGAAGATAAATTAATTTAAAATCTTAAAATTATGGAAAAAATAATAAAAACCTTGGATATGCTTATATATGCATATATATGCTATTTTGAAGGTATTTTGCATATCTAAAATATAGAGAAAAATTGGGTATCAACAGCTGCCCCTCTTTATTCGGGAAGGATGAAAGAGTTGTCGGATAAAGATATAATGGCCAATTTTGACCGAGCGAAACAGTTTGAAGAGGTTTAGGCCGCACCCTGGCTTTTGAGTTGCCTACATATCCATGGTTATACAGGAATCAGACCTATGTAGTTCAGGATCCACCGGCGGAGTATACCGATGAAGCGATTTCAAGAACGGACGCAACATCTAGGGCTGGGTGAGTGGATGGTTTATAGGAATGGTTAGGTTTGATATGGCTGAGGGAATTGGAGCGGGATCGCTCCTGCTAGGGTAGCCATTACTTGCCTTCTTACTTGCAAATAGAAGCAATACATGCGTATACTGTGCATAAATTTAAACATGATGTAAATTCCCTTTGGACCATGAGTGTTGTCTTCGGACAATGAGGATGACGTCCTTAGACCATGATATCCTGGGCTATGAAGCTTATGATGAAGGATTCACAGGCCATGCAATGATGTTCTCGGGCTATGAGGATGGTACCTCCGAACCATGATGCCTTTGAATAATGATATGCAAGAGATCAAAAGAGATCCTCAGGCCATGACATGGTGTTCTCGGGCTATGAAGATGGTGCCTCCAAACGATGACGCCTTTGGATGAGTTGGCAATATTTCAGCCCATGAAGGATGCAATAGTATGATGCAGTTAAGATAGAGCTTAGTCTTGCGAATTGAAAGGCAGAGCTTAGCCCGTAAGAGAGGCGAGATAAATAGTGTTTGGGACAGCGCTTAGTTTCGAAGAAAATTGGAGGCAAAGCTTAGCCTCGGAAGGCAAAATGATAGCCTTATGCAAAGATGCGAATGCAGATGGAGGTAGAGCTTAACCTCGAAAGGCATAATGGTAGCCTTATGCAATGCAAATGCAAATGGAGACATCGTTTAGTCTCGGAAGGTAGAATGGTAGCCTTATGCAAGTTGGAAGGCAGAATAGTAGCCTTATGCAATGCAGATGCTGATGGAGACAATGTTTAGTCTCGGAAGGTAGAATGGTAGCTTTATATAGATTGGAAGGTAGAATAGTAGCCTTATGCAATGCAGATGTGGGTTGAGGTAGAGCCTAACCTCGGAAGGCAGAATGGTAGCCTTATGTGAAATTTGGAAGGCAGAATAGTAGCCTTATGCAATGCGGATGCAGATGGAGATAATGTTTAGTCTCGGAAGGCAGAATGGTAGCCTTATGCAGATTGGAAGGCAAAATAGTAGCCTTATGCAATGCGGATGCAGATGGAGACAACATTTAGTCACGGAAGGCAGAATGGTAGCCTTATGCAAGAATGCAGATGCAGATAGAGGTAGTGCTTAACCTCAGAAGGCAGAATGGTAGCCTTATGCAAGAAATAAGATAACAACTGACAGTAGAGTTTTCTTAGCTGATAGCAGATTGCAGTGTTGTGATTATTGGGAGCATTGTGATATATGGAACATCACTGGTGTGTGCTGATAGCAAATGTTAGAAAGTGCCACGGTTCTGAGAGTCATATTTTGAACAATGTTTGTCCCATAGGCGTACAGTGTGTTTAATGATTTCACAATCCGAGTGCCTGCATCCAAAGGAAAATCGTGAGTTTTGTAGGGGGGAGGCTAGTTCATATCCCCGTTGGCTTTTGCTTTACTTGTTCGGCTTTCATATGGTGATATAGTCTGTATTATTGGGGTAGTGTTGCTAAACAAAGAAGTTTCAATAATAAGCATGCATGATTTTGTAAAAGTATGACATAAATTAAAAATAAATTTTAGATGAACCAACGACCGTGACGTAGCTCGGGACATTGCATCCTCTCTTGCTACGGAATTTTGAGGGTCCTCCTCAAAATTATGCCCCACTTTGATGGGTTGACGTTTATGACTACTGCTCGTGCGGTGATTGGCTGCAATTACTTCGGAATTTTCAGGGTCCTCCTTAAAATTCTGCCCCAGTTTCCAATTGCGGGGGGAAAGGAAATTTTTATTGAATTGTGACCGAGCCCATAGGGCTGCCTGCGTATCCCCTCTTAAACAGGAATCAGGTCAGGCGTAGTTCAATTTACATCATATAAGGAAAGCACAAAGATTACACATAGTAACGCCTGACTGTATCTGAATTGATCGGCTTTGGCCAGACTTCTCCGTCTATTTATGCAAGTATGAGGGCTCCCCCTATTAAAACTCGGTGAACCATGTAGGGACCCTACCAGTTGGGAGAGAAATTCCCTTTGGCTTCATCTTGATGCGGAAAAGTTTTCTTTAATACCAGCTGCCCTGATGTGAACTATCTTGGCTTGATTCTCTTGTTGAAGGCTCTCGACATTCTGTTCTGGTAGAGTTGACCATGGTAAACTGCATTCATTTTCTTTCCATCTATAAGGGCTAGTTGCTCATAATGACTTTTTACCCACTCTGCGTCGTCGAGCTCAGCTTATTGTATGATCCTTAGGGAAGGAATTTCTACCTCAGCGGGAATGATAGCCTCTGTACCGTAAACCAACATATAGGGAGTTGCTTCGGTTGATGTGCGGATTGTGGTGCGATACCCCAGTAGAGCGAATGATAACTTCTCGTGCCATTGCTTATGCTTCTTTATCATTTTTCTCAATATCTTCTTGATATTCTTGTTGGCGGCTTCTACAACTCCATTCATCTGAGGCCTGTAGGCTGTGGAATTCTTGTGTTTGATCTTGAAAGTTTCACATATAGCTTTCATCAAGTCGCTGTTGAGGTTGGAGCCATTATCAGTAATGATTGACTCTGGAATCCCGAATCGACAAACAATGCGGTTGCGGACAAAGTCTGCCACAACTTTCTTAGTCACTGCTCTGTAAGATGCTACTTTGACCCATTTAGTAAAATAGTTTATGGCTATCAGGATAAACTTGTGTCCGTTGGAAGCAACGAGCTCGATTGGTCCAATAACATCCATCCCCCCCAGACGGCGAACGACACGATGAGCTTGTTGTGTTAAGCTCGCTTGGAGGTACCTTGAACATGTCGACATGTATCTGATAGCCGAGACATTTCCGAACATACTGGATGTAGTCTGTTTCCATAGTCATCCAAAAGTAACCAACCCGGAGTACCTTCTTTGCTAAGACAAAATAGTTCATATGTGGACTGCAGGTCCCAGCATGAATTTCCTCTAGTAGCTTGGATGCTTCCTTTATGTCGACACATCTTAATAATCCCAAATTCGGAGTCCTCTTATACAGGATTCCTACATTATGAAAGAAGTTGTTGGAAAATCTCCGAAGTGTGCGTTTCTGAATAGGATTTGCAATCTCTGGGTACTCTCCTTTTGCCAAATATTCCTTGATATCATGAAACAAGGCTTTCCGTCTGCTTCTTCTTCAACATGTTCACAGTAAGCTGGCTGATTATGGATTTTCACCAGAATGGGATCAACGAAATTCTTGTTTGGATGATGTATCATAGATGATAGGGTAGCCAATGCATCGACGAACTCATTCTGGATTCTGGGAACATGCTAGAATTCTGTCTTCGTGAACCTCTTTCTCAATTCCTGTACGTGATGTAAATAAGGGAGTATCTTAGAGTTCTTGGTAATCCATTTTCCCCGTACCTGAGGTATAAGTAAGTCTGAATCTCCAATCACTAGCAGCTCTTGAACGTTCATGTCAATGGCCATTTTGAGTCCTAATATGCAGGCTTCAAACTCTGCCATGTTTTTGGTGTAGGGGAACCTGAGTTTGGCAGACATCAGATAATGCTAATCGATTTCTGATATTAGGACTGCTCCTACGCCAACTCCTTTGAAGTTTGCTGCTCTATCGAAGAACATTCTCCAACCGTCATAGGATTCCGCAATGTCTTCTCCTATGAACGATACCTCTTCATCAGGAAAATACATTTTCAGGGGTTTGTATTCTCCATCCATGTGATTTTTAGCAAGGTGGTCTGCCAGTGCCTGTCCCTTGACCGCTTTCTGAGTTACGTAAACAATGGCGAACTCACTCAATAGGATTTGCCACTTGGCTAGCTTGTCGGTGGGCGTGAGCTTCTGTAAGATGTACTTTAAGGAATCCATTCTCGATATGAGATATGTAGTATATGCACAGAAGTAATGTCTCATCTTCTAAGCTACCCAAGTTAATGCACAACAGGTGCATTCCAATAGAGAATACCGGGCCTCGTACGAGGTGAACTTCTTACTCAGATAATAAATGGCTTGTTCCTTTCTACCTGTTTCATCGTGCTGCCCCAGAATGCAGCTGAAAGCACCATCTAACACTACAAGGTAGAGTAATAAGGGTCTACCTAGCTCGGGCGGGACTAATACTGGTCGTGTTGACAAGTACTCCTTGATTTTGTCGAAGGCCTTTTGGCAGACATCGGTCCATTTGGTGGCTGTATCCTTCTTCAACATCCTGAAGATTGGATCACAGATAACTGTAGACTATGCTATGAATCGGCTGATGTAGTTAAGCCTTCCCAAGAAACTCATCACATCCTTCTTGTTCTTTGGCGGTGGTAGCTCTTGAATGGCTTTGACTTTCGATGGATCCAATTCTATTCCTCAGTGAATCACAATAAACCCAAGCAATTTCCCAGCAGGAACCCCAAATGCACACTTTGTGGGGTTTAGTTTCAGGTTGTATCTCCGCAGTCTATTAAAGAACTTCCTCAGATCTTCTATGTGGTCAGTGACCTTCTTGTATTTGATAATAATACTATCCACATATACCTTTATCTCCTTATGTATCATATCATGGAAAATAGTAGTCATGGCTCTCATGTAGGTGGCCCCTGCATTCTTCAGGCCGAATGACATCATCTTGTAATTGTACACTCCCCACGGAGTAATGAAAGCCATTTTCTCAGCATCTTCCTCATCCAACCAGATCTGATGATAACCAACAAAGCAATCTACGAATGACTATAGCTCATGCTTGGCGCAATTGTCAATTAGGATGTGTATTTTTGGCAAAGGAAAGTTGTCTTTCGGACTGGCCCGGTTGGGTCCTGGTAGTGTTCACAAACTCTGACCTTCCCATCCTTCTTTGGCACCGACACAATATTGGCTAACCACGTTGGGTATTCTATTACCCTGAAAACCTTAGCTTTGATATGCTTGGTGACTTGTTCCTTGATTTTTAAACTCATATCAGGCTGGAACTTTCTGAGCTTTTGCTTTACCAGTGGACACATTGGATCGATTGGCAATTTGTGAGCCACAATAGACGTACTCATACCAGTTATGTCATCATACGACCAGACGAATATGTCCTCATCTCCTTTAGAAATTCTGTGTATTCTTTATTCTCCGATGGCGATAGGTGAATGCTGATTCGCATTTCCTTGATGTTTTCTGCATCTCCCAGATTGACAATCTCGGTCTCGTACAAGTTGGACTTAGGTATGTTCTCAAAGTTCTCAACTTCTTTGACAATCTCATCAGGTATGTCATCTTTCTCTGAATCAATGTTCGTTTGTTGCATTGTCTCATTACATGTCACAGTCATTGGTTCATCAAGATAAGTAATGGTAATGCTGTATTGGTAAGGAGAGAAAATGGTAGCAATAAATATTACTAATTGATAAGAAAAAATCAAAAATGCTTTTGGTAGATTGAATAACTGTTTTGAAAATCGAAGATCTTATTGTGGGAATTGAAAAATGGGAAAAGAAACTCATTTAGTAAAAACAGTGAATAATGCTTGTTTTATCCTTGCTACCCCAAGGCACGTCGGGATTTGGTTGTCATGATTGTCCAATTCTTGAGATGTACCCCTCTGCTCATAACATGTATGGAAGGGCCTTCCTCCCCCTCCTCCTCGAGAATAATGCAACAATCCATATCACTATCCTCTAAAACAGATTCTTCACTACTGCAAGTGCTTCTTCTTCTTCTGACCTATAAATAGTGTCGGCCTGTTGGAAGGTCTACTCTAGATGGGGTATTGGCTGCTCTAGTGGATAGTAAAGACCGCGCCATGGTAGCGACTAGTTATCGAATTCTTCCCAGGCTTATTCATATCCCAAACCGAAGGTAGTGCCATATTTCTTGAGTTTTATGGGTTTAGAGATCCCTTGGAGGTTCTTTCCGAGCCTTTTGCCAAGTTCGTACCCACTCAAACTTAGTATACTCTTAATTTTGCTATCCCACCATTTGTCTTTGTCGATAGCATTGACCCATTCAATGTGGTGATAAGTTTCTCCACCCAGCTTCCTTCTTCCCTCGATTGTCGGAATGGTCTGGCTGCTGTGTATAGGATTGCTACCGTCGCCGTGAATGATCACTTCCTGGTGATTCAATTAGAACTTTATTGCCTGATGAAGCGTTGATGCTATGGCCCCAACAACATGAATCCATGGCCGTCCCAACAACAAGTTGTAAGACATTGGTACATCTATCACCTGGAAATCGACCTCAAACCAGGTTGGTCCCATCTGCAAGCATAGAATAATCTCACCAATGGTGGACCTCTAAGAACCATCGAAGGCTTTCACATTGATTGCTCCATCCTTTATCTCATGTAGCCCTTTACCCAACTTCTTGAGTGTTTCCAGCGGACAAATGTTAAGACTGGAACCTCCATCGATCAAGATTTTGGTGATGAAATAATCTTCACATTGCACGGTGATGTGCAGTGCTTTGTTGTGCCCCAACCCTTCAGGAGGCAGCTTGTCCTCATAAAAGGTGATCTTATGGCTTTCCAGCACTTGTCCTACCATATTAGCCACTTCCCCGCTAGTGATGTTACTTGGTACGTATGCTTCATGTAGCACCTTTAACAGAGCATTTTTATGCGTCTCAGAATTTGCAGCAAAGAGAGAATCTATATTTGTGCTGGCGTCTTGTTTAACTGGTCAATGATCGAATATTCCTTGGCCTGTATTTTCCTCTAAAGGTTGTCCGGACTTGTCTCAATGAGGGGTGGCTGATTGAAGGCCTACTTGCTTGATTTAGCTAGATGTTCAGGGGTATAGACTCTACCAGTTCTTGTCATACCCTATGCTGCGATAGTTTCTTCAATCCTGACCTTGCCTTTCCTTCTTGCCTCGGCTATATAGTCCCAGGGTACAACATTTGTATAGAATGGTGGCATGGTTGACATCGCTACTGGGGCCAGCGCGGCTATCCTTACTTCGAATGGAACATGTGCCTTGGGAGGCAAGACTGCAACCTCAAATGATGCATGTGCATTTGTTGGAGACACGAATTCAACCTCAATTGGTGCCAGTGCCTTTGCGGATGGTGCTGCTTCAAACTCAAGAGGTATAGACATATTCACCTCAGCGTCCTCAGATGGTTGGATCTGGACTATGATTGGATTGAGAGTAATTATTGGTTTCTTTGGGTCATCACCTTCTGCGATCAACCCGATTGATCCTTCCGGATCCCCATCATCTTCTATTTCAATCATGTGGATACCTCCACCCTTATGGTCTGGCAGAGGATTGTTGTGGATGTTTAGAGTGGGTTCCTTTTCCACAATGATCTTGTTATCAATCAAAGACTATATCTTGTCTTTCAAGGAGCGACGTTCATCGATGGTGTGCCCTTTTATGTCGGAGTGGTATGCATAGGACTTGTTTGGGTTAACCCACTGAGAAGGATTCTCAGGATTTGCAGCAGGGATGGGGGTGACATAACCGGTAGCTTTGAGAATTTCATACAGCTGGTTGATAGGTTCAACGATGGCTGTATATTGCTTTGGAGGTCTGCGATCAAAATTAGGTCGGGGTCTAGGGAAATTTTGGCGTGTAGGGGGTGATTGATAATGAGATGGTTGAGCATTATAAGTTTGGTAGATATGAGTGGGTTGGGAGTGTAAGCACATGATTTTTGCTCCACGAACAATCACTCCAAAAGAAATCAAAAATAATAATAAATGGCATCGCGGTACAATTTTTACGTGAGATGTGCTGGTAGTCATTTGTGTTTATGTCCATTTTTCATTGAATCTTATCGAACAAAATACAAAAAATGTATGCCATGTATTTGAGCCATAATTCGGTCATTAAAAGAAAATTCCCAAAAATATGCATATTTTATTCTAGGCTGTGATTTAACCATTTAAAATTTTTTAATATGTGTGTGATAATTGTGTTAAGTGTCGATTAATGGGTGTTTTAAATTCATTTTAATTTAGTTGTATTTTAAAATTAGAAAACAAAAGAAAAGAGTGCAAATTATTTAGAAAATCAGATTGGGCCTATTTGTTTCAAAATTTTGAGGCCCAGAAGCAGCCCAAGTCAGCCAGCCCAAGACCCATCCTCAGGCCACCAAAACGACGTAGTTTAACCCCAAAACTACGTCGTTTCAGGGACGGTTCATCTCAGCCATTCCAACCAGTCCAATCCAACGGCCAGGATCATACCCCAGATCCATGTAACATGACCCGGTCCATCCCCCTTACCCGGTCAACCCAACCCCTCACTTAAACCAAAACGACCCCGTTCCCATACCAAACGACCCCGTCCTGTCACTCACCAGTAGATCCAAGCCGTTGAGATCACTTGATCTAACGGCCCTGATCTATCTTCCCCTTCCATATATAAACCCTCAATCACACCCCACGCCCCCTATCCAAACACCCCCGGTTCCATCGTCCCCAAGAGCCCAACCCTAATGTCCCAAACCCTAGCCGCCCCCCTTCACCTTCCCCGTAAAGCCGGCGGCAAGGACGCCGGTGACCACCCCCTTAACACCCCTGATGCATCTCACCACCCCAAACCCAAATATGCTACCCCCTGGCCTCGAATCACACTCTATCATCTCGAATCTTGATTTGAAGATTCGAGACAAAACTCGATCTACACCAAACCACCCCAAATTCACACTAGACAACCCCCTGACCTCCCTCGTGACCAAACCAAGCTTGGTTTGGTCCGAATATACCCACAAGTCCTAAAAAACCAAATCTGAAAATTCGAACCCTAGAACAAAAAGAACCTTGGAATCCGACCGGTTTCATAGGGGGTTTGGGGTCTAATAGACTCTAATCAAGGTGTTCTCGGTTGAGAATACCTCGATTAAAGTTTGTTCGGCCTCAAATGATCAAATCTAATTCAGGCCTGGCCCGTTCTTAGTTAAACATTTTTCAGTAAGTTTTCCTTTTTCCTTTTAGTTTTGTTTGAGTATTGTCTGAATTTGTTAGCATGTTTTGTTGTAGTTGTTTGTTATTTCTGATATTTTCCTTTCAATTTCTTCCGTCTTTGTAAAGACCATTTATTTGGTCGCTTGTTCTTCTGTATATATGTTGAACACGTCTTGTGATGTACATGTTTGTCAATTAGATTAGTCGTCAAGTAGATAATTCATATAGATTCTCTGTGTTGTGCAAAGTTGTTGAAGGCAGTCGATTGCCCTGTTCGTGTTGTTTGATTGATCGACTGATTATCTCATGTTATAATTAGTATAGTCGACTTGATAAACGTCGTCGATTAATTTTCTATGACTGAATGATCAAATGGTCTAACAACTTCACATGATTGATCGAACCCTGTTGTTGACTGGATGCCCGACATTGTTTGAAATTAGTTTGTTTGCATTGCAAAACAACTGAAAAGATTCAGTCCAGGGCAGCTCTGAATTTGAACCTTCAGAAGTTCAAAAATGCCCTACTGTTGCAATGAGTTAATACAGTAATAACCAGGGTTAACAAGGGTAGTTTGGGTGTTAACAAGAACAGAAATAATTAGTTTAAGTGAGCTGACAAATAGGGCACTGAATTAGGATTAAACTAATGTATTATTGGGGACAAAACATAAGAGCATGAGAGTTTAATACTTAAATGAACCCATGACTCTTGAATAGAGCAATAGGCCAGGCGTGGGGAACAAAATGACTTGCATCAAGAAGATGCTTAGGCATGGGAAATGAAGGGGATGAGCAGTCACTGAGGCTGTGAAATTCTAGGCAGACCTTAGGGGTTCTCTGGAAAAAACTATAAATAGAGCTGTTTTTAGCTGAAAAAGGGATGGACATTTTTTAGTCTTCAGAGAAAGAAAGAAACATAAAGAAATTTTCAGAATATTGTAACCAAACACTGTCTAAAAACTGCTTAGGAGTTCAAGTTGGCCAAGCTGTCTTTGCTAATTGTTGTTGGTTATTTGCCGAGCTGTTTGTGATTGTTGAACTGCTGGTGCTGTTACATTGAATACTCTGGTTCTCTGTTGGTTCATCATTCTGTTTCTGGGACTGCTTGTTTGTTGCTCGACCACTTGTGAGCTTCATCATTGTGGCTGGTTGCTGTTGCTGTGTTGTTGATGTTTATCTGTTGTTGCTGTATTTGCTGCATACTACTCAGCTGACCATTCTCCTTCTTCTTTTGCTTTGCTATACCAGGTACACGATTAATAGTGTCAATGTAACTTGAAAGTTGAGCATGAATATAAAAGAGAAGAGTTGAAGATGTTTATTTCATACATAGACTGTTATATTGAACCTCATGTAATGTATAATAGTTTACGTTCTTGTTTAGATACTGAAGGTAGCCTGCATGCCTAGTAGATATCAATGTATGGTGATTGAATGTTAGTTTGTATATGTAGGCTGATAGATAAAAGTATTCCCAATGCAGTAGGTTGTATATTAGACTTTATCTAATTACGTTTAGCATGTCCTTAAATGCATAAAACTATCCATGTTAGTTAATTTCATTTCCTTTTGATAAATTGCCTCCTTATAATTGGCAAACCATTGCTTTAAAACAAACAGCACAAGTCTGCACTTCTCAACCTCACGAAGGTCGAGCCCGAATCAAACGAACCCAGCAGGCTTTCATCAGAAAGGCAGTGGCCCAGGCCCAGCCGATACTGTGTGGGCTGGGTTTGGGCCCATAATGTTCGATTAGCTGCCCACGTGCATGGCCATGTTTTCTTATTCTGCAAAGGCACTCGGAATTCCGTTATAAATAACCTGCAAGCATGTAATTGAGTAGGATAGTTTTTACTTTCAATTAGTAGAGACAAATGCGACAAGAAAACATAGCCGCTATAGGATATCCTTTAAAAATAAAGACGAGATGAACCTCGACAAATTAAGAACGCACAAGCTGCGGGGCCCTCGTTAAATGTATATGTCAAAGCATTCAGTTTCTGGGGCGGACCGTTTAGCAAATTCCACGGTCCTACCCAAAATAACAATACGCTAGTCGCTTTAGGCGCGTATTAATAATATTGAGCGTATTAATAATATTATCTCCTTAAACTCGGGTGCACATTTATGTGACCCAAATCCAAGTCTCAACGGAATCGAAATGTGTCGCTAATCACGAGTATATTGATTGTGGCGTGGTCTGAGATGTATTTCCATGACGTTGCAAATTCCTTTTAAAAAAATAAAGAATGAGACGAGCCTCGACAAACAAAAATGCACAAGTTGCGGGGCCCTCTAAATGTATATATTAAAATACTTAGAATTCGGGACAGGCCGTTTAGCGAATTTCACGGCCTTTTCCCAAAATAACAATACGCTAGCCGCTTTAGGTGCGTATTTAATAATGTTATCTTCCCAAACCCGGGTGCACATTTATGTGACCCAAATCCCAATCTCAACAGAGTTGAAACGTAGCTCTAACCACGGGTACATTGATTGTAACGTGGTTCGAGGTGTGTTTTCCACGATGTTGCAATTCTTGATAAAAAATAACATTAAATGATAAAAGCGGTTAAAAGACAAGATTGGCACATGAATTCATATTTGTATAAAATCAGATAATCAAGCCGAATATAACAGTTGAGCGACCGTGCTAGAACCACAGAACTCGGGAATGCCTAACACCTTCTCCCGAGTTAACAGAATTCCTTATCCGGATTTCTGGTACGTAGACTGTAATATGGAGTCATTCTTTTCCTCGATTCGGGATTAAAATTGGTGACTTGGGACACCATAAATCTCCCAAGTGGCGACTCTGAAATAAATAAACAAATCCCGTCTCCATTGTCCTTTAATTGGAAAAACTCCCTTCACCCCTGCGGGTGTGGAAAAAGGAGGTGTGACAGCTCTGGCGACTCTGCTGGGGAATTCGAGACCCAGAACCACTGGTTCAGGGTTAGAAATTCGAGCTTAGATAAATTGTTACATTTGGTTTTATCTGATTTTTACATGTTTGAGCCTAATGTGTTAAATGCTGCTTTTACTGCTTTGATATTATTTGAACTGTACATATAAACTGTGCCGAAACCCTTCTCTTCTTACCTCCAGGGAGAAGCTCGCTGGTCGAGACTCCCTATTCTGTTAGTGTCAATCCCAAGTAGAAAGAGGCTCGGATAAGTTACAAAGCCGGACGACCCCGCGGGTCCCCGGTACGTAGCCCCCTCCTCGACTCGAGTTGTCCGCTCGTGTAAGCCAGGTCTAGAACAAAGCCCAGTTTGAAGCTTAGTAAAACATAACTTCATGCCGGATCCCTAGTAGGAAAACGCTTATTTGCATCACGTTGCATTTGACTTAGGGGGCTCAACAGAGGGGTTGGGCTCGTCCAGGAATAGCAACCTGAAACAAAAAAAAGAGACCATCATGTGGCATTTTGTCTGTTATCGCATTTAATTTGCTTCAAATTTTGCATGTTGACCAGCGGGTGATAACAGGAGTTTCGATAGCATAAATAAAAATGAAAAAAAAGCAATGTCCAAATATTTTTCATTTTTAGAAAACTCGTGATTTAGATAAATTTTTTACCCGAACTATGTCGGTTTGATTCCCACCGGATGTGGGATACGTAGGCAACCCTTATCGGGTCCAACTCCCCGATTTTGTTTACCAAAAATTATATATATATATACATATACCCATGTATGTATATACATATATTATTTCTTTCAAAAAAAAAATCTTTTCTTTCTTGTCTAAAAACACCTTAATAAATGTGCAGAATGAGCACAAGGAGAAGTTCATCTGAGGCCATTATAAACAAAGTTCCCCTGGGCTTACGCATGTGGTGGAGCGACTTGGGAGGATCAGGGCAAGATACGGTCAAAATATACTTGGGAAATTTGGTTGGATTGCTGGACATCGATCCGCTAGGGGACATTATCAGGGCTCTAATTTCATTTTGGGACTCGGCCCACAACGTATTTCACTTCTCAGATTTCGAACTCACCCCGACACTGGAGGAGTTGGAAGGGTACATTGGATGTCCCAACATCCCTATGAAAGAGCAGTATCTCATTGCACCAAGGGCCGTAACTATACACAAATTCCTGGATATTGTAAAGATCCGCAGAATGGTACATAACCCAGAGTTATCAAAAGGGTTTTGTAGTTTTGCATTTCTGTACGACAGATACGGTCATCTGGGAGGGTTCAACAATCCCGAGAGTAAGATCTGTAGTGGGGAGAACCGGTTGGAATGGGAGAAGCATAGATGTATTGCTTTTATGATAGCCTTTCTGGATTTTTGGTGTTCCCTAAAAGAGACGGAAAAATTAACATACAAATTGCTGGGGTCGTCAATACTTTGATCAGACAAGAAAATAGCACGCTGGCACCACTGATAATTGCGGAAATTTTCCGCGCGCTCACCTTTTGCAAAACCGGAGGAAATTTCTTTGAAGGATGTAATATACTGCTACAAATGTGGATGATAGAGCATCTATGTCATCGCCCTCAATTTCTGAAGTATGGGTCATCACAAAAGACTTGTATAGAAGAGTTTCCCACCAGGATCGACGGGTTCAGATTGCCGGAAGGGGTCGCCGAATGGGTCACGCTACTGCGCTCTGTTTCAGCAAACCAGATAGAGTGGGCATTCGAGTGGCTACCCCTAGATGAGGTCATACACATGGCGGCCACCGAATCTTATTTGCTGTTGATGGGTCTCCAAAGTATCCAGCCCTACGCACCATGCAGGGTGTTGAGGCAGTTGGGACGATACCAAGTAATCCCGAAGGAAGAAGATCTCAGTAGCCAGGTGATTGAAATTGGACCTGGTGGGCAGTTCCCTGAAGCATTCGTTCGGAGAATCTGGAATGAATGTCAAACCCTGAAGTTAGATACCTGTGTACGAGATCGGGCTAAGGGCGAAGTGTCTCCGAAATACCTCCCGTGGTACAGAAGAGAGCTTAAACATCAGAGACCAACCAAGAGAGCTCACATCCAAGGCTTTGAGGAATCTTCATAGGCAGACTGGAGCTGGTTAAAAAGGGAAGAAGGCTACCGGGCTGAAATCGGGAGGCTAAAGCAACAAGTCGAGAGGCTTGTATTTGAGAACAACGTGCAAGTCGCCTCGGAGCAGGGTGAAAAGAACAAGCTAGCCCAAGAGAACCAGACACTAAAGGCCCGCCTACGCCAAGCTATCAAAAGTAACATTGACCGACAGAAACGTCGCTCCGACGAAAGGTTGATAGCAAGTTTGGAAAATCAGGTCGTCCAAAGCCAAGAAGAATTAGAACAATCAGAAGCTCGCATAGCAAGGATGAAGGTCAGATGGGCAAAATGCACAATGGCCCGGAAGCAGCGTCTGCAATAGGTCATAAGGGATTATGAAATGAGCATCGGGATATTAAGGGAAACAAATTCCACTCTACATGATCGGATCATCAAACAAGCACGAGATGCTCAGGCCGACATGAGACATTGCTACGATGCAATGGCCTGCATGGAAAGACAAATGGAGTTGTTCCAGGATCGACTTGCCGACAATGCTCAGGCATTGGGATTGAAGCACCAACAAATTAGGCAATTGTTTATTGAGAGGGACAACATTCGAGGAAGGATCGACGAAATTGGGCATTACATCTACATGAAATGCCTAGCAGGGGAGCAAATACCTCGGAAAACCCTCCTTGTTTCCATCATGGGCTGCATCCACCGAATTATGAATGAGTTGAAGAGCTTGCAGAAGGACCTCACACCAAGGGCCGCGGAAAGGCCGAATGATGCTTCGCGGGCCCTTAAGTTGGAAAATTAATCTCTGGTCGAGTCCTGTTTATTTGGCGTTGTTGCTTTCCCATATGTTGTTTTCTTTTCTATTAGTCAAATCGGGTTAATAACTATGGAGTTTGTTCTATTGCTGTTCCTTGTTTGAAGTAATGTGTAATAGCAAAATTTTGAGAATGAATTTAATGATTCCAAAAGAATTTTGTGTTTCCTTACTTTATGGCAGAACTACGCCTGGTCTGATTCGCGCGGGGACGTGATACGTAGGCAATCCCCATAAGATTCGACCGCTTTTAATAAAGAAAGAAAAGAAAATACAAAAATAAAATAAAATACAGGGTTTCCCAAAGTACTTTAAAAAGGGACAAATGAGCAAGCCGGGATGACGCATGTTGTTTGAAGCAAAGCATGTAGAAACGGTTAACTGCCTAGGAGCATTGCATCCTCTATGTGTTATGATCAAATCTGTTAAGCTCTAACGCTAACAAAGTTTGTTGTTGTCTGAATCCAGACAGTTAGTTGTTAAAGAATTCTGGCAACACACCCTTACCAAACTAGATCCAAAGGACCGGTAGCAACAAGTATGGCTACTTCAGAGAATAGTAACGAGGAAGAAAGGCCGATGAGCCAATTGTTAAAAGAAGCGATGAAAAAGATTGAAAGTATGGGACTAGAGATGAATGCAATGCAACTAGCTTTAGCCAAAGCGCAAAAGAGCCCTGAGCCGCTGGGGCACAAGCCGGAATACCCTCACTCCGGCCCTTCAACAAGCCTCCCGAATTCCCGTTATCATCAGGAAAGAAGCCCACATGATTCCCAAGTTCCACCACCCCATCAACGTCTCCCAACACCAAATATTCCCACTTTTGTGGGACCCACATCAGCCACCTTGCAAAGAACGACCAGTGAGCCATTGTTTCAGGCTCACAATACGCAATACTATCCCCTGAGCCTACATTCCATGCCCCCGAACCACAGGCCTACAATCCGCACTTGGAGGTACCGGCAGAGATTGAAAAGCCGGTTAAAGCCCCTGAACAGGATGAGGTATTAAGAAAGTTCAAGAGCCTGGAGCAGTCCTTTAGGAACCTGCACGGATTGGGCAACCAAGTCAGCATGGCTTACAAAGATTTTTTCCCTTTTCCCGGACGTCCAACTCCCGGCCGGGTTCAAGATGCCTAAGTTTGATTTATATGAATGGCACGGTGATCCCATGGCACATTTGCGGGGATTCTGTAGCAAAATGACAGGGGCAGGCGGCAAATATGAGCTGCTGATAGCTTATTTCGGCCAAAGTCTGAGTAGATCTGCACTAGAATGGTATACCAGGCAGGATTCCAGTAGATGGTACACTTGGGATGATCTGGCGCAGGCTTTCGCGGGTCATTTCCAATACAATCTCGAGATAGTCCCCGACCGTCTCATGTTGTTGAGGACAGGAAAGAAGCCCAGGGAAAGTTTTCACGAGTACGGGTTCCATTGGAAAGAGCAAGCAGCCAGAGTCGATCCTCCCATGAGAGAGGGAGAGATGGTGGACTACTTCTTGCAAACATTGGATCCAACCTACTTTGGTCACTTGGTGACGACAGTTGGAAAATCCTTCAACGAGGTAGTGAAGATAGGGGTCATGATAGAAGAAGGTCTGAGGTCTGACAAAATCTTGAATTATTCGGCACTCAAGGCCACGACCCAGGCTATTCAGAGTGGCACGGGAGGTGCGCTGAGAAGAAGAAAGAAAGAAGAAATTGCCACGATCGAGGCAGGCAGTTGGTCCAGGGTTGGCAATCCACACTACAACCAACCCAGACCTCACAGGCCAAACTACCCATACAACCCATCACAACATTGCTATCCGCCTCGAGAACCACATTGCTTCGTACACCAGGCCCAGACATACACTCAGCCTCCGGTTCACCCGCAATGGCGCGCGCCAGTTCCCCAGAACACATATGCACCACCACAAAACACCTATCCTCCACCGAGGGCGTATAGAAACCCGCCAGAGGCAGATTTTCGGGGAAATCCAGATGCTAGGAATGACAGGCTGCGGAAACGCAGAACTTTCACGGAGTTGGGAGAAACCTACACCGCTTTGTTCCACAAATTGAGGCAACTGGGTTTGGTTAGTCCTGTCCAGACTCGAGAACCAAATCCCCCACCCCATAATTTGGATCGATCAATAAGTTGCGGATACTGCTCAGGGATGCTGGGGCATGATACCAAAAAGTGTTGGAAATTGAGGCATGCCATACAGGATCTTATTGACACCAATAAGATCGAGGTCCAGACACCGGAGGCCCCCAACATCAACCAGAACCCACTGCCAGCACACCACGAGACTCACATGATCGAGTTGGTGTATGAGGGAGGAGAGTTGAGAAAACCCTCACAAACAGTGATGATGATCCAGGCCGCCCCGAAAGAAGGATCAACCAGTGGGGGAACGAGGGTACAGACGCAGGGAGAAGGCGTCAAGCCAGTAGTGATATTGGGAAAGAGCCCGCCCACCATAACAAGCAAACCCGAGCCAAACAAGTTGGTAATATCAGGGACTCCACCCACACCTGCAGTTGCGTTGAAGGGGGTATACAGAGAACTGGTCACCATAAAGCCTGTAGTCCAGCTGCCGATGATTGATAGCAAGGCTGTGCCTTGGAAATATGAAAAGGCGGTGGTGATGTACAAAGGAGAACAAGTGGAAGAGGTTAGTTGTGAAGCGCAAGGTCTGACTCGATCAGGACGGTGTTTCGCTCCGGTAGAGCTGAGAAGAACCAACCCAGCTGCAACCAAGAAACCTGTATCCGAAGAAGAGGCTGAGGAGTTCCTGAGAAAGATGAAAGTGCAGGACTACTCCGTGGTCGAACAGCTGAGGAAAACACCGGCCCAGATCTCGCTGCTGTCATTACTAATCCATTATGAGGAGCATCGTCGGGCCTTGATGAAGATATTGAATGAAGCTCACGTGCCCAACGAGATTTCTGTAAACCACCTGGAAACCATTGCCAACAAGATTTTTGAGGTGAACAGGGTAACATTCTCAGATGATGACCTGCCGATGGAAGGTACATAGCATAATAAAGCTCTCTACCTAACTGTTAAATGTGAAAAGTCGGTAGTTACTCGGGTATTGGTGGATAACGGTTCAAGTGCCAATATTTGTCCATTATCCACTCTGAACCAGTTAGAGATTGACCACAGAAGGATCCACAAGAATAGCATCTGTGTCCGAGGATTCGACGGAAATGGAACAACCACTGTAGGGGATATGGTACTTGAATTGACCATCGGTCCAATCCTGTTCACCATGGAGTTCCAGGTGTTAGATGCCACAGTATCTTATAACCTTCTGTTAGGACGACCATGGATTCATGCAGCCAAAGCAGTGCCCTCCACCCTACATCAGATGGTGAAGTTCGAGTGGGATAGGCAGGAGGTCGTACTACACGGCGAGGACACGGCGTGCACCATGGGTGGCGCCATTGTACCTTTCATAGAGACCGATGATAACAAAGGTCCTTGGGTCTACCAGATTTTCGATACAGGGTCGGCAACCAAAATTGCTGAAGGAGAAATCATCCCGCACCCTAGGGTAGCTGCCGCGACAGTCATGATGGTCTGGGAAATGCTGGGTAATGGATTTGTACCGGGAAAGGGCCTGGGAGTCGAGCTTCAGGGGATTGTCCAACCTGTCTCCCTGCCTAAAAATCTGGAAACTTTCGGATTAGGGTTCAAACCAACCGCAGCAGATGTAAAGCAAGCGCGGAAAATGAAGAAGAACGTCTGGTATCTTCCCAAACCCGTGCCACGTCTTTCAAGATCTTTTGTCAGAGCAAGCGCCAAAAGGGAACCGGTACCAAAGATTCTAGGACCATTGATTGGTATGGATGGGGACCTAAATCGGAGTTTCGAGAGGCTATTCGCTGATGTCAGTATGGTAGAAGCTGGAGAAGGTTCCAACAGAGCAGAGATACAGTTTGTGGGGCCTGAGGCCAAAACCAACAATTGGACAGTTACTCCTCTTCCTGTCCGAGGGGAGTCTTGGTAGTAGGCTTTGATTTATGTTTTGTTTGTTTTGTTTTGTTCGGATTATTCCAGGGTGTAATCCAAATTTTACTTTTGTTTTGTAAAAGTGTGAACCCTTTTATCCCGCAAGTTTAATAAAGTTCTCTTCTTTTGTCCCATTTTAATTTTGTTTTGTTCTTTTTCTTTCTGAACAGTTCTCTTTTTACTGGTTCTAATGACATGGCATGCACAGCGGATCTTCGACCTAGTCTAATAAATCAATCTGAATCCGACTCAATGATGCAAGAGGTCGTTTGTGACGATGAATCTGAATATGACGAAGATAAAGCCTTCGAAGAGATAAACCGAGAACTGTGCCAATTTGAAGAAAAACCCAAACCTAACCTAAATGACACTGAGGCTGTGAATCTAGGAGACGCTGATAATGTCCGAGAAACCAAAATCAGCATCCATATTGAGCCGAATGTCAGGGAAGAATTGATCAAAACCCTCGTGGAATTCAAAGATGTTTTTGCATGGTCATATGATGATATGCCGGGATTAAGCACCAATTTAGTGGTTCACAAATTGCCCACTGACCCGGCATACCCTCCGGTCAAGCAAAAGTTAAGGAAATTTAAAACAGAAATGAGTGTAAAGATCAAAGAAGAGGTGATTAAACAGTTGCAGGCGAAGGTCATTCGGGTCACTCGATATCCCGAGTGGTTGGCCAATGTGGTACCAGTTCCAAAGAAGGATGGGAAAATCAGGGTGTGCGTCGACTACCGCAACCTCAACAAAGCAAGTCCCAAGGACAATTTTCCATTGCCCAACATCCATATCTTGATCGATAATTGCGCTGGGCGCGAGATCGGATCCTTTGTGGATTGCTATGCGGGTTATCATCAGATCCTAATGGACGAGGAAGATGCGGAAAAGATAGCTTTTATTACGCCATGGGGAACTTACTGCTATCGGGTAATGCCATTAAGATTGAAGAACGCCGGGGCAACGTACATGCAAGCAATGACTACTGTGTTTCACGACATGATACACAAAGAAATTGAAGTGTACGTAGATGATGTGATCATAAAGTCTTAGAGTCAAGAAGACCATGTAGCAGACCTAAGGAGATTTTTTCAAAGACTCCGAAGGTATGATATCAAGCTCAATCTGGCCAAATGCGCATTCGGAGTTCCATCAGGAAAGCTGTTAGGATTCAACGTCAGTCGGCGGGGGATTGAGTTAGACCCATCCAAGATCGAATCCATCCGAGATTTGCCACCGCCAAAGAACAAAACAGAGGTAATAAGTCTATTGGGTAGACTCAATTACATCAGCAGGTTCATCGCTCAACTCATAGCCACTTGTGAGCCCATATTTCGGCTGCTGAAAAAGGATGCTGCGGTAAGTTGGACGGCAGAGTGTCAAGAGGCTTTCAACCAAATCAAAGGGTATCTGTCTAATCCACCCGTGTTGGTCCCTCCTAAGCCAGGGAAGCCCTTAATTCTTTATCTGACGGTCCTGGAAAATTCATTTGGTTGTGTACTGGGGCAACACGATGACACCGGAAGGAAGGAGCATGCCATCTACTATCTTAGCAAGAAATTCACGGTATATGAGGTCAAGTACACTCAACTCAAGAAAACATGTTGCGCCCTAACTTGGGTAGCTCAGAAGTTGAAACACTACCTGTCCTCGTATACTACTTACCTCATATCCCGTTTGGAACCATTGAAGTATATCTTTCAGAAACCTATGCCCACAGGAAAGTTGGCAAAATGGCAAATTCTGCTCGCAGAGTTTGATATCGTCTATGTGACGAGGACAACCGTGAAAGCCCAGGCGCTGGCCGATCATTTGGTAGAGAACCCCGTTGATGAAAAATACGAACCTTTAAGAACGTATTTTCCCGACGAAGAGGTAATGCATACAAATGAGCTGGAGTTACTTGAGGAACCAGGTTGGAAGCTTTTCTTCGATGGAGCTGCGAACGCGAAGGGGGTTGGAATAGGAGCAATACTCATTTCTGAAACAGGACGCCATTATCCTGTTACGGCTCAACTGCGCTTCTATTGCACCAATAATATGGCCGAGTACGAGGCTTGCATTTTGGGTCTGCGATTGGCTGCAGACATGGATGTCCAAGACGTTTTGGTCTTGGGAGACTCGGACCTCTTGGTACATCAGATTCAAGGTGAATGGGAAACACGGGATTTGAAACTCATACCATATCGATAATGCTTGCACGATCTGAGAAAGCGATTTCGATCGGTGAAGTTCAAACATATCCCGAGAGTTCATAAAGAGGTTGCGGATGCATTGGCCACCTTAGCATCAATGTTGAACCACCCTGACAAAATGTATGTTGACCCTTTGCACATCCAGGTTCGTGATCAGCACGCTTATTGCAACACGATGGAAGAGGAAGCGGATGGCGAGCCCTGGTTTCATGATATCAAGGAGTACCTCAGAATGGGGATATATCCGGAACAGGCCACTAGAGACCAAAAAGAGCCCTTCGGCGTTTGTCGAATGGTTTCTTCCTCAGCGGAGGAGTTTTGTACAGAAGAACTCCGGATTTGGGATTGTTAAGATGCATAGACGCCGGTCAAGCCACGACGGTCATGGAAGAGGTACATACTGGAGTTTGCGGGCCACATATGAGCGGATATGTATTGGCAAGGAAGATCCTTCGAGCAGGGTATTATTGGCTCACCATGGAACATGACTGTATCACTTTCGTGAGGAAATTCTATCAGTGTCAGATACATGGAGATCTGATTCATTCTCCGCCAATAGAGTTACATACTATGTCAGCACCCTGGCCGTTTGTTGCATGGGGCATGGATGTCATTGGGCCTATCGAGCCGGCAGCATCCAACAACCATAGGTTCATTATGGTGACCATCGACTACTTCACCAAATGGGTTGAGGCTAAAACCTTTAAGTCGGTAACTAAAAAGGCAGTTGTGGATTTTGTGCACTCCCATATCATCTGTAGATTTGGGATTCCAAAAGTAATCATCACGGATAATGGTGCAAACCTTAATAGCAGCCTGATAAGAGAGGTATGCCAACAATTCACGATTACACACCGCAATTCCACCCCATATCGCCCCAAGGCGAATGGAGTGGTCGAAGCAGCCAATAAGAACATCAAGAAGATACTGCGAAAAATGGTGGAAGGATCTAGACAATGGCATGAGAGATTACCCTTTGCTTTGTTGGGTTATCGCACTACCGTCCGGACTTCCATAGGTGCAACTCCTTATTTGTTGGTGTACGGAACCGAGGCCGTAATACCAGCGGAGGTCGAAATTCCGTCCCTCCGGATTGTTGCTGAAGCCAAGATTGATGATAATGAATGGGTCAGAGCTCGATTGGAACAGTTGAGCTTGATAGATGAGAAAAGATTGGCAGCAGTGTGCCATGGTCAGCTGTATCAGAAGAGAATGGCAAGAACATATAATAAGAAGGTACGCCCCAGGAAGTTTGAAGTAGGGCAGCAGGTATTAAAGAGGATCCTCCCGCATCAGGTCGAAGCAAAAGGCAAGTTCGCCCCAAATTGGCAAGGGCCTTATATCGTGACCAGAGTGTTGTCCAACGGTGCTTTGTGTTTGACGGATATCGAGGGGAGATGTGTTGACATGGCTATCAATTCAGATGCAGTCAAGAGATATTATGCGTAATTTCTTTGATTATGGCAATTATTGGTTCGTTTGTTTGTACTTGGTACTTATTGGATAATGAAATGACGGAGGCAGTTCTTTCTTCTATCCAAACACTTTTTACCCTTGTTTCCCCCTTTTGAGTCTTAAGTTATTATTTCATACCCCTCTTTTGGAATCACTAATGGGAAAGATATGAAAAAGAGAAAGAAAAGAAAAGAATTTTTTTTAAGAGAAAATGAAAAAAAAGAGAAAAAGAGAGAGAGATAAAAATCACAAGAAATACAAAACCCTAGGAACTATGTTTGACCTGATTCCTCAAAGAGGATACGTAGGCGCCTCACGGCTCGGTCATAGTGTGCATAATGTCCATAAGTTTGCATAATGGACACAGTGTGCGTAACGCACATAGCTCAACATAGAGTAAAAAATAAAATCCCCCAAGCAAGAAAACTGGGGCAGAGGTTATGTTTTAAAAATTCCAACAAAGGTTTGATTCCAAAAGTTGTAGCGGATCACCCATCAAAGTTATTTCATTTTTAGATAGCCTTTCTTTTAGCCCCACGCCAAAACCAACATCAACGTCCAAAAGACCTCCCGATCAATATCCAAGAGGTGCCAAGTCAGGCAAATAAAGCCGAGAATAATACACTGATCCCCGGTGAAGAAGAGGATCATAAAACTGGAAATGAATTGATAGTACAAAGGAATCTCCAAAAGATAGGGTCATATCGACAACACTCCAATTCTCCGTTGAAGAAATAAATTGAGAGAGTCTTGGCGGTGAAAACCTTCGCAGGCACCGCAAGGCGACGAAAGATGAGAGATATAAAACGAGAGAGTCTTATCGATGAAAACCTTCACAGGCACCATAAGGCGCCGGGAGATGAGAGAAAAGAGAGAGTCTCATTAGTGAAAACCCCTCAAGGGCACTATGAGGCGACAAGACAGATCAGTAAAAGGACCCACGTTCGCAAAGAAATGGACGCCCCTTTATCCCCAGCAAGTAAGACCATCAGGCAAGATGATTGATACAAATAGACTGGGTCGGGAATCTATGGTGCACGTCATGATCATAAGGACCAGTCATGTCATCCAGATAAGTTTTTGGTTCAGAAAGATTTTTCTCCTTTTCTACCTTTTTTCGTTTTCTTTTTAAAAATTTGTTTTGAAAAGGATCTTTCAAAGTTTACTACCAGAGACTGAAGGGGTCCAAAAGCGAAATACGAAAGGGATAGGCCAAAAACCGAGAATAAGACAAAAGGTGTCGGTCGCAAAACCGAAGGACGAATTGCATCGAAAGAAGGGTGACGTAAAGAGAGCGGAAAATGACGAGTGAAGGACTCGTGGACCAAGTTCCGAGAAGGTCTCCCCGCAGAACGTCGATAAATCACGGACCCAAGTCCAAAGTAGTCGGACTCCCCAGGAAAGGGAAATTGATCCGATGCAAGATAACCCTAACAGTCCCAAAGGTTATCCCCAGGCAATAAAGTTCTATGCCTTGCAATTTCGGGAGGAAGTAAACTCTTAAAGGAGTGGTTTCGGGAGGGAAGCAGACTCCCACAGTTGGTTCTGTAAAGAGGAAAGAAAAAGGGGGATAAATGGAAGACCATCCCCATCAGACGGGTCACCCCCAGCAAGCAATTTTGCCCACCAACCAGTTGTGGGGGGGGGGGGGGCACAAAGCCAGCAAAGAGAAAGAGAGAAAAATCATCTCCCAGCGGAAAGACACCGCTGCCCACCATGATTAAAACTAACTAAATCCTTTTGTCTGCTGCAGGAAAATAAAAGTTGATGATGCCAGCAAGACGCGATGCCAGGGAAATCACCAAAACCGGGGCAGAAAATTTTTTGCCGTTGTCGAAAATTTTCTCGGAAGAACGAGGAAACAAATTCAAAACTTTCTGTTCTAGGTCGCCCACCAGTAAAATGCGGGAATACTTTCTGTTCTAGGTCGCCCACCAGTAAAATGCGGGAATACTTTCTGTTCTAGGTCGCCCACCAGTAAAATGCGGGAATACTTTCTGTTCTAGGTCGCCCACCAGTAAAATGCGGGAATACTTTCTGTTCTAGGTCGCCCACCAGTAAAATGCGGGAATACTTTCTGTTCTAGGTCGCCCACCAGTAAAATGCGGGAATACTTTCTGTTCTAGGTCGCCCACCAGTAAAATGCGGGAATACTTTCTGTTCTAGGTCGCCCACCAGTAAAATGCGGGAATACTTTCTGTTCTAGGTCGCACACCAGTAAAATGCGGGAATACTTTCTGTTCTAGGTCGCCCACCAGTAAAATGCGGGAATACTTTCTGTTCTAGGTCGCCCACCAGTAAAATGCGGGAATACTTCATATTCTAGGTCGCCCACTAGTAAAATGCGGGAATACTTTCTGTTCTAGGTCGCCCACCAGCATAATGCGGGAATACTTTTAGTCTTATATTTCAGATTTTGTAATCAGTAACCCCACCGGAAGGCAGAAGGTTACAACAAGAATCCCCAGCAAGGAATAATAAAAATCCCAGCACCGGGAAGCAGAAGATTGCAAACTCAGGCGCATGAGTAAAAAGGAAGAAAAGACGCATCTTGGAAGAAGCAGCTGGTAAACATTAAATCAGGCCCAGCATAACAGACCTGATGAAGAGAGTCGTACCGCCAGGGGAACCATTGAAAAGCTTACTGAAGAAAGCCATTTCCCCAACGGACCAAGCAAATGATGAAAACTGGCATTCAGAAAAGGCAAAGGACCAGTGTCATCCCCAAATTCACAGAAGAAAAAACACCGGAGGAAAACGCAAGCCGACAAAAAAGCAAGGCGACAAGAACAAGTTGAAGATAGATGAGATCTTATGATCCATAGGATAGCCTAGCTTCTTGTTTTCTTTTCAGCACAATGTAACGAGGGGATCAGTAAGAAATAACGGCATACAGCAGCATGTAACAGCACACAACAACAACAAACATGACAGTCACACGGTAGTCCCAGCTACCAAAACTTCCCGAACTACATTGACCTGATTCCTGTTCAGCCCAGGATATGTAGGAAACCTCTGAAGCGAAGGTTCGGTCAAATCGTTTTCGAAAAATGCTTCACACGGAGTACTCGGACGAGCAAAAATCGTCCGCTTTGTCTTTACGCAAAAACCCTTCGTGTCTTCGGGCAAAGAGGGGCAGCTGTAAGCACGTGATTTTTGCTCCACGAACAATCACTCCAAAAGAAATCAAAATTAATAATAAATGGCATCGCGGTACAATTTTTACGTGAGATGTGCTGGTAGTCATTTGTGTTTCTGTCCATTTTTCATTGAATCTTATCGAACAAAATACAAAAAATGTATGCCATGTATTTGAGCCATAATTCGGTCATTAAAAGAAAATTCCCAAAAATATGCATATTTTATTCTAGGTTGTGATTTAACCATTTAATTTTTTTAATATGTGTGTGATAATTGTGTTAAGTGTCGATTAATGGGTGTTTTAAATTCATTTTAATTTAGTTGTATTTTAAAATTAGAAAACAAAAGAAAAGAGTGCAAATTATTTAAAAAATCGGATTGGGCCTATTTGTTTCAAAATTTTGAGGCCCAGAAGCAGCCCAAGTCAGCCAGCCCAAGAACCATCCTCAAGCCACCAAAACGATGTAGTTCAACCCCAAAACTACGTCGTTTCAGGGACGGTTCATCTCAGCCGTTCCAACCAGTCCAATCCAACGGCCAGGATCATACCCCAGATCCATGTAACATGACCCGGTCCATCCCCCTTACCCGGTCAACCCAACCCCTCACTTAAACCAAAACGACCCCGTTCCCATACCAAACGACCCCGTCCTATCACTCACCAGTAGATCCAAGCCGTTGAGATCACTTGATCTAATGGCCCTGATCTATCTTTCCCTTCCATATATAAACCCTCCATCACACCCCACGCCCCCTATCCAAACACCCCCCCGGTTCCATCGTCCCCAAGAGCCCAACCCTAATGTCCCAAACCCTAGCCGTCCCCCTTCACCTTCCCCGTAAAGCCGGCGACAAGGACGCCGGTGACCACCTCCTTAACACCCCTGATGCATCTCACCACCCCAAACCCAAATCTGCTACCCCCTGGCCTCGAATCACACTCCATCATCTCGAATCTTGATTTGAAGATTCGAGACAAAACTCGATCTACACCAAACCACCCCAGATTCACACTAGACAACCCCCTGACCTCCCTCGTGACCAAACCAAGCTTGGTTTGGTACGAATCTACCCACAAGTCCTAATAAACCAAATCTGAAAATTCGAACCCTAGAACACAAAGAACCTTGGAATCCGACCGGTTTCATAGGGGGTTTGGGGTCTAATAGACTCTAATCAAGGTGTTCTCGGTTGAGAATACCTCGATTAAAGTTTGTTCGGCCTCAAATGATCAAATCTAATTCAGGCCTGGCCCATTCTTAGTTAAACATTTTTCAGTAAGTTTTCCTTTTTCCTTTTAGTTTTGTTTGAGTATTGTCTGAATTTGTTAGCATGTTTTGTTGTAGTTGTTTGTTATTTCTGATATTTTCCTTTCAATTTCTTTCGTCTTTGTAAAGACCATTTATTTGGTCGCTTGTTCTTCTGTGTATATGTTGAACACGTCTTGTGATATACATGTTTGTCAATTAGATTAGTCGTCGAGTAGATAATTCATATAGATTCTCTGTGTTGTGCAAAGTTGTTGAAGGCAGTCGATTGCCCTGTTCGTGTTGTTTGATTGATCGACTGATTATCTCATGTTATAATTAGTATAGTCGACCTGATAAACGTCGTCGATTAATTTTCTATGACTGAATGATCAAATGGTCTAACAACTTTACATGACTGATTGAACCCTGTTGTTGACTGGATGCCCGACATTGTTTGAAATTAGTTTGTTTGCATTTCAAAACAACTGAAAAGATTCAGTATAGGGCATCTCTGAATTTGAACTTTCAGAAGTTCAAAAATGCCCTACTGTTGTAATGAGTTAATACAGTAATAACCAGGGTTAACAAGGGTAGTTTGGGTGTTAACAAGAACAGAAATAATTAGTTTAAGTGAGCTGACAAATAGGGTACTGAATTAGGATTAAACTAATGTATTAGTGGGGACAAAACATAAGAGCATGGGAGTTTAATACTTAAATGAACCCATGACTCTTGAATAGAGCAATAGGCCAGGCGTGGGGAACAAAATGACTTGCATCAAGAAGATGCTTAGGCATGAGAAATGAAGGGGATGGGCAGTCACTGAGGCTGTGAAATTCTAGGCAGACCTTAGAGGTTCTCTGGAAAAAACTATAAATAGAGTTGTTTTTAGCTGAAAAAGGGCTGGACATTTTTTAGTCTTCAGAGAAAGAAAGAAACATAAAGAAATTTTCAGAATATTGTAACCAAACACTGTCTGAAAACTGCTTAGGAGTTCAAGTTGGCCAAGCTGTCTTTGCTAATTGTTGTTGGTTATTTGCCGAGCTGTTTGTGATTGTTGAACTGCTGGTGCTGTTATATTGAATACTCTGGTTTTCTGTTGGTTCATCATTCTGTTTCTGGGACTGCTTGTTTGTTGCTCGACCACTTGTGAGCTTCATCATTGTGGCTGGTTGTTGTTGCTGTGTTGTTGATGTTTATCTGCTGTTGCTGTATTTGCTGCATACTACTCAGCTGACCATTCTCCTTCTTCTTTTGCTTTGCTATACCAGGTACACGATTAATAGTGTCAATGTAACTTGAAAGTTGAGCATGAATATAAAAGAGAAGAGCTGAAGATGTTTATTTCATACATAGACTGTTATATTGAACCTCATGTAATGTATAATAGTTTACAGTCTTGTTTAGATACTGAAGGTAGCCTGCATGCCTAGTAGATATCAATGTTGGTGATTGAATGTTAGTTTGTATATGTAGGCTGATAGATAAAAGTATTCCCAATGCAGTAGGTTGTATCTTAGACTTTATCTAATTACGTTTAGCATGTCCTTAAATTCATAAAACTATCCTTGTTAGTTAATTTCATTTCCTTTTGATAAATTGCCTCCTTATAATTGGCAAACCATTGCTTTAAAACAAAAGCGCAAGTCTGCACTTCTCAACCTCACGAAGGTCGAGCCCGAATCAAACGAACCCAGCAGGCTTTCATCAGAAAGGCAGTGGCCTAGGCCCAGCCGATACTGTGTGGGCTGGGTTTGGGCCCATAATGTTCGATTAGCTGCCCACGTGCATGGCCATGTTTTCTTATTCTGCAAAGGCACTCGGAATTCCGTTATAAATAACCTGCAAGCATGTAATTGAGTAGGATAATTTTTACTTTCAATTAGTAGAGACAAATGCGATAAGAAAACATAGCCGCTATAGGATATCCTTTAAAAATAAAGACGAGATGAGCCTCGACAAATAAAGAACGCACAAGCTGTGGGGCCCTCGTTAAATGTATATGTCAAAGCATTCAGTTTCTGGGGCGGACCGTTTAGCAAATTCCACGGTCCTACCCAAAATAACAATACGCTAGTCGCTTTAGGCGCGTATTAATAATATTATCTCCTTAAACTCGGGTGCACATTTATGTGACCCAAATCCAAGTTTCAACGGAATCGAAATGTGTCGCTAATCACGGGTATATTGATTGTGGCGTGGTCTGAGATGTATTTCTATGACGTTGCAAATTCCTTTTAAAAAAATAATGAATGAGACGAGCCTCGACAAACAAAAATACACAAGCTACGGGGCCCTCTAAATGTATATATTAAAATACTTAGAATTCGGGACAGGCCGTTTAGCGAATTTCACGGCCTTTTCCCAAAATAACAATATGCTAGCCACTTTAGGTGCGTATTTAATAATGTTATCTTCCCAAACCTGGGTGCACATTTATGTGACCCAAATCCCAATCTCAACAGAGTTGAAACGTAGCTCTAACCACGAGTACATTGATTGTAACGTGGTTCGAGGTGTGTTTTCCACGATGTTGCAATTCTTGATAAAAAATAACATTAAATGATAAAAGCGGTTAAAAGACAAGATTGACACATGAATTCATATTTGTATAAAATCAGATAATCAAGCCGAATATAACAGTTGAGCGACCGTGCTAGAACCCTGGAACTCGGGAATGCCTAACACCTTCTCCCGGGTTAACAGAATTCCTTATCCGGATTTCTGGTACGCAGACTGTAATATGGAGTCATTCTTTTCCTCGATTCGTGATTAAAATTGGTGACTTGGGACACCATAAATCTCCCAAGTGGCGACTCTGAAATAAATAAACAAATTCCGTCTCGATTGTCCTTTAATTGGAAAAACTCCCTTCACCCCTGCGGGTGCGGAAAAAGGAGGTGTGACAGGGAGTATCTAGGTGAAGTAGGTTGATATGTAGGAGGTGGAGATGACTGATAAGTTAGTGGCAGAGCTTGGTATGAGGGTGCTTGGTAATTTGGGGTTGGCTGGTATGTGAATGGAGGTGTTGGGTAAGCTTGGTATTTTAGGGGAAACTCGATCCTTTGTGTAACCATCATGGCCTCTACGTCCCTTTCTTGGAAATACCACCGGACTGTAAAGCGTTATTCGTAGCTTGCAAGGCTTCGAAATTTGTAACCATACCACTTTTAATACCTTCTTCAATTCTTTCACCTAATTTGATAATGTCTGAGAACTTATGGTTCTCAATCATCATCAGCCGTTCATAGTACTGGGGGTCCTGAGCCCGGACAAAGAACTTGTTCATTTGCTCCTTTTCTAAGGCGGGTCTCACCTTAGCAGCTTCAGACCTCCAGCGAGTAGCATACTCGCGAAATGTCTCCGTGGGTTTCTTCTTCAAATTCTGGATATAGAACATGTCTGGTGCATTCTCTGTATTAAACCTGAATCTGTCCATAAAGTTAGATGCCATGCCTACCCAGCTTGACCACTTCTTGGGATCTTGGCTGATGTACCAATATAATGCATCTCCCTTCAAACTCCTCATGAACAGCTTCATGCGGATCCTTTCATCCTTCCCTACTCCAACTAGCTTGTCGCAATATGTCCTCAGATGGACCCTTGGATCACCCTTACAATCAAACATTTCGAACTTAGGAGGTTTGTTCCCTCAGGCAGTTCGACATCAGGCTGTATGGAAAGATCCTTATAGCTCAGCCCCCCAATTCCTTTGCTTCCCTCAATGCCCTGAATTCGGCTGGTCAGTTTCTTAAGTTCCTCAACCAAGTTCCTGATAAGCAGATCCTTTTCATCAGACTCAAGTGTGCATGAGATAGGTTGGGTAGAGTGTGGCATGGTCTCTACATAGATAAGAGTGTTATGGTGGCCTGGTGTATAGGTGTGGAAATGGTCGTTATTGGAGTTTTGAGGTTCTGGGATGAGTAGTGGAGTGTTGTTTGGGGTATGGCAGATGTTGCATTGGTTCTTCGGTGGAGCAGCGTGATGGTGAGGAGCGAGATGATTCTGTTGTTTTGGGATATTTTGAGTAGGTATAGGGTTTGGAGCGTTGGGGAACTTGATATCTAGGGTGCTAAGGGAAAATGACAAGCTTGCCAGTTTCCGAACCTGATCGAGCTCTTCCTGGAGTTTCAACAGTTTCTGTTCAAGTTGTGACACATTCTCGTTAGGAACCCGAATACCCTGGCCATTAGTGGCCTCTACCCGTTCAGCTGTGTTTTCCTTCTTGATGATGTTCAAATCTTCCATCTTGCCTTTGTTCTTACTTTTAATAGGACTAAGAGGAGGAGTGGGTGGAGGGCCCCTAGATCTTGTGAAATAAGATGATGATGCCAGAGTGCATGAACTATCCATTAGGGAGGGGACTAATAAAAATAAAAATAAAACAAAAGGTAATAACCAAATTAGTGAGGATTATAAAAAGTATTGCAATATTTAAACACATAGTGTGGGAAAGTATTGCAATATTTAAACAAATTGATTCGGAGAACTTAGAAAGCTAAATGCCTCATTTTATTGTTAAAAATGGACGAATCCCAAAACGACACTAAATAAGCAAGGAATGAAAGTCACTAATGGCCATTGGCCTTATTACATTCATAGAGCAAAAAAGTAAATTCCTATCTATTTGGTCCCAGAAGGACCTTCCCTAGATTCGACATCCTTGGCTCCGTCGAATAACTTCCCCAATTTGTGAAGTCCGAGCAACAGGTATGCTCTGGCTAGATGTCCACCTTCGATCCCTTCAGCCTTTTGACAATCTTCAACCTTTTTGAGAAATTTCCCCTCTAGTTCTACTATGCCTCTCTCCAAGTACCCTAGCCTTTTGTTGGCACTGATAGCCATGTCTTTCCATTCCTCGATAAACTCCTGGTCGGACTCTTGTATCTTGCGGTGTTCGCTCTCGCATTCACGGATCCTTTTGTGAAGCTGGTTGTACTTGACTTGTGCCTCAACCTTTTCATCTATAATTTTGTGACCTCGAACGAACCCTGACTGGCCCAGACCATCCCAATTGTCTTCCAACCAGCCGAAATAGAAAGGAGTACAACTGGCATGATATCTGTCTTGCTCGATGGTGTCTTTCACCATTACGATCTTGCAGTGCCACATGTGTTGGGCTTGGCACTTGTAGGGACTATCATCATTTTGGAAGTCATCTCGGAAATGGCTCATCTTGTCGACCCTGGGTATGACTTGCTTTCTACCTGCTTGCCTCATAACTCGAAGAAGGACGTAATGGTATGTTCCTCTTAGACCAATCAGTATCATGAAAGGTGCATCTCTAGATCGGGCGATGATCTCCTCTGTCGGAAACCACTCGAACATCCATTGAACCTGTTGTTCAGTCAAATTATCAAAGAGTTCAACCCATCCTTTCGCATTCTCAGGCTGAGTGAACATATCGGGGATGTAATTCATTCGCTTTGGATGGTGGAAAGCGATGTGATCATCCCAGACCCTTCGCTGAATTTATTATCGATATTCGTCCTTTTGGAGATGTTCCATGAGCCAAAGTTGAAGTAGTAGATTGCAGCCTTCGAAGTGTTTCGCTCCTCGTTGACACTTCTCTAAGGATCGGTATATGTCTGCGATGATTATGGGTACAATGCTGAATGTCTGCCCATCAATCCCCTCCATTATGGTCTTGGTTACCATAGCCATGGATTCTCCCTTTCTTCATTGGAAACACAATCAGACCCAGGAAGCAAAACATGAAGATGAAAACCCTACGGTGGATATGTCCCAAGGACGTGATGGCAAACTCGTCATAGTAGGTACGGTATGATTTGCTGTGACCGTACCTTTCATACAGGTAGTCAAAAAGGATGTACGATTCCTTCAGGCATACCAATTCTGTATTTTTCTTCAAACCCATCATTTTCAGGAAACCTTTGCCTGTGCGGTTCTCAGGCATTAGCAAACCCGGAGTTTCCCACACTAGACTAGCCAACCCTCCTATATCTTCTAGAAAAGGTGTCATATCGATGTCCCCAAAGTGGAACACGACCTTTTCACAATCCCAAAATAAGGTAGCAGCTTCTATTATCATGTTGTTAGGCTGGATCTCCAGGAGGGATGGTAGATTGCCCAGATATTTTCTAACAAGGGTTTTGTCACTAGAATGTAGATTTTCCCACCAACTTAGCAATCTTCGGTGGATATTGGTGACCATGCCGAATCTGGGGACTTCGTGCCTCATATTTCTGCAAGACAAACAAGGTTAGGCCCTTACCCCCACCAAACTCGACTATTTAATATCAACAATTAGCATGAAACATTTAGTTCTCCAAATAAATGCACAGAACGTGATGACGTCCGTTTGGATTTAGGGAAACCTAGTGGACTTTTGGACAATGCTATCTTAAAGGATCATTATGTGGACGACATTACTAACCCGACTAGGTTTGACCATGATGCATGCACACTTTAAATAGAGTAAGGTTTCTATGGGGTTTTAGACTGGTACCCTTGAGCGGACAACTCAAGGAGGAAGGCACGAAACTGTCGACTCACCGCTGATCGACTAGTTTTACCGCAAATTAGCCTTTCCGAATTTAGGGGGTAATGATATAGGAAGGGTGCAACTACTCATCAAGTGTTGCTATAGTATTTGTTTGGCACGAGTGGAGTATGATGTTGAGCATGATTAGGCAATAATTAAAAGCATTTTGACCTTTATTTGCACGTTAAGAAAGCGATAAATACAATAGTTTCATAATTTAAAGCAGTTATAAAAGAAGTAAACAAGAAAGATATGACAGTTTTGCTTTTGAAGAAGAAATTAAACAAGTAATTGCACATAGGGAGGGTCACAAATTCACAAGAACAATCTGAAATGGTAAGAGCCTAAATATCCCCAGCAGAGTCGCCATGCTGTCGCGCCACCTTTTTTCCTTCGCGGAATCAGGTTCATGACATTTGGTTGGGACAACTCTTTCCTTTTGAAAATGGGGTTTCATTTTGGAGAGTCACCACCTAACTATTTTAAGGCGCGTTAGGGCACCTATAAGGTTCATTCATAACTATGTTTGGTAACCAGAGACAGGGTAAGGGCTTGAAATTATCCTAAGGGGAAGGTGTTAGGCACCTCTCAGGATCCACTAGTGTGGTTCCCAGCCAAACAATTTTTGTGAATTGTATAATTAGCAAATAAACAAGTATGACTCAAATAGTAGGGGATTTAAGTTTAAATACACAAGTGTTTGAAAAACAACTAGTGAAAAAAGCGAGATTTTGAAAATAGTTACTATCTAAGCATGCTTATTAATGTAAAGGGGGTGTCCTAGGTTTGTTTGTAATATGGATCACATCAATGCAATACCCGGTAGGACACTCTTCAAAGAGGGGCTACACGTGGTATTAATGCACCGATCATCATATCCATATCTACCCTTTCCCGCCCCGTGAAGTTAATTAAAATAAGGGTTAATCTTGACCTCTATTACATGCTGTTACCCGTCCATTCCTATTAGTCCCGGAGGAATTTAGAACTCCTATCCTAAAAAGGGGAAGGTTCTAGGCGGACCCTCAGGTTTAAAGGCAAAATACTAGGCGTCAAATAAGAACACATAACACTGCATTTAGGGGGAAAATATAGAAACAAATAGAAGGCTCAGATACACCTCCACAAGTAATGCACATAGACATCATGACTCATACACAATTAAGGTCTGAATTTAGATCTTAAGCATGGTATCTAAGTGACAATAGCAGAACCAGATCTATTACATGACTCAGAAAAGAAGTTGGAATTAGGCTTGCCTACTGATTTTAAGCCTGTTAATCATTAAGCAGTACACACAAAGAGCAATTATTTCTAGTTTTATAAGAGATTGGATACCTAAGGATTGCCTAAGCATTTACTGGAACCATTAGAAGTTCAGAAGTTATTTTTTCCTACGAGCATCCTGTTCTAGGTGTTATAAAATGCAGGGATTGTTACCAGTTTAATTTTAAAGATGATAATCAAATGTGAAGCTGTTTTTACCTCTTTTATAATCATCAATTTACATTAAGTGTGAATGCAAGTACGAATGAGATCCTAAAACATGGTATCTAAGATGCATGTATCAAGCTCATGATGGTTTATATGCAGAATTCCTAAAGCAGGGTTTCTAAGTGCATGACAAGATTGCAGAATTTTCCTAAAGCAGGATTTCTAAATTCAGAAAAAGGTTATGACATTATAGAGCATGTTGTTAAGTGTACAAGAGTAGCAATCTTTGTTTTAATAACCCTTTATCCTAAAGCAGGATTTCAAAGTGATAAGAATGTCAAAAAATGAGATGCTGAAACAGTATACATGAGACCTAAGAGCATGGTTTCTACTGCACATACAAGAAATATAGACCTAAAGCATGGGTTCTACCCCTTTTGATATCTATAACATGCATAGCTACCCCCACTTCACTATCCAAACCCCAATGTTCGTTTACAAACTATTACAGACCATGCGAATAAATTACATGAGAAAATTAAAAATTATACTACAGAGAGTCTGAAACAGGCCCAGACTTTTCAACACTTGATTTGGACTTCCTCCCTAAGTTATGTAATAAACCACCTCAGGTGCCAAGATTGTTCTATAGTTTCTCACATCTGGGTGTATCAGAGTTACCTAGGGACCTTAAGGGATCCGGGTAGCGCTCACACCCAGATATCATAGACAAGATAGAGTAAGTGTAGTGTGGAAAAGGCCAGCTTTTATGTGTCCAAGTTCAGAGGGAGCTCAAGGGTCCCAAGGCAAGGCTCAGACAAAAGGGGAAGAACCTAGTGGTCTAAGAGTATATGTGAGAGTGCTCGTCATGGTTTAAAAAAAAGGGTTGAATTGGAAAACAGTTTTGAAACAACATGTTTGAAATAAGTTTGCAAAAACAACAGAACAGATTTGAAAAGGAGAAGAGAATAGAAGCAATAATAACTTGGAACAAGCCAGCACACACAGAACAAACTCAACGTGTAGTATCATTTCAACATTCACAAGCAGGGAAGTAAGGGGTTAGGTGTAAGCACGTGATTTTTGCTTTACGAGCAATCGCTCCAAAAGAAAATAAAAATAGTGACAAATGATTTCGCTGTACAATTGTTCGAGTTTTTCGTGACATGTGTTGTTAGTCATTTGTGGATCTGTCCATTTTGCATTTAATCATTAACAAACGAAATACAAAATATGTATGTCAGTGTGATTAAACCATAATTCGGTCAGTAAAAGAAAATTCAAAAAAATATATATGTGCATCGTTCGTTCTAGGCTTTTAGTTAACTTACTTAAATATTTTGTGATAATTGTGTTAAAATGTTGCATTGTTGTTGGTTTTAATTTCATTATTTTATTATTTGCTATTTTTCATTTTTTAAAAGGAAAAAATGAAATTAGAAAACAAAGAAAGGAGGGATTAAAATCGATTTGGGCCCAGAAAATGAAACAAAAAAGGCCCAAAACCGGCACTCAGACCCAGTCCAAATCCGGCCTGCCCAAACGTTGATTCAAACGACGCCGTATCAGCGTCCTTATTAGAGCCGTTGATCTGACTCAAACAAACGGTCTTGATCAAGCCACTCATTCAACCCCAAACGACGTCGTCTTAGGCATTTGATCTGAGCCGTTCAACCCCTTGATCCAACGGACCCCGGTTTTCCCCCTAAACCCGTCCAGTTTTGACCCGATCCAGCCTTACCCGGCCTCACCCACTACCAAAACCCAAACGAAACCATCTTCCCCAAGTGGATAGATCCTGGCCATAGATCTCATTTGATCCGACGGCCAGGATCTAAACCCCTAGACCATATATAAACTCAACCCTTCACCCCACGCCCCCTATCCGAACCCCACCCTTCACTCGTCTCTTTCCCCAAGCTGAAACCCCCAAACCCTAGCAAGCCGCCCTAGCTTCCCTTTCACCAGAACCCGGCGGCACGAACGCCGGTGACCACCTCCTGAACACCCTAAGTCCCCCGCACTCTCCTGAACATGGATCTGCTATCCATTTGCCTCGAATCACTTTCCTTCGTCTCGAATCTTCATTTAAAGATTTGAGTCGAACCCGGACCTATGCCAAATTACCCCATCTTCATACCAGACACTCCCCTGACCCTCCTCGTGACCAAACCAAGCTTGGTTTGGTCCAAATCTACCCACAACTCCTAAAAAACCAGATCTGAAAATCCGGACCTTAGAACACATGCACCTGGGGAATCCGGCCAGTCTTAACAGGGGTTTGAGGTCTAATAAACCTTAGTAAAGGTGTTCTCATGTGAGAACACCCTGATTAAAGTTTGTTCGGCCTCAAGAGTTCGAAGTTGAGTTAGATTTGGGTCGTTTTGATTTCAAACTTTTTCGGTAAGTTTTCTTTTCTCTTTGTTTAGTTCTAATTAAGTTGTCAGCATGCTTCGTTGTGTTTGTTTGTTATTTTGTTATTTTTCATTCGGATTTCTTCCATCTCTGTCAAAGGCCTCTTATTTGGTCAATTGTTTTCTGTTTGTGTTCTGAATGTACCCCATGATAAACGTGATCGTCAATTAGATTAGTCGTCAAATGAGTTAATTCATATAGGCCCCCAGTAATTGAACAAAAGTTGTCTGATGCCCTTTAGGTCCCTGAACGTATTGTTTATATGAGCGACTGATTATTACCTGTTATAATTAGTATAGTCGACCTGATAAATGTCGTCGATTAATTTCCTACGTCTGAATGTTCAAATATTCTAATATGTACAACCTCACTTGACTGAATGGACCTGTATTGTGATTTGAGTGTTGGACATTATTTATGAGTGCTAGTTTGTAACTACATTGTAAAAAAAAACAATTAAAAGAATCAGGCTAGGGCAATTCTGAAATTGAACTTTCAGAAGTTCAAAGATGCCCTGACACTGCAATGGGCAGGGCAGTAATAATCAAGGGCCAACAAGGGTATTCTGGGGTGTTGAAAAGGACAAAACGATTAGTTTAAATGAGCTGACAAGTAGGGTACTAATTTGGGATTAAACTAATACGAATGGGGAACAAGACATAAGAGCATGGGAGTTTAAAATGAATACTAAAATGAACCCATAACTCTTGATTAAAGAAAAACCAGGCGTGGGGAACAAAGGGGGCTGGCATCAAAAGATGCTTAAGGATGGGTTTAATAGGTATGGGCAGACTGCAAGTTGCAGGATCCAGGCAGCTTGACTGCACTGGGTTATTAGCTTATAAATAAGCTGTTTCAGAACAAAAAGAGGGGTTGGAATTTTAGTCTTGAGGCTGGAACTTTTAGTCTGAAGAGAGGTCTAGTGAGTTAAAGAAAACTGAAAAACATAAGGTAGTTTCCAATAAACATTATAACCAAACACTGCCTGAAAGTGGTATAGAGTGCATATTGGTCAAGCTGTCTTTGCCAAGTTCTGTTGTTTGCATTGACTGAGCTGTTTGTGGTTGTTGAATTGGTGGTGTTGCTGCATTGAACACTCTGTCATTGCTGTTGTTTCTCTACTCTTTCCTGAAATTGCTGGTTTGGTACTCGATTATCTGCTGGTTCTTTTTGTTCTGGGAAATATTGCTGGTTGTCTGTGGGCTGTGGAAAACACTTGGATTTTTGATTTGTTGCTGTGTTGTTGCTGTGTATCTGCTGTTGCTGTGTTTGCTACATACTGCCCAGCTGACCATTCCTTTCTTCTTTTCGTTCTCTATACCAGGTACACACCTAATACACTGTCAGATGTAATCGGAAATTTGAGCAAGAATACAAAATGAAAAGATCTGGAGAATGTGTTTTTTTATACATAGTTTGTTACCTTAAATATCAAGTAATGTAGAAAAATGCTATTCTCGTTTGGATGTTGGAAGTAGCTTGCACGCCTAGTAGATATCAATGCATGGTAATTGAATATCAGTTCGTACATGTATGCTGTTTAGATAAAAGTATTCTCAATGAATTAGGTTGCATCTCAGATTTAGTTTACTTTGCAGTATATGCTGTAATGTATGCCAAGCATGAAAACTGTACATCATGGGTTAAGTTCTTCCTTTTCTGATTAATGGTCTCATATAACTAGTAAACCACCTGTTAAGACAAAGAACACAAAACTCGCAATATCAACCTCATGAAGGTCGATTTCAGGTCAAAACAGGCCAAGCAGGCCTGCTTCGAGCAAGCAGTGGCCCAGGTTTGGTCCATCACGCATGGGTTGGATTTGGGCCCAGGATTATTTAATCGGCTGACTGTGCACGCAGCCTCGTTCCTGATTCTTAAGCATTTTCGAATGTTGTTATAGATAACTGGCAAGTACGTAATTAATTAGGACTATCTACTTTTTTAATTAATAGAGACAAACACGACAAGAAACATAGTTGCTATAGGATATCCTTTTAAAATAAAGCCGAGATGAGCCTCGACAAACAAAAACGCACAAGATGCGGGGCCCTCGTTAAAATGTATATTATCGAAGCATTTAGTTTCCAGGACGGGTCGCTTAGCAAATCTCACAACCCTCCTAAAATAACAATACGTTAGACTCTTTAGGACGCGCCTTAATAAATCTTACCTTCCTAAACTCGGGTGCACATTTATGTGACCCAAATCCAATTCTCAACGGAGTCGAAATGTGTTTCTAATCACGGGTACATTGATTGTGACGTGGTTCGAGATGCGTGTCCATGACGTTGCAAATTCATTTTAAAAAAAATAAGAATGAGATGAGCCTCGCCAAATAAAATACAAATTGCGGGGCCCTCAGTAAATATTTGCTTTAAAAATTGTTTAGACTTCGGGATGGACCGTTTAGTAAAATTCCACGGTCCTACCCAAAATAAATACGCTAGTCGCTTTAGGCGCGCCTTTAATAATTTAATTTCCTTAAACTCGGGTGCACATTGATGTGACCCAAATCCAAATCTCAATGGAGTCAAAGTGTGTCGACGACCACGAGTACATTGATTGTAACGCGGTTTGAGATACATTTTCACAACGTTGCAATTCTTGATAAAAACAGTAAATGATAAAAGCGGTTAAAAGTTAAATTTTGCACATAAGTTCACACTTGTATAAAATCAGATAATCAAGCCGAATATAATAGTTGAGCGACCGTGCTAGAACCACGGAACTCGGGAATGCCTAACACCTTCTCCCGGGTTAACAGGATTCCTTATCCGGATTTCTGGTACGCAGACTGTAATATAGAGTCATTATTTTCCTCGATTCGGGAATTAAAATTGGTGACTTGGGACACCCTAAATCTCCCAAGTGGCGACTCTGAAATAAATAAATAAATTCCGTTTCGATTGTCCTTTAATTGGAAAAACTCCCCTGCGCCCTCTCGGGTATGTAAAAAGGAGGTGTGACAGCTCTGGCGACTCTGCTGGGGAGCGGAAACCCAGAACCACTGGTTCAGGGTTAAGAATTCGAGCTTAGAATAATTATTGTTATTTGGCTTTATTTATTATCTGATTTTTACATGACATATGCCTAATGTGCTAAATGATGCTTTTACCGCTTTAATATTGTTTGAATTGTGAATATATACAACTGTTACGAAACCCCCTTCTTTCTGAGTCTTCTGAATTTATGGTGTACACGTGCGCGTGACCCACCTTTCTGTTAAAGTCATACCAAATAAGACGGAGTTGGGACAAGTAACTAGGCCGGGTAGACTTTCGTGCTCCCGGTACGTTGCCCCCACTTCGGCTCAAACTGTCCGTTTGGGTAAGCCAGGTTTAGAACAATATGCCTCAGGTTTTTACCTAGAATAACTCAACTTCATGCCAGATCCCTAGTAAGAGCGTTTATTTGCATCACGTGCATTTGACTTAGGGGACTCAACACAGGGGTTGGGTTTGTCTAGGACAGGTGGACCCGAAATAAAAAGACCATCCTGATGCATCCTACTTGCTATATGAGCATTCATTTGCCTCAAACATGCTTGCTGACCGGCTTTAATGAAATCATGGTAAGAACGGAGGAATAAAATGGTTTTTTTATTTATTTATTTTATAGTTTTCAAAATCTTGAAATAAAGGTATTTTGAAAGGTATTTAATTTTGAAAATAGTTTGAAAAATTCCCAAAATAGTTTTAAATCTTGAAAATAGTTTTAACTGAAAATGATTAGAGTATGTTTTCAAAATGAGTCTTGACTTTATTAAATTAAATTCCAGATACAAAATGAGCGCCACACAAAACCCCTCCTCCGCAAATACAGAAGAGTTTCTGTTCCAGCTTCAAATGTGGTGGTGTGAATTAGGCGAAGATGGTCAAAAGTGGGTCATCAAGCATTTGGGAAATCTCCCGGACATTATGAAAGTTAAACCCCGTGAGGATCTGATTGCGGCATTAGTAACTTTTTGGGACCCTGTTCACAATGTCTTTCGTTTCTCTGACTTCGAGCTCACTCCTACATTAGAGGAGGTAGCTGGATATGTTGGTTTTGACGGAAGTTTAAGGAATCAAAGCTTGATATTCACGAAGGCTCCCTCGGTACATCGATTCTTCGGTCTTCTGAACATCAGCAGTCAAATCAGGAAAAGCAATGTCGTCAACGGATGTTGTTCTTTCAACTTTTTGTATTCAAGGTTCGGAAAGTCAGATGGGTTCGAAATTCATGAGAAAGGCCTTACTAACAAACAAGACAAAGACGCATGGCAGGTTCACCGTCGCTTCGCCTTCATGGTGGCTTTTCTAGGAATCATGGTCTTCCCGAACAAAGAACGAACAATCGATATTCGCACCGCAAAAGTTGTGCAAATCCTCACCACCAAGGAAAACCACACCCTTGTCCCCATCATTCTCTCAGACATTTATCGGGCTTTGACTTTATGTAAAGCAGGAGCGAAAGTCTTCGAAGGATGCAAAATTTTATTGCAAATGTGGCTGATTGAACATCTCCAACAACAGCCCAAAATCATACAGTATGGGCCAAGCAACGATAATTACATCGAGGGTTATGAGGAAAGAGTGAAAAATTATCAGGTTCCAGAAGGGATAGAAGCATGGGTATCTCGGCTAAGGGCTCTAACGGCAAATCAAATTGAATGGACTCTGGGATGGCTACCGATGAGGGAAGTGATACATATGTCAAACTCAAATAGTTATCTGCTACTATTGGGATTGAGAAGCATCCAGCCATACGCGCCATTGAGAGTCTTAAGACAACTAGGAAGATATCAAGTAGTTCCTGATGATGAAGATTTGAGTACGCAAGAAATCGAATTACACCTAGAGGCCACTATTCCTGAGGCGTTACTTCAGCAGATGTGGAACGGGTGTCGATACTTAAAAAGCGATACTCAAGTCCCAGACACTACAAAAGGTGAGATAAATCCTGGATATGCAAGGTGGTTCGAGAAACGGTCTCGCGTGGATGATGTACCAGAACCTGAGCTGAGACGGCCAACTAAAAGACCCCATATTCAAAACTTTAATGATAAAATCAAAGAGCGGTTGACCTGGGGAGAAAAAGAGAAGGGGTACAAAGCAACCATCCATGCCCTAAAGGAAAATCTAAGGAACCTCAGTCTAGAGAAGGATTTGCAAGCACAAGAAGCTGAAGGCGAGAAGAAGAGTCTAGCCTGTGAGAATGAAAGTCTTCATGCTCGATTTCTGAAAATGAAAAAGGTTTCTGAAACGCCAATGAGGAATTGGAAGGATCAAAAAACTATCGCCAATCTTTTTGAAAGAATGCAAGATTATGATTCCGTTCTTGCTGCAAAAGAAAGGGCGTTGAGCAAAGCAAAAGAAAGGATCCAACAATTAAACGAAGAAGCCAGATCTGATAAGGAACGCCAAGATAGGCAATCCGAGAAAGACAGGGCACAATTCAAGAAGGAAAAAGACCATTGGATACGATCAGAAGACCAACTTCGTGCACAACTAGAAGAGGCAAGAAGGTACAGAGAGCATCAACAAGCGGACACTGATAGAGAAAGAGCGCAGATGAGATTAGAGCAGGCCAGACTCCGAGCTCTATTAGAGTCAGCCCTAGATCGTGAAGGCCGTATCCGAGATATAGCCACCACTCGCCAGCAGCAATTGCAGAATCAAGGCCAACATCTCCAAGATTTCAGGGCACAGATCCACGACCTGGCGGTCTACACCTCTCAAAGTTATGTAAACTGCCAAGGAATGGATTATGAAAGGTTTACCGAGCATGCACCCACCTTTGCCCGTCATCTAGCAGTGGAGTTGGAAAGGATGTATCGAACATTGGGAGGTCATCCGGGTCAAGCCCCGCCTTGAGCAAATGATCGAATAAGTTACAACACAAGTGGAAAGTGGGGCACGTTATGAGATGTTAAGAATTGCATCTTTTTATTTCAATTTGAATGTGTGTATTTCAAGACATTGTTTTACAAAGTTTTCAAATGTAATGTTTGTTCATCTTCTTTATATAAATGTTAGCCTCATGGCAGAACTACGCCTGGTCTGATTCACGCGGGGACGTGATACGTAGGCAATCCCCATAAGATTCGACCGCTTCTAATAAAGAAAGAAAAGAAAATACTTAATAAAATAAAACACAGGGTTTCCCAAAATGCTTAATAAAAAAGGGGACGAATGAGCAAACCGGGATGATGCATGTTGTTTGAAGCAAAGCATGTAGAAACGGTTAACTGCCTAGGTGCATTGCATCCTCTGTGTGTTATGATCAAATCTGTTAAACTCTAACGCTGACAAAGTTTGTTGCTGTCTGATCCAGACAAGTTAGTTGTTAAAGAATTCTGGCAACACACTCATACCAAACCAGATCCAAAGGACCGGTAGCAACAAGCATGACTACTTCGGAGAATAGCAATGAGGAAGAAAGGCCGATGAGCCAGTTGTTAAAAGAAGCGATGGAAAAGATTGAAAGGATGGGACTAGAAATGAATGCAATGCAACTAGCCCTAGCCAAAACACAAAAGAGCCCTGAAACACTGGGACACATGCCGGAATACCCTCACTCTGTCCCTTCCACAAGCCGCCTAAATCCCCTCTATCATCAAGAAAGAAGCCCTCATGATTCCCAAGCTCCACCACCTCACCAACCTCTCCCAACACCCAATATTCCCATTTTTGTGGGACCCACATCAGCCCCTTTGCAAAGAACGACCAGTGAGCCATTGTTTCAGGCTCACGATACACAATACTATCCCCCTGAGCCTACATTCCATGCACCCGAGCCTCAAGCTTATAATCCACATTTAGAAGTGCCGGCAGAGGTTGAGAAGCCAGTTAAGGCTCCTGAACAGGATGAAGTGTTGAGAAAGTTCAAAAGCCAGTCCTTCAGGAACTTGCACGGATTGGGCAATCAAATCAGCGTAGCATACAAAGATCTGTGTCCTTTCCCAGACGTCCAACTCCCGGCCGGTTTTAAGATGCCTAAGTTTGATTTTTATGAAGGGCACGGTGATCCCATGGCACATTTGCGGGGGTTCTGTAGCAAAATGAGGGGGGCAGGCGGCAAGGATGAGCTGTTGATAGCTTATTTCGGCCAAAGTCTGAGCGGATCTGCACTGGAGTGGTATACCAGGCAGGATTTCAGCAGGTGGTACACATGGGATGATCTGGCACAGGCTTTTGCAGGTCATTTCCAGTACAATCTAGAGATAGTCCCTGACCGTCTCACATTATTGAGAACGGGGAAGAAACCCGGGGAAAGTTTTCGTGAGTTCGGGTTCCGTTGGAGAGAGCAAGCAGCTAGAGTCGATCCTCCCATGAGAGAGGGAGAGATGGTGGACTATTTTTTGCAGACATTGGATCCAACCTACTTTGGTCACTTGGTGACAAAGGTTGGAAAATCTTTCAACGAGGTGGTCAAGATAGGGGTCATGATAGAAGAGGGTTTGAGATATGACAAGATCTTGAACTATTCGGCACTCAAGGCCACAACCCAGGCTATTCAAAACGGCACGGGAGGTGCGTTGAGAAGAAAGAAAGAAGAGGTTGCCACGATCGAGGCAGGCACTTGGTCCAGGGCTGGCAGGCCACACTACAACCAACCCAGACCTCACAGGTCAGAATACCCACACAGCCCACCACAAAATTTCTATCCACCTCGAGAACCACATTGTTCCGTACACCAGGCCCAAGCATACACTCAGCCTCCGGTTTGCCCGCAATGGCGCGCACCGGCTCCCCAGAACATATATGCACCACCACAAAACACCTACCCTCCACCAAGGGCATATAGAAACCCTTCAGGGGCAGGCTTCCGAGGAAATCCAGATGCTAGGAATGACAGGTTGCGGAAGCAGAGAACCTTCACGGAGCTGGGAGAAACCTACACCGCTTTGTTCCACAAGCTGCGACAATTGGGTTTGGTTAGTCCTGTCCAGACTCGAAAACCAAATCCCCCACCTCAGAATTTGGATCGATCAATCAGTTGTGAATACTGTTCAGGGATGCTCGGGCACGATACCGAGAAGTGCTGGAAGTTAAGGCATGCCATACAGGATCTTATTGACACCAATAAGATCGAGGTCCAGACACCGGAGGCTCCTAACATCAACCAAAACCCACTGCCAGCGCACCACGAAACTCACATGATTGAGTTGGTGTGTGAGGGAGGAGAATTAAGAAAACCCTCACAAACAGTGATGATGATCCAAGCCGCCCCGAAAGAAGTCTTAACCAGTGGAGGAACGAGTGTACAGTCGCAGGGAGGAGGCGTCAAGCCGGTAGTGATATTGGGAAAGAGCCCGTCTGCCATTACAAGCAAACCCGAGCCAAGCAAGTTGGTAATACCAGGGATCCCGCCCACACCGGCGGTCGTGTTGAAAGGGGTATGTAGAGAACGGGTGACCATAAAGCCTGTGGTCCAGCTGCCGATGATTGACAGCAGGGCTGTGCCTTGGAAATATGAAAAGGCGGTGGTGATGTACAAAGGAAAACAGGTGGAAGAAGTCAGTTGTGAAGCGCAAGGGCTGACTCGATCAGGTCGATGTTTTGCTCCGGTGGAGCTAAGAAGAACCAACCCAGTTGCAACCAAGAAACCTATGTCCGAAGAAGAGGCTGAAGAATTCCTGAGGAAGATGAAAGTACAAGACTATTCTGTGGTCGAGCAGCTGAGAAAAACACCGGCCCAGATCTCACTGTTGTCATTACTGATCCATTCTGAGGAGCATCGTCGGGCCCTGTTGAAGATATTGAACGAGGCTCATGTGCCCGGTGAGATTTCTGTAAACCACCTGGAAACCATTTCCAGCAAGATTTTCGAGGTGAACAGGGTAACATTCTCAGATGATGACCTGCCAGTGGAAGGTACGGAGCATAACAAAGCTCTATACCTAGTTGTCAAATGTGAAGACTCGGTGGTAACTCGAGTATTGGTGGATAACGGCTCAAGCGCCAATATTTGTCCATTATCCACTCTAGACCAGTTAAAGATCGACCGCGGAAGAATCCGCAAGAATAGCATCTGTGTCCGAGGGTTTGACGGAAACGGAACAGCCACTGTAGGGGATGTTGTACTTGAACTGACCATTGGTCCAGTCCTGTTTACCATGGAATTCCAGGTGTTAGATGCCACAGTTTCTTATAACCTGCTGTTAGGACGACCCTGGATTCATGCAGCCAAAGCGGTGCCTTCCACCCTACATCAGACGGTGAAGTTCGAGTGGAAAAGACAAGAGGTCGTGTTACATGGCGAGGATACAACATGCACCATGGGTGGAACCATTGTACCTTTTATAGAGACCGCTGATGACAAAGGGCCTTGGGTCTACCAGACTTTCGATACAGGGTCGGCCAACAAAATTTCTGAAGGAGAAATCATCCCGCACCCGAAGATAGCTGCCGCTACAGTCATGATGGTCTCGGAAATGCTGGGTAATGGATTTGTGCCAGGAAGAGGCCTGGGAGTCGATCTTCAAGGGATAGTCCAACCGGTCTCCCTTCCTAAAAATCTGGAAACTTTCGGATTGGGGTTCAAACCAACCGCAGCAGACAGGAAGCAAGCGCAAAAAATGAAGAAGAGGGTCTGGTTTCTGCCTAAACCAGTGCCACGCCTCTCAAGGTCTTTTGTCAAAGCAAGTGCCAAGGGGTCACCGGTCCCAAAGATTCTAGGACCTTTGATCGGTATAAATGAAGACCTGAATCAGAGTTTTGAGAAGCTATTCGCGGATGTCAGTATGGTGGAAGCTGGAGAAGGTTCCAGCAGAGCAGAGATACAGTTTGTGGGGCCTGAGGCCAAGACCAACAATTAGACGGTTACTCCTCTTCCTGTCCGAGGGGAGTCTTGGTAGTAGGCTTTGATTATGAGGAAGTAATGCACGCTAATGAGATGGAATTAACTGAGGAACCGGGTTGGAAGCTTTTCTTCGATGGAGCTGCAAACGCAAAAGGGGTTGGAATAGGAGCGGTACTCATTTCTGAAACAGGACGCCATTATCCTGTTACGGCTCAACTACGCTTCTATTGCACCAACAATATGGCCGAGTATGAGGCTTGCATTCTGGGTCTGCGCTTGGCTGCTGACATGGATGTCCAAGACGTCTTGGTCTTGGGAGACTCGGACCTCTTGGTACATCAAATTCAGGGAGAATGGGAAACACGAGATCTAAAACTCATACCATACCGACAATGCTTGCATGATCTGAGCAAGCAATTTCGATCGGTGAAGTTCAAACACATCCCGAGAGTTCACAATGAGGTTGCGGATGCCTTAGCCACCTTAGCATCAATGCTGCACCACCCTGACAAAATGTATGTTGATCCTCTACACATCCAGGTCCGTGATCAGCACGCCTACTGCAATGCCATAGAAGAAGAAGCAGATGGCGAACCCTGGTTTCATGATATCAAGGAATACCTCAGAATGGGGATATATCCAGAACATGCCTCTGGAGACCAAAAAAGAGCCCTTCGGCGTTTGTCGAATGGTTTCTTCCTCAGTGGAGGAGTATTGTACAAAAGAACCCCGGATTTGGGATTGTTGAGATGCATAGATGCCAGTCAAGCAACGACGGTTATGGCAGAGGTACATGCGGGAGTTTGTGGACCACACATGAGCGGATATGTGTTGGCAAGAAAGATCCTTCGAACAGGGTGTTATTGGCTCACCATGGAACATGACTGTATCACTTTCGTGAGGAAATGCCATCAGTGCCAGATACATGGAGATTTGATTCATTCTCCGCCAACAGAGTTACATACGATGTCAGCACCCTGGCCGTTTGTGGCATGGGGCATGGATGTCATTGGGCCCATCGAGCCGGCAGCATCCAACGGTCATAGGTTCATTCTAGTGACCATTGATTACTTCACCAAATGGGTTGAGGCTAAAACCTTCAAATCAGTAACCAAGAAGGCAGTGGTGGACTTTGTTCACTCCCATATCATCTGCAGATTTGGGATCCCAAAAGTGATCATCACGGATAACGGTGCGAATCTTAATAGCAGCTTGATGAGAGAGGTATGCCAACAATTCAAGATTACACACCGCAATTCCACCCCATATCGTCCCAAGGCGAATGGAGCAGTCGAAGCAGCCAATAAGAATATCAAGAAGATACTGCGAAAAATGGTGGAAGGGTCCAGACAATGGCACGAGAGATTACCCTTTGCTTTGTTGGGTTACCGCACTACCGTCCGAACTTCCATAGGCACAACTCCTTATTTGTTGGTGTACGGAACTGAGGCCGTAATACCAGCGGAAGTCGAAATTCAGTCCCTCCGAATTGTCGCTGAAGCCGGGATTGATGATGAGGAATGGGTCAAAACTCGATTGGAATAGTTGAGCCTGATAGATGAGAAAAGATTGGCAGCAGTGTGCCATGGTCAGCTGTACCAGAAGAGAATGGCAAGAACATATAATAAGAAGGTGCGCCCCAGGAAATTTGAAGTAGGGCAGCAAGTATTGAAGAAGATCCTCCCACATCAGGTCGAGGCAAAAGGCAAATTCGCCCCAAATTGGCAAGGGCCTTATATCGTGACCAGAGTATTGTCCAACGGTGCTTTGTGTTTGACAGATGTCGAAGGTAGATGTGTCGACATGGCTATCAATTCAGATGCAGTCAAGAGATATTATGCGTAATTTCTTTAATTATGGCGATTTTTGGTTTATTTGTTTGTATTTGGCATTTATTGGATAATGAGATGACGGAGGCAATTCTTTCTTCTATCCAAACACTGTTTAACCCTTGCTTCCCCCTTTGAGCCTTAAGTTATTCTTTCATACCCCTCTTTTGGAATCACTAATGGAAAAGACATGAAAAAAAAAGAAAAGAAAGGAAAAGAAAAGAAAAAGAAAAAAAGAAAAGAAAAAGAAAATGAAAAGAAGGAAAAGAAAAAAAAAGATAAAATCATAAGGAATATAAAACCGTGGGAACTACGTTTGACCTGATTCCTCAAAGAGGATACGTAAGCGCCTCACGGCTCGGTCATAGTGTGCATCATAGTGAATATAGGATGCATAATGTACATAGTGTGTATAATAGGCACAATATGCGTAACGCACATAGCACAACATAAGTGTAAAAAAATAAATTCCCCAAGCAAAAAACTGGGGCAGAAGTTATGTTTTAAGTTCCAACAAAGGTTTGATTCCAAAAGTTGTAGCACATCACCCTTCAAATTGTTTTCATTTTTATAGCCTTTCTTTAACCCCACACCAAAACCAATATCAACATCCAAAAGACCTCCCGATCAATGTCCAAGAGATGCCAAGTCAGGAAAATAAAGCCGGGAATAATACACCGATCCCCAGCAAAGAAGAGGATCATAAGACTAGGAGGGAATTGATGGTCAAAGGAATCTCCAGAAGAGAGGGTCGTATCTACAACGCCCCGATTCCCCGAAAGAAATAAAATGAGAGAGTCTTATCGGTGAAAACCTTCACAGGCACCGAGAGGCGATGTAAGATGAGGGATATGAAATGAGAGAGTCTTATTGGTGAAAACCTTCACAGGCACCATAAGGCGCCGGGAGATGAGAGAAAAGAGAGAGTCTCATTAGTGAAAACCCCTCGAAGGGCACTATGAGGCGACAAGACAGATCAGCAAAGCTACCACATTCGAAACGAAATGAACACTCCTTTATCATCCCCAGCAAGTCAAACCATCGAGCAGATCAATTGATACAAATAGACTGGGTCGGAATCTATGGTGCACGCCATGATCACGGGGACCAGTTGTGTCCTCCAGATAAGTTCTTTGGATTGTCTCCTCCCACAAAATATTGGTTCAGAAAGTTTTTCTCTTTTCCATATCTTTATTTCTTTTCCTAAAATGTGTCTTGAAAGGATTTTTCAAAGCTTACTACCAGAAACCGAAGGGGAATTCATCCCAATGCAGGATAATACAAACAGTCCTAAAGGGATCCCGGGCAACGCAGTGATCGCGACCGGCAATTTTGGAGGAAGCAAGCTCATAAAGGGAGTGGTTTCAGGAGTTAAAAGCAGACTCCCACAGCACGTGCTTAAAGAGAAAGCAGAAAAGGGGATTAATTGAAAGCCAATCCCCAGCAGGCTAGAGACCCCAGCAGGCAACTCGACCCAGTAATCAATTATGAGAACATAGAGCAAGAAAAGGGGAAGAGAGAAAAATCGTTCGCCGGAAAGGCATTCTCTACCACCACGTTTAAAACTGACTAAATCCTTTTGTCTGCTGCAGGAGAACAAAGAATTGATAATGGCAGCAAGACGCAACGCCAGGGAAACTACCAAAAACCGGGGCAGAAAATTTTCTGCCGATTGTCGAAAATTTTCCCGGAAGAACGGGGAAGCAATTTGAATACATTTAAGTTCTAGGTCGCCCACCAGTATAATGCGGGAATACTTTTAAGTTCTAGGTCGCCCACCAGTATAATGCGGGAATACATTTAAGTTCTAGGTCGCCCACCAGTATAATGCGGGAATACATTTAAGTTCTAGGTCGCCCACCAGTATAATGCGGGAATACATTTTAAGTTCTAGGTCGCCCACCAGTATAATGCGGGAATACTTTTAAGTTCTAGGTCGCCCACCAGTATAATGCGGGAATACATTTAAGTTCTAGGTCGCCCACCAGTATAATGCGGGAATACATTTAAGTTCTAGGTCGCCCACCAGTATAATGCGGGAATACATTTAAGTTCTAGGTCGCCCACCAGTATAATGCGGGAATACATTTAAGTTCTAGGTCGCCCACCAGTATAATGCGGGAATGCATTTAAGTTCTAGGTCGCCCACCAGTATAATGCGGGAATGCATTTAAGTTCTAGGTCGCCCACCAGTATAATGCGGGAATACATTTAAGTTCTAGGTCGCCCACCAGTATAATGCGGGAATACATTTAAGTTCTAGGTCGCCCACCAGTATAATGCGGGAATACATTCAAGTTCTAGGTCGCCCACCAGTATAATGCGGGAATACATTCAAGTTCTAGGTCGCCCACCAGTATAATGCGGGAATACTTTTAAGTTCTAGGTCGCCCACCAGTATAATGCGGGAATACTTGTAAGTTCTAGGTCGCCCACCAGTATAATGCGGGAATACTTTTAAGTTCTAGGTCGCCCACCAGTATAATACGGGAATACTTTTAAGTTCTAGGTCGCCCACCAGTATAATGCGGGAATACTTTTAAGTTCTAGGTCGCCCACCAGTATAATGCGGGAATACTTTTAAGTTCTAGGTCGCCCACCAGTATAATGCGGGAATACATTTAAGTTCTAGGTCGCCCACCAGTATAATACGGGAATACTTTTAAGTTCTAGGTCGCCCACCAGTATAATGCAGGAATACTTTTAAGTTCTAGGTCGCCCACCAGTATAATGCGGGAATACTTTTAAGTTCTAGGTCGCCCACCAGTATAATGCGGGAATACTTTTAAGTTCTAGGTCGCCCACCAGTATAATGCGGGAATACATTTAAGTTCTAGGTCGCCCACCAGTATAATGCGGGAATACTTTTAAGTTCTAGGTCGCCCACCAGTATAATGCGGGAATACTTTTAAGTTCTAGGTCGCCCACCAGTATAATGCGGGAATACATTTAGCTCTAGATTTTGGAATCAGTAGCCCCGCCTGAAGACGGAAAGTTACAACAGAGATCTCCAAGCAGGAAACAATAAAATCCCCAGCGCCAAGAAGCAGAAGGCTGCAAAGGCAAGCGCACATTCAAAAGGAAGAAGGAACACGTCTCAGAAGAAGCAGTTTGGAAACATTGTAGCATGCCCAATATAACAATGTTGATGGAGAAACATACCACTGAAGAAACCATTGAAAGATTTAAGGAAGAAAGCCGTGTCCCCAGCAAATCAAGCAAAGTGATGAAAACTGACATTCAGAAAAGGCGAAGGGCCAGCATCACCTCCCAAGTTCACAAAATAAGGGCATCAGAGGAAAGCGTTAGCCGACAAGAAAGCAAGGCAGCAAGAACAAGTTGAAGATGGATGAGATTTCAGGATCCTCAGTTTAGCTTAGCTTCTTGTTTTCCTTTTAGAGCAATGTAATAGGGAGATCGGTTGAGCAGTAGCATCCTACAGCAGCATACAACAGCGCACAACAACAGCAAACACTACAGTCACACGGTAGTCCCAGCTACCAAAATTTCCCGAACTACATTGACCTGATTCCTGTTTCAGCCCAGGATATGTAGGAAACCTCTGAAGCAAAGGTTCGGTCAAATCTTTTTCAAAAAATGCTTCACACGGAGTATTCGGACGGGCAAAAATCGCTCGCTTATCTTTGCGCGAAAACCCTTCGTGTCTTCGTGCAAAGAGGGGCAGCTGTAAGCACGTGATTTTTGCTTTACGAGCAATCGCTCCAAAAGAAAATAAAAATAGTGACAAATGATTTCGCTGTACAATTGTTCGAGTTTTTCGTGACATGTGTTGTTAGTCATTTGTGGATCTGTCCATTTTGCATTTAATCATTAACAAACGAAATACAAAATATGTATGTCAGGGTGATAAAACCATAATTCGGTCAGTAAAAGAAAATTCAAAAAAATATATATGTGCATCGTTCGTTCTAGGATTTTAGTTAACTTACTTAAATATTTTGTGATAATTGTGTTAAAATGTTGCATTGTTGTTGGTTTTAATTTCATTATTTTATTATTTGCTATTTTTCATTTTTTAAAAGGAAAAAATGAAATTAGAAAACAAAGAAAGGAGGGATTAAAATCGATTTGGGCCCAGAAAATGAAACAAAAAAGGCCCAAAACCGGCACTCAGACCCAGTCCAAATCCGGCCTGCCCAAACGTTGATTCAAACGACGCCGTATCAGCGTCCTTATTAGAGCCGTTGATCTGACTCAAACAAACGGTCTTGATCAAGCCACTCATTCAACCCCAAACGACGTCGTCTTAGGCATTTGATCTGAGCCGTTCAACCCCTTGATCCAACGGACCCCGGTTTTCCCCCTAAACCCGTCCAGTTTTGACCCGATCCAGCCTTACCCGGCCTCACCCACTACCAAAACCCAAACGACACCGTCTTCCCCAAGTGGATAGATCCTGGCCATAGATCTCATTTGATCCGACGACCAGGATCTAAACCCCTAGACCATATATAAACTCAACCCTTCACCCCACGCCCCCTATCCGAACCCCACCCTTCACTCGTCTCTTTCCCCAAGCTGAAACCCCCAAACCCTAGCAAACCGCCCTAGCTTCCCTTTCACCAGAACCCGGCGGCACGAACGCCGGTGACCACCTCCTAAACACCCTAAGTCCCCCGCACTCTCCTGAACATGGATCTGCTATCCATTTGCCTCGAATCACTTTCCTTCGTCTCGAATCTTCATTTGAAGATTTGAGTCGAACCCGGACCTATGCCAAATTACCCCATCTTCATACCAGACACTCCCCTGACCCTCCTCGTGACCAAGCCAAGCTTGGTTTGATCCGAATCTACCCACAACTCCTAAAAAACCAGATCTGAAAATCCGGACCTTAGAACACATGCACCTGGGGAATCCGGCCAGTCTTAACAGGGGTTTGAGGTCTAATAGACCTTAGTCAAGGTGTTCTCATGTGAGAACACCCTGATTAAAGTTTGTTCGGCCTCAAGAGTTCGAAGTTGAGTCAGATTTGGGTCGTTTTGATTTCAAACTTTTTCGGTAAGTTTTCTTTTCTCTTTGTTTAGTTCTAATTAAGTTGTCAGCATGCTTCGTTGTGTTTGTTTGTTATTTTGTTATTTTTCATTCGGATTTCTTCCATCTCTGTCAAAGGCCTCTTATTTGGTCAATTGTTTTCTGTTTGTGTTCTGAATGTACCCCATGATAAACGTGATCGTCAATTAGATTAGTCGTCAAATGAGTTAATTCATATAGGCCCCCAGTAATTGAACAAAAGTTGTCTGATGCCCTTTAGGTCCCTGAACGTATTGTTTATATGAGCGACTGATTATTACCTGTTATAATTAGTATAGTCGACCTGATAAATGTCGTCGATTAATTTCCTACGACTGAATGTTCAAATATTCTAATATGTACAACCTCACTTGACTGAATGGACCTGTATTGTGATTTGAGTGTTGGACATTATTTATGAGTGCTAGTTTGTAACTACATTATAAAAAAAAACAATTAAAAGAATCATGCTAGGGCAATTCTGAAATTGAACTTTCAGAAGTTCAAAGATGCCCTGACACTGCAATGGGCAGGGCAGTAATAATCAAGGGCCAACAAGGGTATTCTGGGGTGTTGAAAAGGACAAAACGATTAGTTTAAATGAGCTGACAAGTAGGGTACTAATTTGGGATTAAACTAATACCAATGGGGAACAAGACATAAGAGCACGGGAGTTTAAAATGAATACTAAAATGAACCCATAACTCTTGATTAAAGAAAAACCAGGCGTGGGGAACAAAGAGGGCTGGCATCAAAAGATGCTTAAGGATGGGTTTAATAGGTATGGGCAGACTGCAAGTTGCAGGATCCAGGCAGCTTGACTGCACTGGGTTATTAGCTTATAAATAAGCTGTTTCAGAACAAAAAGAGGGGTTGGAATTTTAGTCTTGAGGCTGGAACTTTTAGTCTGAAGAGAGGTCTAGTGAGTTTAAAGAAAACTGAAAAACATAAGGTAGTTTCCAATAAACATTATAACCAAACACTGCCTGAAAGTGGTATAGAGTACATATTGGTCAAGCTGTCTTTGCCAAGTTCTGTTGTTTGCATTGACTGAGCTGTTTGTGGTTGTTGAATTGGTGGTGTTGCTGCATTGAACACTCAGTCATTGCTGTTGTTTCTCTACTCTTTCCTGGAATTGCTGGTTTGGTACTCGATTATCTGCTGGTTCTTTTTGTTCTGGGAAATATTGTTGGTTGTCTGTGGGCTGTGGAAAACACTTGGATTTTTGATTTGTTGCTGTGTTGTTGCTGTGTATCTGCTGTTGCTGTGTTTGCTACATACTGCCCAGCTGACCATTCCTTTCTTCTTTTCGTTCTCTATACCAGGTACACACCTAATACACTGTCAGATGTAATCGGAAATTTGAGCAAGAATACAAAATGAAAAGATCTGGAGAATGTGTTTTTTATACATAGTTTGTTACCTTAAATATCATGTAATGTAGAAAAATGCTATTCTCGTTTGGATGTTGGAAGTAGCTTGCACGCCTAGTAGATATCAATGCATGGTAATTGAATATCAGTTCGTACATGTATGCTGTTTAGATAAAAGTATTCTCAATGAATTAGGTTGCATCTCAGATTTAGTTTACTTTGCAGTATATGCTGTAATGTATGCCAAGCATGAAAACTGTACATCATGGGTTAAGTTCTTCCTTTTCTGATTAATGGTCTCATATAACTAGTAAACCACCTGTTAAGACAAAGAACACAAAACTCGCAATATCAACCTCATGAAGGTCGAGTTCAGGTCAAAACAGGCCAAGCAGGCCTGCTTCGAGCAAGCAGTGGCCCAGGTTTGGCCCATCACGCATGGGTTGGATTTGGGCCCAGGATTATTTAATCGGCTGACTGTGCACGCAGCCTCGTTCCTGATTCTTAACCATTTTCGAATGTTGTTATAGATAATTGGCAAGTACGTAATTAATTAGGACTATCTACTTTTTTAATTAATAGAGACAAACACGACAAGAAACATAGTTGCTATAGGATATCCTTTTAAAATAAAGCCGAGATGAGCCTCGACAAACAAAAACGCACAAGATGCGGGGCCCTCGTTAAAATGTATATTATCGAAGCATTTAGTTTCCAGGACGGGTCGCTTAGCAAATCTCACAACCCTCCTAAAATAACAATACGTTAGACTCTTTAGGACGCGCCTTAATAAATCTTACCTTCCTAAACTCGGGTGCACATTTATGTGACCCAAATCCAATTCTCAACGGAGTCGAAATGTGTTTCTAATCACGGGTACATTGATTGTGACGTGGTTCGAGATGCGTGTCCATGGCGTTGCAAATTCATTTTAAAAAATAAGAATGAGATGAGCCTCGCCAAATAAAATACAAATTGCGGGGCCCTCATTAAATATTTGTTTTAAAAAATTATTTGGACATCGGGATGGACCGTTTAGTAAAATTTCACGGTCTTACCCAAAATAAATACGCTAGTCACTTTAGGCGCACCCTTAATAATTTAATTTCCTTAAACTCGGGTGCACATTGATGTGACCCAAATCCAAATCTCAATGGAGTCAAAGTGTATCGACGACCACGAGTACATTGATTGTAACGCGGTTTGAGATACATTTTCACAACGTTGCAATTCTTGATAAAAACAGTAAATGATAAAAGTGGTTAAAAGTTAAATTTTGCACATAAGTTCACACTTGTATAAAATCAGATAATCAGGCCGAATATAACAGTTGAGCGACTGTGCTAGAACCACGGAACTCGGGAATGCCTAACACCTTCTCCCGGGTTAACAGGATTCCTTATCCGGATTTCTGGTACGCAGACTGTAATATAGAGTCATTATTTTCCTCGATTCGGGAATTAAAATTGGTGACTTGGGACACCCTAAACTCCCAAGTGGCGACTCTGAAATAAATAAATAAATCCCGTTTCGATTGTCCTTTAATTGGAAAAACTCCCCTGCGCCCTCTCGGGTATGTAAAAAGGAGGTGTGACATTAGGGACATAGAGGGCCCAAATCATAAAAACATAAACATGGATGAGAAGAGAAGCATATAGACCAACGAGCACAAAGAACAAGTAGCAACTGATTGGCCTACCAACTACTTGTTCAAAGAGTTAACAAGGGAATCATGCTTGAAATTAGAATAGTAATAAGACATAGGAACATGGTATAAGAGTAGTCATGCAGGGGTCTATTACACATAATTAGTCATGACTTAGTGTTAACCAAGTACATTAGGAGACATGCTAGTTGAGGGACATAAACATGAACTCAAGTAGACATGCTGATTACATTTGAACAAGACAGGGGAGAACTTAAGCATGCTGAATAAAGCAGTAAACAAGAAGGGCAATTAAACAACATGAGCCATTAAGTCAGTGCAGAAAGAGATATGGATTGACAAACAATGGAGCACATAGAGTTGAGTTTCAGAATTGAACTAGGAACATACCAGTGCTGAAAAAGTAAAGCAAGTAGAGTTCCACAGTCTAGCCTTGGCTTTCAGCCGGCTAGACAAGCAGTGGCACAAGTAGTGGAGAAAAGAAGAGAGAATTTATGTGTGCGTGTGTGTGTATTCTGAGCTGTGTTTGTGTGTTAAGACTGTAGAAGAGAGTTATTTATAGTAGTTTGAAAACTGGTTAAAATAAGGCAAGAATTAATTTTTCAGTAATTATAGAACTCATCATAGAAAATTGGTTCAAATCTCCCTTTAATTAAGGGAGTTAGTATGAATGGTAAAGGGCATGTGACAAATAAAGGAAGAAATCATACACGGTTGGAGAATAATAAATAAGGAAAGATTTCAAAAATAGTACCAGTATAGAACAAGTAATTAAAGCTAGGTTCAGAAAGTTTTCAAACTAAGGAGACAATCGGTAGTAATGCAGACAAGGCAAGGAGAATTAATTAAGGTAAGCAACTAATCAAATTAAGGGCCGACATTCAGTAGCATAGAGTAGGACCAAATTCATAAAGCCCTAATTAAGGACACAACTTAGTATAAAAAAGTATCATAGCAAAATAGGGTAAGAAAATCAGTCAGCCTAACAGACAAGGCAAAGCTTTTAGGGTTTTTGAAAGAACATTTTCAACCACCATCGATTAAGGAAACCAGACTTGATCTAAGGGAGTCATGACTCTATACTTTCATCATATAAATAGAAGAGGTCCACAGATGTAGCAAGAAAAACATATTTGAAGCATAGTCACAGAAAGAAGCAAGAGATGAACAAACAAAGTGAGCATAGTCATACAAAAGCGACATAAGTAGGCTAGGGATTCAGGAAAACATATTCGAAGCAGAGTAACCATAGGACTCACGTAAGCATGCTAACACACAGACACGAAGTAAAGAAAGCATGCTAACACTCAGAGAAGAAAAGTAAGGAAAATTATAGAAACAAAGTGAAGAAAATCTTAAAAAAAGGGGCTTCTAATAGATTCAAGTTAAAAGCAGTAAGAGCACAGAATCGGTCAAAACAAACAAAGGAAAGGGTTTAATCATAAACGGAATCAGTTAGAACATGCGTAAAAGAACTCCGAGAAGCCCTAGTTTTAGAAAAGAATGACTAAAATCGAAATAGTTAGTTAAAATAGGAGATTTTTAGAGGAAAATGCTTAATAATACTTGAATCATCTCAGATCTATAAAAATGTGAGACGAATCGAGCAGTAGCAAACTAGGGTTTCAGAAGATAAGATGGGGAAAAATTGGTTAAAAACTCATAGATATACCTAGATCTAAGATAGATCTAAAGAAAAGTGAAAAATCTCAAGAGTTAGGGTTTCAGAGAACCCAAAGAAGATGAGAAAACCTTAGAACGTTACCGATTTTAGCCGAAAAAGTCATGGATCTTACTCGAACAGCCATGTATGGCCGGAATATGGCATGAAAGACCATGGATAGGCTCTTTGAGAGTTTTGAACAAGATCTAGTCTGGATATCTTTGAGATCCTTCCATGAAATCACAAAAACAAGCAACCAGGAGACGTAAGAGACAAGTATACGTCTTAAACAACCATGAGAATCCATGGATCGAGTGAAGATCGAAGTGATTAGGGCTGGTTTTAGGTGGCGGCGGCTAGAGTTAGGTTTAGGTCTCAGAGAGAATTGGAGAGGAAAGGGGTTTCAGGGCGGCTGTTTGGTGAAAATGAGAGGGTTTGGGGGGTCATTTGGGATTAAATCTGGAAGGGAATAATGGGGACCGTTGATCTCCCAGATCAACGGTCGAGATTAAATGAGTAGGTGGGTTCTGGTTTTTGTTTGGGTTTGGGCTTGGGTCTGGTGGGGGTTTTTAATTGGGTTGGGAGTCCGTTGGATTTAGGCTAGATTTGAAAGCCAATTTGGCCAAAATTTAAATAGCCCATTTTTCCTATTTAATTTATAAAAAGTAGATAATTTCTAAAAAATAATATAAAAATGCTAAAATAGTTTATAATACATAATTAGAAATTTTAAAATACAGGATCCAGTTTTATGCATATAAAACATAATTAAATTTTAAAAGGACTAATATTGTAATTATGTGCAATTTAGCTTTAAAAATACTAAATGTAATTATAAAAATATATGAAAATTACCTTAGCCATATTTTGGCATAAATATAGAAATTCAATAGATGAATTATCAAAAATAATAATTTTGGAAATAATTATTGGGGATTTTATGGATAAAAAGGGAGAAAATAAATCAATTTAAAACCTTAAAATTATGGAAAAAATAATAAAAACCTTGGACATGCTTATATATGCATATATATGCTATTTTGAAGGTATTTTGCATATTGAAAATATATAGGGAAAAATTGGGTATTAATAATGTCTAAATAAGATTTGCAGTTAGAATAAATATAGGAATATGCTTTCGTGTTTCTAGTTGAAATAGGTTTTATACTATTATAAATAAAGGCTTTGATAGCTTATTTTTATAAGTGAAAAAATAAAGAATTGTAGAGATCAATCAGAGATTTATAATAAAATATTTTCCTTCACATCCGATGTTTAATATTCACTTAGAAACCCGACTACTAAAGGACATCAGTTTAAAATATGTAAAGCATATCACCATATCTCAAATGAGAAAAGGAGAAACCCGTTTGATATGAACAAAAAATATCATTTTTTGTGGTGTTAGTAAAAATACTAAGACATATTGTTTAACCAAAAAAATAATATTTATTTGTTTTAACTGTAAATGTTATTTTTTTGATAAATAAACTTACCACCTCCCGAATACGTAAGGTTGAATAATCCTATTATCGAAATAATTGTGTCGGCGAGATGTGTTGTAGCAGGCAGAAAATTCAGATAAGAGAAAATAAATAGTATATGAAAAAAAATTAAACAAATATATAAGATTTTAATTTGTAGACTATCGGCTAGCTATTTATGATGACGTGTATACTCCTATTGATTTTTTTTCCTTGAATGAAACGAAGTCAAAAGAATCTTTTCTCTTGCTTATTTGTACCGGCCATTTAAATCATAATAAACAATTTGGAGAACAAAAAACATATTGTAGAGCAATATAAGTTCGCATAGATTTATAACAATAGGCGAACAGATGGAGCATTTGTAATTACATGCATGATGAGAAAGCAAAAGAGAAAAAAGTTTCTCTTATTGAGATAACAAAAACATATGGAACAAACAAAACAGACTAAACTAGAAGGTAAACTCACCCTCTTATTAACAGAACAACATCAATCAACACACCCCAACAAACAAACGAAAGTAGAACTTCTATTTCCTGGGTGCAAATAGTCTAAACGCGTTATTATTTTGAGGAAGGCCATGAAATTCACTAAACGGCCTGTCCAGAATTCTAAATATTTATTATGGTTAATTATTGAGGGCCCCACAATTTACGTTTTTATTTGGCGAGGCTCGTCTCATTATTTTAGAAGGAACATCCTAAAGCGACTACATTTCTAATGTGTTTATCTCTAAAAATAGAAGAAAAGATGCATACTAATTCAATTATATGCTTTGGCCAAATTCAGATTTTGGTTAATTATCTGATTAATTATTTACAAAGTGAAGAAACGTTGTACCTCATGAAACATGCTTTTAATTTGATAGAAGAATTATATACAAGATTGATGAAATGCTACGACTACTACAAGAGCTCCTTAACTTTAACTTATTTAGACAAGATTAATTAAAACCACTTATTAGAAGATGCGACTAATGATATTTGAAACTCATCCTATAAACTGCCTAATGAAGCTGAAACTCGAGAATGAAACTGTATTATCTTTAGCTAGATTTAAGCGGCCATTTGCCCTTACATATTCAAAGCATGCTGACAGAGCGAGTTTAAGTTAACAATCGTGTTAAATAGCTGCACATTTCATGAATTGTATTTACATCTTGTATACTACCAAACGAGTCAAATGTCGCAGTTTTAGATTGGCATAAACTTTAATTAAGTATAACCTTACTAATGTATCTCTATTAGGCTAACAGACTAGAAACTTACACATCTTAACAACATTTATATATATATATAAAAAAATTCGTAGGCAATGCAACAGATGATTATAACTCCTTCAGATCTTTCGATTCAACTTTCATTGCAACATCAGACAGATTCGAAATGTGTACCTGAGGAAATGCTTACAATGAAGGAAGTAGGGGAGTCAGTTGAGCAACAGTGCAAGCGGAACAGCAGTAACAGATGAACAACAGCAGGACAAATTCCCAGTGCAAAAATGCAATTTAGAGCCAATGAAAGATGGCAGAATGTAGCAAATTCCCAGCAATATGGAATCGGAATTTAACCAGAATGGATCCAGAACTGAACTGATACTACACACAACTAGTAATCTCAAGCAAGACTCAGGATAAATCAATATGGAACAGGCAAATCCAGACTAGTTGAGAATCAAGACAAAGATGAAAAAATGCAGTTCCTTCTTTCTGTGTTAGGCCTCTCTTTATCTATTTCTGTCCGTGTGTTTTCAGACAAACTCTCTTTTCCTGTTTTCTTATCAATCCCCCTTATATCAGTGTATTCCCTCCCTTTATTATCAATGTCCATCTGTGTGTGTGTCTATGTGTGTATATGTATGTATTTTTGCTCTCTCTTCGTAGATCTATCTGATCTCCTCCCTCTTATGTCTGTCTCCTTTTTCTTTTATAAGCCTAAACCTCAGCCCTTTTAACAGCCTGTTAGACCAAAAGAACACCCCTCCCATGTGCCATCATCTTTTCAGTTTCCACTTAGCTATTTAAGTATTAAACCCATGACATTCCCTTGGCAGGCTTAAACTTTTTAGTAATGTTTATTACTTCTGAAACTTAAAGCAGAATATGGGCAGCAGGATGTAGTCTGACAGCACATGCTGTCCAACTATTTAATTCAAAAGCACTTAGGCAGGGCACAGGCTGTGCACAAAATGCACATGTTGTGCATAAGTGCACATGCCCTCCAATTTCAAAACTGTGACTAAACAGAACATTGATTTTTGCATTTCTGATTCAAATTACCAATTATAAATAAGCAAACTCAGTTCCTAATTGATTCAAACAAATGCTTAGCAGAAGTAAGTCGATTTGTTATTGTTCGGACAACTGAAACTAATTGACGACATATGTCGACTCGACTATACTAGTTATAACACATACAATCGTAACCAAAAATCAGACATTTAACAGTATCACAGGAGGGGTTCATATTGCAATGTTAACACAAAAAGGCCCTAGGAACTAAATGAATGACCAATTACGAATTCAATTGAACATACAGTTTATATACACACATTATGAAGAAAGACTTGACTGAATACAGGAGTCCGGGCAAAGGGGGCAATTGACAGTTGACAAAAGAAATTCAGAGACAAATTACACAAAATATGCACAGACCTCTAAACCACACACGTACTGAATAACAAAGAGAAAACAAACTTACCTTAAAAACTTTGAAAGAAGGAACAGAAAATTAGCTTGTGTTTGAACAGACCCTTTTTAAGGTTGAACGGACTTTAATCGAAGGGTTTCTCAAATGAGAAACACTTCGATTAAGGTCCATTAGACCCTAACCTCTTGGCTTAACAGGCACGGACTGGGCTTGGGGTTTTTAGGTTTTGTGGAAGGTAGATTTGGAACTTGAGCTTCCATGGTTAGAATCGGACCAAACCAAGTATGGTTTGGTCACGAGGGGGGTCCGGGGGTTGTCTGGTATGAATCTAGGGCATATCGGTATAGATCGAGTTTTGCTCGAATCTTCAAATGAAGATTCGAGGACCTGGAGGATGATTCGAACTAAATAGTCAACAGGTCCATGTTCAGGGGGGTGAGATGGTCCTATGGTGTTAAGGTGAAGGCCACCGGCGTTCATGCCGCCGGCTTTCATGCTGAAGAATACAGAGGCGGCTCTAGGGTTTGGGGTTCTGGTGAAGACGATGAAGGCTGGGGTTCGGATAGGGGGGCAGGGTAAGGTTATGAGTTTATATAGTTAGTGGGTAGGTGGATCCTGGCCGTTGGATGAGATGTGATGAAGGGCCAGGATCCTTCGACTAACAGGGAACGACGTCGTTTCAAGGGTAAAGGGTTGGGGTCGGTCCGGGTGAGACGGGTCGGGTCTATTAGTGGGTACAGGGTGTGAGATTTTGGCCGTTGATCAATCTGAGATCAACGGCCCAGATCAGACCAGGTTAAAACGGTGTCGTTTGGAAGCTCTGGGCATCAGCTGGTCTGGACCGGGGCAGGCTCACTCTCTGGGCTTGATTTCGGCCTCAAATTTAATAAAAATGAGCCCAAGCAGATTTTTTAAACAAATTCTGCATTCTCTTTTATATTTTCTTACATATATTTTTATTTTATTTTTTAAAACAAACCCAAGTAAATCAAATTAAAATTAAATAGACACTTAATACAAATATTTACACACATATCAAAATATTTGAAGCAGGTAAAATCAAACAAAACAAAAATCACGGACCAAGATGCCTATTTATGATTTTCTATTTAACAACCGGATTACGGTTCAAATTACGCATGACACATACATTTTTTGTATTTTGTTTTAATAAAATAAAATGGGCAAAAATCGTAAATAATTAACAAAGTGCCATGTAAAAATCCAAAAATTGTACAGCAGGACCAATTGTTATTATTTTTTATTTCTTTTGGAGCGATTGTCGCGCGAAACAAAAATCACGTGCTCACAGCTGCCCCTCTTTGTTCGGAAACACGAAGAGTTTTCGTGCAAAGATAAAGTGAGCGTGTATGAGCGATTTTTGCCTATGGACTACTCCGTGTGAAGCATGTTTTTGAAAGATCTGACCGAATCTTGCTTCAAAGATTTCCTACATATCCTGGGCTAAACAGGAATCAGGTCAATGTAGTTCGGGAAAATTTTGGTAGCTGGGACTACCATGGGATTGCAATGCTTGCTGTTATTGCTGTTGCTGTTGTCACTGCTGCGTCACTGACCGCCTTATTAAAACCAAAGGAAAATTGGAACTGAACTAAACACTTATATGCATGTCAACTGCTAGTTACAAGATTCCTATCTATGATTCTTTTGCGACCTGATCTTGGGTCTTAGCTGATTCTGCTTGTAGACTCCGATCTGAATCTTGATGCTTGCAAGTTGGAGGCGCCTATTTATTTCTGCGATACTAAATATGGCGGGGTTGGTAGAACTCGGGACCTTGATCAAATCTTGGAGCGATCCACCTTCTATTTTCTCCGGTGTCTCGGGACATCTTTTTTTTTCTTTTTCTTCTTAGATTCTGAGTTGAGACTCATCTTGTGGGTCGTTTCGATCCGTGTGGCTCGAGGTTAGACCTGCGGGAAAAACAAATGAACGAAATTTTCTGCCCCAGTTTCACTAGGAAATTTCGTGAATTATTCGCCAGGAAGTTCATAAAATTGATGAAAGAGGATATGCATGCTCAGCTCAGGGTTGGAGCCCTGATATCGTCTAGCTGGGGAAAGGTTCAGTTTAGAGTTGAAACTCTAATACTGACCAACTGGGAAAAAGTTCAGTTTAGGGTTTAAAACCCTAGTGCTGACCAAAGGAAAATTCAGTTTAGGGTTTTAAAACCCTATTGCTGACTAAAGGAAAAGTTCAGTTTAGGGTTTAAAACCCTAATGCTGATTAAAGGAAAAAGTTCAGTTTAGGGTTTAACCCTAATGCTGATTAAAGGAAAAAGTTCAGTTTAGGGTTTAAAACCCTAATGTTGACTGAAAGGAAAAAGTACAGTTTAGGTTTTAAAACCCTAATGCTGACTGAAAGGGAAAAGTTCAGTTTAGGGTTTAAAACCCTAATGCTGATTGAAAGGAAAAAGTTCAGTTTAGGGTTTAAAACCCTAATGCTGACTGAATGGAAAAAGTTCAGTTTAGGGTTTAAAACCTTAATGCTGACTAAAGGGAAAATTCAGTTTAGGGTTTAAAACCCTAATGCTGACTAAATGGAAAAAGTTCAGTTTAGGGTTTAAAACCCTAATGCTGACTAAAGGGAAAATTCAGTTTAGGGTTTAAAACCCTAATGCTGACTAAAGGAAAAATTCAGTTTAGGGTTTAAAACCCTAATGCTGATTGCATGGAAAAGCTCAGTTTAGGGTTTAAAACCCTAATGCTGGCTGAATGGAAAAAGTTCAGTTTAGGGTTTAAAACCCTAATGCTGACTAAAGGGAAAATTCAGTTTAGGGTTTAAAACCCTAATGCTGACTGCATGGAAAAGCTCAGTTTAGGGTTTAAAACCCTAATGCTGGCTGAAAGGAAAAAGTTCAGTTTAGGGTTTAAAACCCTAATGCTGACTGCATGAAAAAGCTCAGTTTAGGGTTTAAAACCCTAATGCTGGCTGAATGGAAAAAGTTCAGTTTAGGGTTTAAAACCCTAATGCTGACTAAATGAAAAAGCTCAGTTTAGGGTTTAAAACCCTAATGCTGGCTGAATGGAAAAAGTTCAGTTTAGGGTTTAAAACCCTAATGCTGACTAAAGGAAAAATTCAGTTTAGGGTTTAAAACCCTAATGCTGATTGCATGGAAAAGCTCAGTTTAGGGTTTAAAACCCTAATGCTGGCTGAATGGAAAAAGTTCAGTTTAGGGTTTAAAACCCTAATGCTGACTAAAGGAAAAATTCAGTTTAGGGTTTAAAACCCTAATGCTGATTGCATGGAAAAGCTCAGTTTAGGGTTTAAAACCCTAATGCTGGCTGAATGGAAAAAAGTTCAGTTTAGGGTTTAAAACCCTAATGCTGACTAAAGGAAAAATTCAGTTTAGGGTTTAAAACCCTAATACTGATTGCATGGAAAAGCTCAGTTTAGGGTTTAAAACCCTAATGCTGGCTGAATGGAAAAAAGTTCAGTTTAGGGTTTAAAACCCTAATGCTGACTAAAGGAAAAATTCAGTTTAGGGTTTAAAACCCTAATGCTGACTAAAGGAAAAATTCAGTTTAGGGTTTAAAACCCTAATGCTGACTAACTGGTGGCAAAATTCGAGAATAAACAACTGACCCCTTTTTTGAATTTTCTTGTTTTAGTAAAAACAAAAAAGAGTTTCGTGGAAACTTACCTTTCGAGTGAGTTCCTTATTGCCAAGATATTTCGTGTACCCATGTACCTTCTTCTTTGGGCGACACCTGCTTCTTGCACGGTTGTCTTGGATTAAACCTGTTTCAACTTTTCAGACAAAGAACATTTGTTAGTTCGGAAATGACGGTCGGTTTGGTGACCTTGATCGTTCCCGGTTGCTTTGTTGCGTCTTCATTTCTGTTGCGAAGTCCCGCCATTTATTTGATTCATATGTCGAAACCCTTTAGACCGCTCAAGCTTGCATTTCCCGGTTCTGTGATGATTTGCCTCGTAAGGCCTCTTTTTTTTTTCTTTTTTTTGTGTCCCGTTTTGCTTGGAGGTTCTCAACGGGGATTTTATTGGGGGTATTCTGTGGGGATTTGTACAAAAGGAAGTCCTATGGGGGAATATTTACAAAGTGTATTCTTTGTGTGGATCTTTGTACAATGGGGCATGCTGGGTAATTGTTTCGCAGTGGGCTTTCTAGGCTTGGTTGGGGTAAGATCTTCGGGGAATTTTACAAAGGGACTCGCTGGGGATGTGCTGGGGAAATTCCAGCGGGTTTTTTTTTCATATTGGGGAGACTCTGTGGGAGATTGTACAAAGAGAGACTCGGTGGGGATTTGTACAGAGGGAGACTCTGTGGGGATTCGTCCGAAGGCGGACTTGCTGGGGAAGATTTCTCTCTTTCCTCTTTACTTTAAACACCATCAAACATCATGATTCATCAGGCTTGGGCAATCGTACCAATGAAATGAGGCGTTTTCCTTCATGAAACGGGATTCCGTGCAAACAAACCTGCCACCTGCCCTTTCCGGTGTATCCTGAACTTGGGGTTAAAACATAAAAGGGATTCGAAGAGAAACAAAGAAAGGAGAAAACAAATTTCAGGAAGGGAGTGTCCCTTTTGGGACGAGAAAGACTTATCTGAGGAAGATAACGCTGGCTTTAAATGACATGACATGCTCTTTGGACTGGACGCCTGACCTTCCATGAACTTGCGTTTCCCTGAACCAGAACGGATCTGTGATTCCAAACCGGTGGAGCTTTGCCGAGACCTCCTTGAGGTGGAGTCATTCTTTTTCGGCCAACAGCGCCCTTTGCGGGTTTTCGCCAGCTGACCTCTCTCGTTTCTCTTACTGTCATCGCTTGATAGCCCTCTTTGCGAGTTTTTACTAAACAAGCTCTCTCATTTTGGTTTCTCTACTCCCGTCGCCTCGTGGTGCCCGAAGGTTTTCACCGACGAGACTCTCTCATTTTTTCTTTCTCGATTCAGAGTGTGCCGGTCTCCATTTGTGACGCTTATTGGTTTCCCACTATCTTTGGTAATTGATCTGAAAGCTTGTGCTTGGTAAAGAGAGGCAGATGATACTAACTTCCAAACTGCTCGACGTGCCCCGGTTTCAATTTCAGTGTGAATGGGATTTTATTGTTGGTGTGACTGAACCTCAGGGAGAGGCTGCCTACGTATCCTTTCGGAATCAAGTTAGACGTAGTTCAGGCCCTTTATCAATGTTTTTGTTTTTTTTGTTTTTTTTTGTAAGTGGCTCAAAGGTTTGTGGGGAGTAGTGGGGAATAAAACCTTCGTCATTTCAAATGCGTCAAGACTACTGGAGTATAATTCAGACGTAGTATCTCTTGACTGCATCCGCATTTACTGCTGTGTCGGGGTCATTTCCTTCGATATCACCTAAATACAATGCTCCTCTCGGCAATATCTTCCTTATGATGTATGGGCCTTTCCAATTTGGAGCAAACTTCCCTTTTGCTTCCTCATGATGCGGCAGAATACGCCTCAGTACCAGCTGACCTATTTCGAAATTCCTGGGTCGGACTTTTTTGTTGTAAGCACGGGCCATCCTTCGTTGGTACAACTGTCCGTGACAAACCGCGGCCATTCGCTTTTCATCAATCAAAGTCAATTGCTCTAACCGAGTCTTGACCCACTCGCTGTCTTCGATTTCTGCTTCGACAATGGTTCGAAGCGAAGGAATTTCTACCTCTGCCGGTATTACAGCCTCGGTCCCATAAACCAAAAGATAAGGAGTCGCTCCTACTGATGTGCGTACCGTAGTGCGATACCCCAACAATGCAAAAGGTAACTGCTCATGCCACTGTCGGGAACTTTGGATCGTTTTCCTCAAAATCTTCTTGATGTTTTTGTTTGCCGCTTCCACAGCACCATTGGCTTTCGGCCGATAAGGAGTAGAATTCCTATGCGTTATCTTGAACTGCTCGCATACATCTCCCATCAAGTGACTGTTCAAGTTTGCTGCATTATCTGTAATGATAGTCGCAGGAATACCGAAACGACAGATAAGATTTGAGTGTACAAAATCCACTACAGCTTTTTTAGTGACCGACTTGAGAGTGACAGCTTCTACCCATTTTGTGAAGTAATCGATGGCAACCAGTATAAACCTGTGTCCATTCGAAGCCTTCGGTTCGATTGGTCCAATGACGTCCATGCCCCAGGCGACAAATGGCCAAGGTGCAGACATGGGATGCAGCTCCGTGGGAGGTGCATGAATCAAATCACCGTGCACCTGACATTGATGACACTTCCGAACGAAGCTAAAGCAATCCTTTTCCATGGTCATCCAGTAATAACCTGCTCGAAGGATTTTCTTTGCTAAGACATACCCGTTCATGTGAGGTCCGCACACACCTGCGTGTACTTCGTGCATGATCTTTCTTGCCTCCTCGATATCGACACATCTTAGAAGATTGAGGTCCGGGGTCCTCTTATACAACAATTCACCGCTTAGAAAGAAACCACTTGCATGTCGCCTAATGGTCCTCTTTTGATCTCCAGTAGCGTGCTCGGGGTATTCTTGTGTCTTTAGGAACCTTTTGATGTCATGGTACCAAGGCTGCGTATTTGATCCCGCCTCGATTACATTGCAGTAACCGTGTCTTTCCTTGATTTGGATTTCCAAAGGATCGACATGGGCGTTGCCCGGGTAGGGTAGCATTGAAGCCAAAGTAGCAAGTGCATCTGCCAGTTCATTGTGACACCTCGGGATATACCTGAACTCTATTGATGTAAAGCGCTTGCTGAGGTCCTCCACATGCTGTCGGTAAGGGATAAGTTTGACATCCCGAGTTTCCCATTCGCCTTGGGCTTGCCGGATAATCAGGTCAGAATCTCCCATAATCAGTAAGTCTTTGACATCCTGATTGATTGCCATATGCATGCCCATGATGCAGGCTTCATACTCAGCTGTATTATTTGTGCAAAAGAAATGAAGTCTAGCTGTAGCGGGATAATGCTGACCAGAAGGCGAGATCAAAATTGCCCCAATCCCTACACCCTTGGCGTTCACGGCTCCATCAAAGAACATCTTCCAGACATGTGCGTCCTCCGAGACCACTTCTACGGTGTTTACTTCTTCATCTGGAAAGTAGGTACTCAATGGCTGGTATTCCTCATCGACCGGATTTTCGGCCAAATGATCTGCTAGCGCCTGGGCTTTCATTGCCGTGCGAGTGACATAGACTATGTCGAATTCCGTAAGCAAGATTTGCCATTTAGCCAGTCTCCCAGTAGGCATTGGTTTCTGAAATATATACTTCAAAGGATCCAACCTGCTTATGAGGAACGTAGTGTGGGCTTGGAGATAATGTCTCAGCTTTTGAGCAACCCATGTGAGAGCGCAGCATGTCCTTTCCAGCAGAGTGTATTTGGCCTCGTAGCCGGTGAATTTCTTGCTCAAGTAGTAGATTGCTTGCTCCTTCTTTCCGGTTACGTCGTGTTGCCCGAGGACGCAACCGAAAGAGTTCTCCAAGACTGTCAGATACAAGAAAAGTGGCCTTCCCGATTCTGGAGGGACCAAGACCGGGGGATTCGAAAGGTATTCTTTGACTTTGTCAAAAGCTTTTTGACATTCAGTGGTCCATTTAATCGCTGCATCTTTCCTTAACAGCTTGAATATGGGCTCACACGTGCTTGTCAGCTGGGCAATAAACCAACTGATGTAATTCAACCTGCCCAATAGACTCATCACGTCTTTCTTTGTTCTCGGGGGAGGTAGATCTCTGATGGATTTTATCTTATTTGGCTGGGTTCAGCTTCAAGTCATACTTCCTTAATCTCTCAAAGAATTTCCTCAAGTCTTAGATGTGATTATCCTGCGTCCTGGACTTGACTATCACATCGTCCACGTACACCTCTATTTCCTGATGCATCATGTCATGGAAAATGGCAGTCATGGCCCTCATGTAAGTAGCCCCAGCATTCTTCAAACCAAATGGCATGACCCGGTAACAGTAGGTGCCCCAAGGCGTGGTGAAGGCAGTTTTCTCGGCGTCCTCTTCATCCATCAATACCTGATGATACCCAGCGTAACAATCTACGAAAGACTGTATCTCGTGTTTGGCGCAATTATCAACGAGGATGTGGATGTTGGGCAGCGGGAAATTATCTTTAGGACTTGCTCTGTTCAGATCTCGGTAATCTACACATACCCGAGTTTTCCCGTCCTTTTTTGGTACTGGAACCACATTCGCCAACCATGTTGTATATTGGACTACCCGAATCACTCCCGTTTTCAGTTGTTTGGTGATCTCCTCTTTAATCTTGTCACTGACCTCAGTTTTGAACTTTCGTTGCTTTTGTTGAACTGGAGGACAATCAGGATGAATCGGCAATTTATGAACCACTAGATCAACACCTAGTCCCGGCATGTCATCATATGACCAAGCAAACACGTCTTTAAATTCAAAAAGAAGTTGAATTATCGCCTCTCGCGTTTTCTTGTCCGTGTGAATGCTTATCTTGGTCTCCCGGATTTCTTCCGGGGTTCCTAAATTTACCGGTTCAGTGTCATTCAGATTCGGCTTAGGTTTATTCTCGAAATATTCCAACTCTCGGTTTATCTCCCTAAAAGCTTCTTCCGCATCATATTCTGATTCTAGGTTCATTAATTCGCAGTTAAATAGCTCATTGTGACCTGGGCGTGAAGTCCGCGAGCATGTCATATTTAAAGCCGCATTATTATAACTGAAAAGAAAGGTAAAAGGAAAAATAACAAAAATCAGAACAAAAGAAAGAATGGGAAAGCAATGATGATTTTTTTTATTTTTCTTTGGAAAGTAGGAAGACAACAATGTTTACAACTTAGGAATTCAAAACAACAATTGAAAGGAAGGAAACGTTCAAGTTATGTCCTGGAGATAACTTGTGACACAGGAAAGGTGGCAGGACAGGTCTACCCGGACTTCCGTCTAGTCGGGAATGGCGTAGCCTCCCAGTTTTGAAGTTTGGCGTTCGGCCCCATGTACATCATCTCAGCAATGCTTGTGCCTTCACCTGGTTGAACCATGTGGACCTCGTAGAGCATCTTTCTCATCGCCCCACATATCTCCTCGATTTCCTCAGCTGTGAAGACCTCATCATCTTCTTCTTCAGCGTACCTTGGCCTGATGAAAGTTTCATATAAATCCGGCAGTGGTCGAGGTAACTTCCAACCCTCATTTTTCCTTTTCTTTGCCCACTCTTCGTCTGCTGGAGTAGGTTTGAAACCTAGTCCAAAAGGTTTCTTGGCGACTGGCAAGGTAATGGGTTCTGTTATTCCCTGAAAGGTTCGTCCAAGCCCCTTCCCTGGCCTAAATCCGTGTCGGATCATCTCTTTGGCCACCATAACCGAGGCGTTAGACAAGAAAGGCTGGGGGCAGGGTATTCCCTCTTCGTGCTGCTCTGCCAGTACAATCTCAAAAGCTTGATAGACCGTATGTTCGCTCCCTTCTCTCGGTTCCAGATATGGGGTGGATGGGTCCCGATAAATAGCATGCTCATCTTCCCCATGGACCACGATCTCTCTGTCTTCGTACTCGAACTTCACCATCTGGTGAAGAGTGGAAGGCACGGCTCCTGCCGCATGGATCCAAGGTCTGCCAAGGAGAAAATTGTAGGATGTATCCATGTCGAGCACCTGGAAGGTTACTTGAAATTCGACTGGTCCTATGACCAACAACAGGTCTATTTCTCCCATGGTATCTCTCTTGATGCCGTCGAAAGCCCTTACGCAGACATTGTTGGGTCGGATTCTTCCGGTCCCAATTTCCATTCTTTGCAGCGTGGAGAGCGGGCAAATGTCAACACCCGAACCCCCATCCAACATTACCCGCTTGACATAATAGTCTTCGCATTTAACTGTTAGATGCAAAGGCTTGTTGTGTGTCGCTCCTTCCGGGGGTAAATCATTATTGCTGAAAGAGATTTGGTTGACGGCGAAGAATCTTTCTGTCATCCGCTCTAGTTGTTCAACCGAGGTTTCAACTGGCACATATGCTTCATTCAGGGTCTTCAGTAAGATCTTTTGATGCTCGGCCGACCTCATCAATAATGATAGCATGGACACTTGCTCGGGGTACTTGCGCAGTTGATCTATCACTTCGTAATCCGGCATTTTCATTTGTTGGAAGAACACTTCCGCTTCTTCAACACTTACGGGCTTCTTTGGCGGGAAGCGCCTTTGTGTGGCGTTGTTCAGTTCTTGGGTATTTGAATACCTTCCAATGAAAGTATTTTCTGGAAGTTCTCCCATGACCTCTTTACCTTTGTACATTACCAAAGTCTTTTGATAATTCCACGGCACTGTGGACGGGTTGGTCATTGGCTTTTGTGGCACGCGTCCGATAACCACTGGCTCATTCAGCCGAGGTGGTTGAATCGTCCCCCGGACCACATAGGCCCCTTTCGGCACGTACATAGGTTTTGTCTTTTTGATTCCGAAGTTCTGCGTCTTCTCAGCTCGACCTCGTGGTATGTAAAGAACTCCATCCCCTACCGGTGCCACTTTCTTCTCCACCTTCTTTTCAAGTTCTTTCTTTATAGCCTTGGCCTCTTCCCCCTTTCCTGGTTTCTGGTCTATTTCGGGCCTCTTCCCCGTGTCGACAATGGCAATTATGGCTTTCAGAGCAGGGTCGAATTCTTTGTCTTCGCAAATCATTCCGATCAGCGGCCCATTATTGTGAGCAGGCAATGGATTGTTAGTCACATTTGGGATCTCTTCGTCCCTTAGCACTATTTTCCCTTGCTCTATCAAATTCTCGACCACTCTTTTCAACGACCAGCAATCATTTGTATCATGTCCCTCGGCCCCTGAATGATAGGCGCATCTGACTCCAGCTTTGTAAGAAGGTGACGTCGGGTTTTGCCTTGTTTGAGGGATTGGTTGCAAGAAACCCAATTGGACTAGATTAGGGAACAAAGTAGAGTATTCCTCACCGATGGGCGTGAAAGTCCGCCGTCGAGGTGGCTCTTGAGGGCGAAAGTTATTCTGCGGGGGTTGTGGGTTATAGTGGTTGCGGTAAGGAGGCTGATTTCTGGGAGGTGGAGCTGGGGCTCGGTTGGCTTGTTGTGGTGGATGGGCATAAGGTTGGGAATTCATGACCATATAAGGTTGATGAGCATATGCCAAATTGGAGTGGGGGAAATAGTGTTGTGGGGTTCTTTCCGGGAAACGGGGCCTGGGATGACGATACTCCCTTGCTTCCGAGGCTGCCATAGTTGTTTCTTCTTTCTTCTTCCCTCTGGTCATTCCTCCGGACCCGCTTTGGACGGCCTGGGAGGTTGCCCTTATGGCTGCTTGACTCAGAATCCTACCTGTTTTCAGACCACTTTCTACCATCTCTCCAATCTTGATCGCTTCCGCGAATGGCTTACCCATGGCTGACATCATGTTTTGGAAATAGTCAGACTCTTGAGCCTGGAGAAAAGTAGTGACCATTTCCACTTCATCCATGGGAGGCTTCACTCTTGACGCCTGTTCACGCCACTTAATAGCATATTCCCTGAAGCTTTCTGAAGGTTTCTTCTTCAAATTCGACAGCGAATTTCGGTCTGGCGCAATGTCGATGTTATACTGGAATTGTTTCACAAAATCTCTGGCGAGATCATCCCATATATGCCATCGGGACATTTCTTGGTCCATATACCATTCCGAGGCTATCCCTACTAGACTTTCCCCAAAATATGCCATTAGCAGTTCTTCTTTTCCGCCGGCTCCCCGCAATTGGTTACAATATTTCTTAAGATGTGCAATGGGGTCACCGTGCCCATCGTATTTCTCGAACTTCGGGGTCTTGAAACCCGCTGGCAGGTGCACGTGAGGGAACATGCATAGGTCGGCGTAAGAGACGCTCTTCTGTCCGCTCAATCCTTGCATATTCTTCAAACTTTGTTCAAGGCTTCTCATTCTCTTGGCAATCTCATTTTGTTCTGCAATTCTGGGGTTCTGATCCTGCCCGGGTGCAAGCTCGCACTGAGGCGGTAGAGGATTAGTGCTGGTAGCGAACCTAGTTGGTTCCATTGAGAACGATGGTGCTTGGAATGTAAAAGAGGATGAGTCAAAGCTTGGCTTGTACGTGGTAGGCTGTGCCGTAATCGGGCAAGGCGATGCAGTAAAGATGTTCATGCTTGCATCAGTGGATGACATTCGGGGATGAGGCTCAGAAGGCGATCCAGCAGAGAAGGCTGAGGTGGCTGGGTATCCGAATGGGGTAGCAGGATAATTTATGGGGACATTAGAAGTCCCACTTGACCTGGAGAATAATTCAGGGAATCCGGGGACGACACTTGGCGGCTCTTTCCCATTATTCCAATCGTCCAGCATTTCCAACATGCGGAGCCGTAGGATTCTATTTTCCTCCGCAGTTGCGGATTCAGGTGTGAGGACGGCTGAGATCGAGCTCTCCTCGGAAACAGGGATTGTTTGCAATGGAATTTCTGAAGACATTTCCACACTTCCTTTTGACCTGGTGAAGTAAGTGTGAGTACTGCTTCTGGTCCTAACAACAGGTAGTTGAACACTTCTCCTTGACCTCGTGAAGTATGAGTGTGAGGCCAGACTTTCACCAAACCAACCGTCTTTTCAAAACCCTGAGGAAATACTCAACGATAAATGCACGGTTAATTTACAGCAAATAACAGATAGTCAATCTCATGTTGGGCATGATGCACCTATACAGTTAAGTGGACTACTATATGTTTGCTACGAGAGCACGCGTCATTCTGGCATTTTTCCTCTTATTTTTTTCCCCTTTTTTCTATATTTTTCTTTTTCTTCTTTTTTTTTGTTTTTCTTTTATTATTATTTTTTTTGCAGTAAAAGAAATGCGACCGGATCCCATGAGGATTGCCTACGTATCACGATGCCTACGTGAATCAGATCATTACGTAGTTCGAAAAACACAAATGAGCGTAAAAGAAGCAACCTCTTTATTGTTGAAATGTTCTATTACAAACTACATTTTGCAAAAGAAAGAGCAAACTTTGAAAATAAACCTAGACTCAAAATAGACTAAAAATCACCCTGATGGAAAAACAGGCAGAAGATGCTAAGATACAGGCTTGACTTATGAGTGCATTATGGTTTTGAAAATTGGTGTCCGCGGGGCATCGTTCGGCCTCGCCGCGGTCCTAGGCGTGATATCCCTCTCAAGTTGCTCCAGCTCATGCATAGTCTGCTTGACATAACCCATCACTGCCGAGAGGACGGTAACGCTGGACATGTTCTCACATCGTAGACATCGTCTGGTGATGGCATGGGCAATGGCCTTGATCCTATCTCTGGTTTGCTTCTTCTCTACGAGTAGGCGTTTTATCTGATCGCTACATATCTTGAATACTTGAGTATCCTGTATATGCTGATGCTTCAGTCGCCGTACTTCCAACTTCATCTGGGCTATTGAGTCGTACCAGTATCTGCTCTCAATTTGGAAATCCTTGGCCTGATTAGCTGCTTTGATCTCAAGTGCAGCCATCTCTCTCTTTATTTTAGCAACAGTTTTCTCGTGGTCGCCTTCCAATTGATTCAAATATCGGTGATGCTTATCTGTTCTTGTATCCCACTGTGCCCTGAGCTCCGCTATGACGTTTTCAGATTTCTCCAAACCATCTTGCCATTCCCTGATTTCATTTTTTAACCTTTTTATCAGCTGCTCGTCTGATCGACGCCTTGGCTGTTTATCCGCATCCAACCTTATCTGTTTGATCTGGGCTCTGAGCATTTCATTTTCCTGAATTAACCTGTTCCGCTCTCCCAGATTGGTAGCAACTTGTATGTTGTGCTCATATTTCAAGCTTCCCACTTGTTGCTTTAACCTGCTGATTTCGGCGCAATAGCCTCTTTCCATCGCTAACCAATCCCACTGTCTTTGCGATGATTCGGTGAAATTCCGGATGTGGGGTCTCTTAGCTGGCCTTTCATGCTCAAGTTCCCTTCTATACCATGCAAGGTAACCTGGCGCCGTCTCTCCTTTGGCTCGATCCCGCACGCAAGTATCTGATTTCAAATATTGACACTCACTCCAGATTTGGCGAATCTTCGCTTCTGGGAATTGTCCGTTAGGACTTATCTCAACTGCTTGAGTGCTAAGATCTTCCTCATGAGGTACTGTCTGGCATCTTCCGAACTGTCTCAAAACTCGGCAGGGTGCGTAAGGTTGAATGCTCTTAAGCCCCATCAGTAAGAAATAAGTTTTAGCTGCCGACATATATAGGATCTCATCAACAGGCAACCATCCTAGCGTCCATTGTATTTGGCTGGCAGTAAGAGCTTGAAAGAACGAGGTCCATGCCAGGACTCCTTTGGGCAAACTGATCTCTTTGGTTCTCGTGTAAGATTCTTCTATGCAAGTCTTTTCCGGGGAACCATGGCTCAAAATCTCGGAATGATGGCAGAGGTGCTCGGTCATCCATATCTGTAGGAGCAAGTTACAACCTTCGAAGAAATTTCCCCCAGCTTTACAAGCTGTAAGAGCTCGAAAGATGTCAGATACCACCATAGGCGCGAGAGTACTGTCACTTTGCGTGAGTAAAGTGCTGACGACCCCGGATATCTTCAAATCAATGTTTCCGTCTTTCCTTGGAAATACCAGAAGGCCCAGGAACATCATCATGAACGCTACCCGTCTGTGCTTGTCCCATTTCTGACGAACTCTTTTGCTGCACATTTTGTTGATTGGATTATTGAATCCCCCCTCATGACCGTACCTATCATATATGAAGCATGGAGTACAAAATCCGGCTGCCAGATCCGGGTTGTGGACTGTTCTAGGTATCTTCAATGAATCTAGGAACCGATGTACCGTGACGACTCTTGGGGCGACCAAGTATTTTTCCCTCAAGGGAAGTTCAGTATTCCCGATGTATCCGGCCATTTCTTCCAAAGTCGGGGTGAGTTCAAAATCAGAGAAATGGAAAACATTGTGCGCCGGGTCCCAATAGGTAACCAAAGCTCTTATGATATCTCCCCGAGGCTGGATTTCCAACAAACCCACAAGACCTTTCAGATATTTCTTAACCTCATTTTGTCCTTCAACACCTAGATCATTCCACCATAGCCGTAACTTGACAGGGATTTTGGTCATTATTGAAAAATGTTCATTTTGCATCGTGCTCATCCTGCACATTTATTAAGGTGATTTTAACAAAAAATGACTTGACTCAAAATATTTTACAGAGGGGATCAAGTTTTGAACACGGCCTTTAAACACTTCGGAGACGAAGATTTTAAGGCTGTGTGGGTCAACTGGGCAAAAATGCTAAACAAGACCCAAAGGTGGCTGTTTATGCAAAGTCAGCCTTCCGGCGTCCCTTTTCGGAATCATTCGGCTATTTATGACAAAACAGCGTCACCTGATTTATTTACGACTCTTTTTAAAGTTTGAAACACATTTTTTATTTATTTATTTATTTATTGATTTTGGCTATTTTAGCAAAATGGGGTTGAACCCGACGAGGGTGGCCTACGTATCTCACATCCGGTGAGAATCAAACCGGCGTAGTTCGGGCATATCATGAATAGAGAAAATCAAATAAACCTAGAAATCAAGAATACGTATTTTTATTATTTTTGAAAAGAGATAAAGACTAAAGAAAATATTTATTATTTTTTTTTAGGAAATATTTGGACTATTAGTCTGAATTTATAAAAGGGGTACTACAAAAGAAACAACATTTTTTTTTGAATTATGAATTTTCCGTTTTTTTTTACTTTTTAAATAAATACCTTCTTTTTTTTATTTTGAAAATGATAAAAAGAAAATTTATATATATATATATAAAATGATAAAAAGAAAATTTTTATATATTTTTTTTAAATCGAACTAGAAGACAATCTTTTTTTTTATATACATATTTTAGAAGAAATTCCGGCGAGGTTTCGACACTACTCGGACATTGGTTCTATTTTTCCAAAATAAGTAATTATCTCCCTATGCCGCTATTTTTCTTCTTTTTTTTTCAAAACCGGTCAGCATGCGGAACCGAGGCAAATAAATGCGCAAAACAAATAGGATGCAGCAGGGTGGTCTTTTCATTTCAGGTTGCCTGTCCTAGACGGACCCAACCCCTGTGTTGAGTCCCCTAAGTCAAATGCGACATGATGCAGATAAGTGTTCCTACTAGGGATCCGGCATGAAGTCAAGTTATTCTAGGTTCGTAACCTGGGTATTTGTTCTGGACTGTGTACCCGAGCGGACAACTCGAGTCGAGGAGGGGGCTACGTACCGGGGACCCGCGAGATCGTCCGGCTTTGTAACTTGTCCGACCTCTTTCTTATTTCAGGTATTGACACTAACAGAATAGGGAGTCTCGACCAGCGAGCTTCTCCCCGGAGGTAAGAAGAGAAGGGTTTCGGCACAGTTTATATACAGTTCAGATAATATCAAAGCGGTAAAAGACAACATTTAGCACGTTATGCAAAAACATGTAATAAAGATCAGATAATAAAGCCAAATATAACAATTATTCTAAGCTCGAATTCTTGAACCCTGAACCAGTGGTTCTGGGTTAATTTTCCCCAGCGGAGTCGCCAGAGCTGTCACACCTCCTTTTTGCGCGCCCGCCCCGAAGGGTTAAATGCGCGAGGGAGTTTTTCCAATTTAAGTGACAATATTCGAAATGAGATTATTTATTTAATTCAGAGTCGCCACTTGGGAAAGGTTTGGCTTTTGGTGTCCCAAGTCACCGGTTTATCTTGAATCCCAAATCGAGGAAATTTTCGACTTTTCCAAATGAAGTCTGCGAACCAGAAATTCTAAGTAAGGAATTCTGTTGACCCGAGGGAAGGTGTTAGGCACCCTCGAATCCCGTGGTTCTAGCACGGTCGCTTAAATTGTTATAATGGCTAAATATCTGATTTAAATACATGTTATGACTTACGTGCTTTTATTAAGTTTAAACCGCTTTTATCATTATCACTTATTTTTATAGAATTGCAACGTCGTGAAAATGCATCTCGAACCAAGTCACAATCAATGCGCCCGTGATCGTCAACACATTTTGACTCCGTTGAGATTTGGATTTGGGTCACATCAATGTGCACCCGAATTTAAGAATATAATTTACTTAAACCGTGCCTAAAAAAAAAGTCTAAACGCGTTATTATTTTGAGGAAGGCCATGAAATTCACTAAACGGCCTGTCCAGAATTCTAAATATTTATTATGGTTAATTATTGAGGGCCCCACAATTTACGTTTTTATTTGGCGAGGCTCGTCTCATTATTTTAGAAGGAACATCCTAAAGCGACTACATTTCTAATGTGTTTATCTCTAAAAATAGAAGAAAAGATGCATGCTAATTCAATTATATGCTTTGGCCAAATCCAGATTTTGGTTAATCATCTGATTAATTATTTACAGAGTGAAGAAACGTTGTACCTCATGAAACATGCTTTTAATTTGATAGAAGAATTATATACAAGATTGATGAAATGCTACGACTACTACAAGAGCTCCTTAACTTTAACTTATTTAGACAAGATTAATTAAAACCACTTATTAGAAGATGCGACTAATGATATTTGAAACTCATCCTATAAACTGCCTAATGAAGCTGAAACTCGAGAATGAAACTGTATTATCTTTAGCTAGATTTAAGCGGCCATTTGCCCTTACATATTCAAAGCATGCTGACAGAGCGAGTTTAAGTTAACAATCGTGTTAAATAGCTGCACATTTCATGAATTGTATTTACATCTTGTATACTACCAAACGAGTCAAATGTCACAGTTTTAGATTGGCATAAACTTTAATTAAGTACAACCTTACTAATGTATCTCTATTAGGCTAACAGACTAGAAACTTACACATCTTAACAACATTTATATATATATAAAAAAAAATCGTAGGCAATGCAACAGATGATTATAACTCCTTCAGATCTTTCGATTCAACTTTCATTGCAACATCAGACAGATTCGAAATGTGTACCTGAGGAAATGCTTACAATGAAGGAAGTAGGGGAGTCAGTTGAGCAACAGTGCAAGCGGAACAGCAGTAACAGATGAACAACAGCAGGACAAATTCCCAGTGCAAAAATGCAATTTAGAGCCAATGAAAGATGGCAGAATGTAGCAAATTCCCAGCAATATGGAATCGGAATTTAACCAGAATGGATCCAGAACTGAACTGATACTACACACAACTAGTAATCTCAAGCAAGACTCAGGATAAATCAATATGGAACAGGCAAATCCAGACTAGTTGAGAATCAAGACAAAGATGAAAAAATGCAGTTCCTTCTTTCTGTGTTAGGCCTCTTTTTATCTATTTCTGTCCGTGTGTTTTCAGACAAACTCTCTTTTCCTATTTTCTTATCAATCCCCCTTATATCAGTGTATTCCCCTCCCTTTATTATCAATGTCCATCTGTGTGTGTGTCTATGTGTGTATATGTATGTATTTTTGCTCTCTCTTCGCAGAGTTATCTGATCTCCTCCCTCTTATGTCTGTCTCCTTTTTCTTTTATAAGCCTAAACCTCAGCCCTTTTAACAGCCTGTTAGACCAAAAGAACACCCCTCCCATGTGCCATCATCTTTTCAGTTTCCACTTAGCTATTTAAGTATTAAACCCATGACATTCCCTTGGCAGGCTTAAACTTTTTAGTAATGTTTATTACTTCTGAAACTTAAAGCAGAATATGGGCAGCAGGATGTAGTCTGACAGCACATGCTGTCCAACTATTTAATTCAAAAGCACTTAGGCAGGGCACAGGCTGTGCACAAAATGCACATGTTGTGCATAAGTGCACATGCCCTCCAATTTCAAAACTGTGACTAAACAGAACATTGATTTTTGCATTTCTGATTCAAATTACCAATTATAAATAAGCAAACTCAGTTCCTAATTGATTCAAACAAATGCTTAGCAGAAGTAAGTCGATTTGTTATTGTTCGGACAACTGAAACTAATTGACGACATATGTCGACTCGACTATACTAGTTATAACACATACAATCGTAACCAAAAATCAGACATTTAACAGTATCACAGGAGGGGTTCATATTGCAATGTTAACACAAAAAGGCCCTAGGAACTAAATGAATGACCAATTACGAATTCAATTGAACATACAGTTTATATACACACATTATGAAGAAAGACTTGACTGAATACAGGAGTCCGGGCAAAGGGGGCAATTGACAGTTGACAAAAGAAATTCAGAGACAAATTACACAAAATATGCACAGACCTCTAAACCACACACGTACTGAATAACAAAGAGAAAACAAACTTACCTTAAAAACTTTGAAAGAAGGAACAGAAAATCAGCTTGTGTTTGAACAGACCCTTTTTAAGGTTGAACGGACTTTAATCGAAGGGTTTCTCAGATGAGAAACACTTCGATTAAGGTCCATTAGACCCTAACCTCTTGGCTTAACAGGCACGGACTGGGCTTGGGGTTTTTAGGTTTTGTGGAAGGTAGATTTGGAACTTGAGCTTCCATGGTTAGAATCGGACCAAACCAAGTATGGTTTGGTCACGAGGGGGGTCCGGGGGTTGTCTGATATGAATCTAGGGCAGATCGGTGTAGATCGAGTTTTGCTCGAATCTTCAAATGAAGATTCGAGGACCTGGAGGATGATTCGAACTAAACGGTCAACAGGTCCATGTTCAGGGGGTGAGATGGTCCTATGGTGTTAAGGTGAAGGCCACCGGCGTTCATGCCGCCGGCTTTCATGGTGAAGAATACAGAGGCGGCTCTAGGGTTTGGGGTTCTGGTGAAGACGATGAAGGCTGGGGTTCGGATAGGGGGCAGGGTAAGGTTATGAGTTTATATAGTTAGTGGGTAGGTGGATCCTGGCCGTTGGATGAGATGTGATGAAGGGCCGGGATCCTTCGACTAACAGGGAACGACGTCGTTTCAAGGGTAAAGGGTTGGGGTCGGTCCGGGTGAGACGGATCGGGTCTATTAGTGGGTACGGGGTGTGAGATTTTGGCCGTTGATCAATCTTAGATCAACGGCCCAGATCAGACCAGGTTAAAACGGTGTCGTTTGGAAGCTCTGGGTATCAGCTGGTCTGGACCGGGGCAGGCTCACTCTCTGGGCTTGATTTGGGCCTCAAATTTAATAAAAATGAGCCCAAGCAGATTTTTTAAACAAATTCTGCATTCTCTTTTATATTTTCTTACATATATTTTTATTTTATTTTTTAAAACAAACCCAAGTAAATCAAATTAAAATTAAATAGACACTTAATACAAATATTTACACACATATCAAAATATTTGAAGCAGGTAAAATCAAACAAAACAAAAATCACGGACCAAGATGCCTATTTATGATTTTCTATTTAACAACCGGATTACGGTTCAAATTACGCATGACACATACATTTTTTGTATTTTGTTTTAATAAAATAAAATGGACAAAAATCGTAAATAATTAACAAAATGCCATGTAAAAATCCAAAAATTGTACAGCAGGACCAATTGTTATTATTTTTTATTTCTTTTGGAGCGATTGTCGCGCGAAACAAAAATCACGTGCTCACACTATCTTAAAAAGATAGTGAGACTATTTGTAGAAGATCCTCGGCTCAAGTAAAGATTAGAAAAAAAAGAAGAAGAATGCACTCATGCTGTTCCCAAGAGTCTTGCTTTCTTGAGTTTCAATTTCAGATAACCATAGGTTCATAGGAAAAAAATAATGTAAAAGTTAGTTTGTCCAATATTGGAGTAGTTCGCTTACTTGAGGTGGGATCAGTAACACAAATATCCTGGAGCATATCAGGGTCTCCAGCACAAGCTTTATTTGAGTTGATGGCTAATAATGCCACAGTTATCACAATTAACGAAAGCATCTTTCCAAAAGCAGCCATTTGGAATTGGACGAATTGCAATTAAACAGGGAAAAGGGAAACAAATAGAAGAGGAGAAGATTAAATGTTGTATTTTTTATGGATAATGAGAAACTAAGCTGTTTATTTATAGGGAAAACAAGAAAAGCTTTAGGTGAGAATACCTAGCTGACCAAATCAAAGTGATGTACTTGGGAATTTAGTTGACATGAGATAATTTGTGTGTAAGAGCACGAAACATGCCGTTTGCTAATTCTTAATTTGACCATCATTCACTAGGCATCTCGTCTCCATTTGGTGCCTTGAGGTAAGTTGACTCGCATTAATCGAACTTTTATCCAATGTGTTGTTAGTTAATTTCTTTAAGGAAGTCAACTCCTTTACTATAAAGAATATAAATAGAAAAAAGAAATAGTCTCCATTTTATCACAATTTGACATGTTCTAACTGGCTTGATGCACCATTTGACTTGCAAAAAAAATGGTACTATATATATGATTTAACAGCGTGAATATGTTTAAGAGCTCATAGTTAGAATAAGGTCTAGTTGGCAACTACCTAAAAGAAGGGAAAGGAAACATATAAAAAGAAAAAGAAAGAACCTTAAATAAGATATACTAAATTAAAAGGTTTTCTAAAGGTATTAGAGTTTTAATTTGATTATTCACTTCACTCATCTAAGAATTATATATGTTCCTTCATTACCGAGGATATATACACTCTTTAAGGAAAGTTAACAAGCAAGAGAAACTGAAATGGTCATTAATTATTAAGAGAGAGGAATGAAGAATATAAAGCAAGTAGCTAGAGAATATTTCTTGAATGTATATCTTGGATGCTATCCCTTGGAAATATATTAGCAGTTTTGTAATTTATAAATTAGTTCTTTAATTTTGACACCAAATAAATGGTGCGTAATTCAGCAGATTAAAAATATTATTGGAAAATCAGATTTATTTATTAAATTTGAGATAGAGTTGGAACGTGAAAATAAGAGGTATATAGTAAAAATAATCACGATATATCATATATATCACATTAGTTTTGATATAAAATAATACAGAAATTAACATATAAGCTATACAAATTGTCAAGATTATAGACGCGGACTAAGCACTGTATCTTCTCCAATGGAAAATTCAGTAGCTTTTAGAAGACGGAGTTCGTAGAAAGAAAAATGAGAGTCGTAGAGAGTCTCTGACTTTGTGAGATGAGACTCTAAGTCTTGTATTGAATACTGTTTAGTTATATACAAGTGTACGACTAAGATACAACTGGAAAGAGAATAAACCTTCACTAACAAATCTGCTAACATACTATACTAACTAACACTAACTAATGGTGTGCTGACTCACCTCAATTACAATATAAATATAGTCTTAATACTCCCCTCCCCCCAAGTTGGATGTGAGGAGAGCACACCCAACTTGCCAAGAACAGAACAATGCTTGATCCCAGTGAGAGCTTTAGTGAGGACATCTGCAAGCTGCTCTCCAGTGCTAATGTGATGCAAAGAGATGAGGTCTTCCTGAAGTTTGGTGTGTACAAAATGGAAGTCTACTTCAATATGTTTGGTTCTTTCACGAAACATAGCGTTCCTAGCAATGTGCAAAGCAGAGAGGCTGTCTGAATACACAAGTATTGGCAAACAAACTGGCACAGTGAGTTCTTTAAGTAGCCTGGATAGCCAAACTAGTTCACCAACAACCTTTCTGAGGGCTCTGTATTCTGCTTCTGCTGAGGAGAGGGAGATAGTTTCCTGTTTCTTGAACTTCTAGCTGACAGGGATGCCACCCAAAGATACAACATAACTGGATACTGATCTTCGAGAGTCAGGGCAGATTGCCTAATCAGAATCACAATAAACAATAACTGAGAGATCATTTGCATTGCTAAAATATAGACCCAGAGTAGGGTCCTTCTTCATGTATCTCGGCATGTGATAGGCTGTATGCAAGTGAGGCTATCTAGGATCTTGCATAAACTGACTGAGATGTTGAACCCCATATGCTATGTCTAGCCTACTATTAGTAAGGAATTTCACCTTTCCAACTAATTTCCTATATGTGACGATCCGATCGGTCATTTTGAGAATTGGCATCCCGTTTGGTGGCTTAAGGTCTCGAGTAGATCTGTATTGTGTATTATGAACAGCTTCATGCAGATCCTTTCATCCTTCCCTACTCCAACTAGCTTGTCGCAATATGTCCTCAGATGGACCCTTGGATCACCCTTACCATCAAACATTTCGAACATAGGAGGTCTGTTCCCTCAGGCAGTTCGACATCAGGCTGTATGAAAAGATCCTCATAGCTCAGCCCCCCGATTCCTTTGCTTCCCTCAATGCCCTGAATTCGGCTGGTTAGTTTCTTAAGTTCCTCAACCAAGTTCCTGATAAGCAGATCCTTTTCATCAGACTCAGGTGTGCATGAGATATGTTGGGTAGAGTGTGGCATGGTCTCTACGTAGATATGAGTGTTATGGTGGCCTGGTGTATAGGTGTGGAAATGGTCGTTATTGGAGTTTTGAGGTTCTGGGATGAGTAGTGGAGTGTTGTTTGGGGTATGGCAGATGTTGCATTGGTTCTTTGGTGGAGCAGCGTGATGGTGAGGAGCGAGATGATTCTGTTGTTTTGGGATATTTTGAGTAGGTATAAGGTTTGGAGCGTTGGGGAACTTGATATCTGGGGTGCTAAGGGAAAATGACAAGCTTGCCAGTTTCCGAACCTGATCGAGCTCTTCCTGGAGTTTCAACAGTTTCTGTTCAAGTTGTGACACATTCTCGTTAGGAACCCGAATACCTTGGCCATTAGTGGCCTCTACCCGTTCAGCTGTGTTTTCCTTCTTGATGTTGTTCAAATCTTTCATCTTGCCTTTGTTCTTACTTTTAATAGGACTAAGAGGATGAGTGGGTGGAGGGCCCCTAGATCTTGTGAAATAAGATGATGATGCCAGAGTGCACGAACTATCCATTAGGGAGGGGAATAATAAAAATAAAAATAAAACAAAAGGTAATAACCAAGTTAGTGAGGATTATAAAAAGTATTGCAATATTTAAACACATAGTGCAGGAATGTAAAGCGTGTCCTAATTTGGGACCTTTTTGTGCCTGAGGTAGGCCTAGTGACAAATTGATTCGGAGAACTTAGAATGCTAAATGCCTCATTTTATTGTTAAAAATGGAGTCCATATGTGTAAAGTTAGCTAGTGTGGATTCGCGTAAAGCTGCCAAAACAACACTAAATAAGCAAGGAATGAAAGTCACTAATGGCCATTGACCTTATTACATTCACAGAGCGAAAAAGTAAATTCCTATCTATTTGGTCCCAGAAGGACCTTCCCTAGATTCGACATCCTTGGTTCCGTCGAACAGCTTCCCCAATTCGTGAAGTCCCAGCAACAGGTATGCTCTGGCTAGATGTCCACCTTCGATCCCTTCAGACTTTTGACAATCTTTAACCTTTTTGAGAAATTTCCCCTCTAGTTATACTATGCCTCGCTCCAAGTACCCTAGCCTTTTGTTGGCACTGATAGCCATGTCTTTCCATTCCTCGATCAACTCCTGGTTGGACTCTTGTATCTTGCGGTGTTCGCTCTTGCATTCATGGATCCTTTTGTGCAGCTGGTTGTACTTGACTTGTGCCTCAACCTTTTCATCTATAATTTTGTGACCTCGAACGAACCCTGACTGGCACAGACCATCCCAATTGTCTTCCAACCAGCCAGAATAGAAAAGAGTACAACCGGCATGATATCTGTCTGGCTCAATGGTGTCTTTCACCATTACGATCTTGCAGTGCCACATGTGTTGGGCTTGGCACTTGTAGGGACTATCATCATTTTGAAAGTCAGCTCGGAAATGGCTCATCTTGTCGACCCTGGGTATGACTTGCTTTCTACCTGCTTGCCTCATAACTCGAAGAAGGACGTAATGGTATGTTCCTCTTAGACCAATCAGTATCATGAAAGGTGCATCTCTAGATCGGGCGATGATCTCCTCTGTCGGAAACCACTCGAACATCCATTGAACCTGTTGTTCAGTCAAATTATCAAAGAGCTCAACCCATCCTTTGGCATTCTCAGGCTGAGTGAACATATCGGGGATGTAATTCATTCGCTTTGGATGGTGGAAAGCGATGTGATCATCCCAGACCCTTCGTTGAATTTATTGTCGGTATTCGTCCTTTTGGAGATGTTCCATGAGCCAAAGTTGAAGTAGTAGATTGCAGCCTTCGAAGTGTTTCGCTCCTCGTTGACACTTCTCTAAGGCTCGGTATATGTCTGCGATGATTATGGGTACAATGCTGAATGTCTGCCCACCAATTCCCTCCATTAGGGTCTTGGTTACCATAGCTAGCCTAGTATGGATTCTCCCTTTCTTCATTGGAAACACAATTAGACCCAGGAAGCAAAACATGAAGATGAAAACCCTACGGCGGATATGTCCCAAGGACGTGATGGCAAACTCGTCATAGTAGGTACGGTATGATTTGCTGTGACCGTACCTTTCATACAGGTAGTCAAAAAGGATGTACGATTCCTTCAGGCATACCAATTCTGCATTCTTCTTCAAACCCATCATTTTCAGGAAACCCTTGCCTGTGCGGTTCTCAGGCATTATCAAACCCGGAGTTTCCCACACTAGACTAGCCAACCCTCCTATATCTTCTAGCAAAGGTGTCATATCGATGTCCCCAAAGTGGAACACGACCTTTTCACAATCCCAAAATAAGGTAGCAGCTTCTATTATCATGTTGTTAGGCTGGATCTCCAGGAGGGATGGTAGATTGCCCAGATATTTTCTGACAAGGGTTTTGTCACTAGAATGTAGATTTTCCCACCAACTTAGCAATCTTGGGTGGATATTGGTGACCATGCCGAATCTGGGGACTTCGTGCCTCATATTTCTGCAAGACAAACAAGGTTAGACCCTTACCCCCACCAGACTCGACTATTTAATATCAACAATTAGCACGAAGCATTTAGTTCTCCAAATAAATGCACAGAACGTGATGACGTCCGTTTGGATTTAGGGAAACCTAGTGGACTTTTGGACAATGCTATCTTAAAGGATCATTATGTGGACGACATAACTGACCCGACTAGGTTTGACCATGATGCATGCACACTTTAAACAGAGTAAGGTTTCTATGGGGTTTTAGACGGTACCCTTGAGCGGACAACTCAAGGAGGAAGGCACGGAACTGTCAACTCACCACTGATCGACTAGTTTTACCGCAAATTAGTCTTTCCGAATTTAGGGGGTAATGATATAGGAAGGGTACAACTACTCATCAAGTGTTGCTATAGTATTTTTTTGGAACGAGTGGAGTATGATGTTGAGCATGATTATGCAATAATTAAAAGCATTTTGACCTTTATTTGCACGTTAAGAAAGCGATAAATACAATAGTTTCATAATTTAAAGCAGTTATAAAAGAAGTAAACAAGAAAGATATGACAGTTTTGCTTTTGAAGAAGAAATTAAACAAGTAATTGCACATATGGAGGGGCACAAATTCACAAGAACAATCTGAAATGGTAAGAGCCTAAATATCCCCAGCAGAGTCGCCATGCTGTCGCGCCACCTTTTTTCCTTCGCGGAATCAGGTTCATGACATTTGGTTGGGACAACTCTTTCCTTTTGGAAAGGGGGTTTCATTTTGGAGAGTCAGCACCTAACTATTTTAAGGCGCGTTAGGGCACCTATAAGGTTCATTCATAACTACGTTTGGTAATCAGAGACAGGGTAAGGGCTTGAAATTATCCTAAGGGGAAGGTGTTAGGCACCCCTCAGGATCCACTAGTGTGGTTCCCAGCCAAACAATTTTTGTGAATTGTATAATTAGCAAATAAACAAGTATGACTCAAATAGTAAGGGATTTAAGTTTAAATACACAAGTGTTTGAAAAACAACTAGTGAAAAAAGCGAGATTTTGAAAATAGTTACTATCTAAGCATGCTTATGAATGTAAATGGGGTGTCCTAGGTTTGTTTGTAATATGGATCACATCAATGCAATACCCGGTAAGACACTCTTCAAAGAGGGGCTACACGTGGTATTAATGAACCGATCATCATATCCATATCTACCCTTTCCCGCCCCGTGAAGGTAATTAAAATAAGGGTTAATCTTGACCTCTATTACATGTTGTTACCCGTCCATTCCTATTAGTCCCGGAGGAATTTAGAACTCCTATCCTAAAAAGGGGAAGGTTCTAGGCGGACCCTCAGGTTTAAAGGCAAAATACTAGGCGTCAAATAAGAACACATAAGACTGCATTTAGGGGGAAAATACAGAAACAAATAGAAGGCTCAGATACACCTCCACAAGTAATGCACATAGACATCATGACTCATACACAATTAAGGTCTGAATTTAGATCTTAAGCATGGTATCTAAGTGACAATAGCAGAACCAGATCTATTACATGACTCAGAAAAGAAGTTGGAATCAGGCTTGACTACTGATTTTAAGCCTGTTAATCATTAAGCAGTACACACAAAGAGCAATTATTTCTAGTTTTATAAGAGATTGGATACCTAAGGATTGCCTAAGCATTTACTGGAACCATTAGAAGTTCAGAAGTTATTTTTTCCTACGAGCATCCTGTTCTAGGTGTTATAAAATGCAGGGATTGTTACCAGTTTAATTTTAAATATGATAATCAAATGTGAAGCTATTTTTACCTCTTTTATAATCATCAGTTTACATTAAGTGTGAATGCAAGTACGAATGAGATCCTAAAACATGGTATCTAAGATGCATGTATCAAGCTCATGATGGTTTATATGCAGAATTCCTAAAGCAGGGTTTCTAAGTGCATGACAAGATTGCAGAATTTTCCTAAAGTAGGATTTCTAAATGCAGAAAAAGGTTATGACATTATAGAACATGCTGTTAAGTGTACAAGAGTAGCAATCTTTGTTTTAATAACCCTTTATCCTAAAGCAGGATTTCTGAGTGATAAGAATGTCAAAAAATGAGATGCTGAAACAGTATACATGAGACCTAAGAGCATGGTTTCTACTGCACATACAGGAAATATAGACCTAAAGCATGGGTTCTACCCCTTTTGATATCTATAACATGCATAGCTACCCCCACTTCACTATCCAAACCCCAATGTTCGTTTACAAACTATTACAGACCATGCGAATGAATTACATGAGAAAATTAAAAATTATACTACAGAGAGTCTGAAACAGGCCCAGACCTTTCAACACCTGATTTGGACTTCCTCCCTAAGTTATGTAATAAACCACCTCAGGTGCCAAGATTGTTCCATAGTTTCTCACATCTGGGTATATCAGAGTTACCTAGGGACCTCAAGGGATCCTGGGCAGTGCTCACACCCAGATATCATAGCCAAGATAGAGTAAGTGTAGTGTGGAAAAGGCCAGCTTTTATGTGTCCAAGTTCAGAGGGAGCTCAAGGGTCCCAAGGCAAGGCTCACACAAAAGGGGCAGAACCTAGTGGTCTAAGAGTATATGTGAGAGTGCTCGTCATGGTTTAAAAAAGGGTTGAATTGGAAAACAGTTTTGAAACAACATGTTTGAAATAAGTTTGCAACAACAACAGAACAGTTTTGAAAAGGAAAAGAGAATAGAAGCAATATTAACTTGGAATAAGCCAGCACACATAGAACAAACTCAAAATGTAGTATCATTTCAACATTCACAAGCAGGGAAGTAAGGGGTTAGGGACACAGAGGGCCCAAATCATAAACACATAAACATGGATGAGAAGAGAAGCATATAGACCAACGAGCACAAAGAACAAGTAGCAACTGATTGGCCTGCCAACTACTTGTTCAAAGAGTTAACAAGGGAATCATGCTTGAAATTAGAATAGTAATAAGACATAGGGACATGGTATAAGAGTAGTCATGCAGGGGTCTATTACACATAATTAGTCATGACTTGGTGTTAACCAAGTACATTAGGAGACATACTAGTTGAGGGACATAAACATGAACTCAAGTAGACATGCTGATTACATTTGAACAAGACAGGGCAGAACTTAAGCATGCTGAATAAAGCAGTAAACAAGAAGGGCAATTAAACAACATGAGCCATTAATTCAGTGCAGAAAGAGATATGGATTGACAAACAATGGAGCACATAGAGTTGAGTTTCAGAATTGAACTAGGAACATACCAATGCTGAAAAAGTAAAGCAAGTAGAGTTCCACAGTCTAGCCTTGGCTTTCAGCCGGCTAGACAAGCAGTAGCACAAGTAGTGGAGAAAAGGAGAGAGAATTTATGTGTGCGTGTGTGTGTATTCTTAGCTGTGTTTGTGTGTTAAGACTGTAGAAGAAAGTTATTTATATAGTAGTTTGAAAATTGGTTAAAATAAGGCAAGAATCAATTTTTCAGTAATTATAGAACTCATCATAGAAAATTGGTTCAAATCTCCCTTTGATTAAGGGAGTTAGTGTGAATGGTAAAGGGCAGGTGACAAATAAAGGAAGAAATCATACACGGTTGGAGTATAATAAATAAGGAAAGATTTCAAAAATAGTACCAGTATAGAACAGGTAATTAAAGCTAGGTTCAGAAAGTATTCAAACTAAGGAGACAATCGGTAGTAATGCAGACAAGGCAAGGAGAATTAATTAAGGTAAGAAACTAATCAAATTAAGGGTCGACATTCAGTAGCATAGAGTAGGACCAAATTCATAAAGCCCTAATTAAGGACACAACTTAGTAGAAAAATAAGTATCATAGCAAAATAGGGTAAGAAAATCAGTCAGCCTAACAGACGGGGCAAAGCTTTTAGGGTTTTTGAAAGAACATTTTCAACCACCATCGATTAAGGAAACCAGACTTGATCTAAGGGAGTCATGACTCTATACTTTCATCATATAAATAGAAGAGGTCCACAGATGTAGCAAGAAAAACATATTTGAAGCATAGTCACAGAAAGAAGCAAGAGATGAACAAACAAAGTGAGCATAGTCATACAAAAGCGACATAAGTAGGCTAGGGATTCAGGAAAACATATTCGAAGCAGAGTAACCATAGGACTCACGTAAGCAGGCTAACACACAGACACAAAGTAAAGAAAGCATGCTAACACTCAAAGAAGCAAAGTAAGGAAAATTATAGAAACAAAGTGAAGAAAATCTTAAAAAAGGGGGCTTCTAATAGATTCAAGTTAAAAGCAGTAAGAACACAGAATCGGTCAAAACAAACAAAGGAAAGGGTTTAATCATAAACGGAATCAGTTAGAATATGCGTAAAAGAACTCCGAGAAGCCCTAGTTTTAGAAAAGAATGACAAATCGAAATAGTTAGCTAAAATAGGAGATTTTTAGAGGAAAATGCTTAATAATACTTGAATCATCTCAGATCTATAAAGATGTGAGACGAATCGAGCAGTAGCAAACTAGGGTTTCAGAAGATAAGATGAGGAAAAATTGGTTAAAAACTCATAGATATACCTAGATCTAAGATAGATCTAAAGAAAAGTGAAAAATCTCAAGAGTTAGGGTTTCAGAGAACCCAGAGAGGATGAGAAAACCTTAGAACGTTACCGATTTTAGCCGAAAAAGTCATGGATCTTACTCGAACAGCCATGTATGGCCGGAATATGGCATGAAAGGCCATGGATAGGCTCTTGGAGAGTTTTGAACAAGATCTAGTCTGGATCTCTTTGAGATCCTTCCATGAAATCACAAAAACAAGCAACCAGGAGACGTAAGAGACAAGTATACGTCTTAAACAACCACGAGAATCCATGGATCGAGTGAAGATCGAAGTGATTAGGGCTGGTTTTAGGTGGCGGCGGCTAGGGTTAGGTTTAGGTCTCAGAGAGAATTGGAGAGGAAAGGGGTTTCAGGGCGGTTGTTTGGTGAAAATGAGAGGGTTTAGGGGGTCATTTGGGATTAAATCTGGAAGGGAATAATGGGGACCGTTGATCTCCCAGATCAACGGTCGAGATTAAATGGGTAGGTGGGTTCTGGTTTTTGTTTGGGTTTGGGCTTGTATCCGGTGGGGTTTTTTAATTGGGTTGGGAGTTCGTTGGATTTAGGCTAGATTTGAAAGCCAATTTGGCCAAAATTTAAATAGCCCATTTTTCCTATTTAATTTATAAAAAGTAGATAATTTCTAAAAAATAATTTAAAAATGCTAAAATAATTTATAATACATAATTAGCAATTTTAAAATACAGGATCCAGTTTTATGCATATAAAACATAATTAAATTTTAAAAGGACTAATATTGTAATTATGTGCAATTTAGCTTTAAAAATACTAAATGTAATTATAAAAATATATAAAAATTACCTTAGCCATATTTTGGCATAAATATAGAAATCCAATAGATGAATTATCAAAAATAATAATTTTGGAAATAATTATTGGGGATTTTATGGATAAAAAGGGAGAAAATAAATCAATTTAAAACCTTAAAATTATGGAAAAAATAATAAAAACCTTGGACATGCTTATATATGCATATATATGCTATTTTGAAGGTATTTTGCATATTGAAAATATATAGGGAAAAATTGGGTATCAACAATGTCTAAATAAGATTTGCAGTTAGAATAAATATAGGAATATACTTTCGTGTTTCTAGTTGAAATAGGTTTTATACTATTATAAATAAAGGCTTTGATAGCTTATTTTTATAAGTGAAAAAATAAAGAATTGTAGAGATCAATCAGAGATTTATAATAAAATATTTTCCTTCACATCCGATGTTTAATATTCACTTAGAAACCCGACTACTAAAGGACATCAGTTTAAAATATGTAAAGCATATCACCATATCTCAAATGAGAAAAGGAGAAACCCGTTTGATATGAACAAAAAATATCATTTTTTGTGGTGTTAGTGAAAATACTAAGACATATTGTTTAACCAAAAAAATAATATTTATTTGTTTTAACTGTAAATGTTATTTTTTTGATAAATAAACTTACCACCTCCCGAATACGTAAGGTTGAATAATCCTATTATCGAAATAATTGTGTCGGCGAGATGTGTTGTAGCAGGCAGAAAATTCAGATAAGAGAAAATAAATAGTATATGAAAAAAAATTAAACAAATATATAAGATTTTAATTTGTAGACTATCGGCTAGCTATTTATGATGACGTTTATACTCCTATTGATTTTTTTTCCTTGAATGAAACGAAGTCAAAAGAATCTTTTCTCTTGCTTATTTGTACCGGCCATTTAAATCATAATAAACAATTTGGAGAACAAAAAACATATTGTAGAGCAATATAAGTTCGCATAGATTTATAACAATAGGCGAGCAGATGGAGCATTTGTAATTACATGCATGATGAGAAAGCAAAAGAGAAAAAAGTTTCTCTTATTGAGATAACAAAAACATATGGAACAAACAAAACAGACTAAACTAGAAGGTAAACTCACCCTCTTATTAACAGAACAACATCAATCAACACACCCCAACAAACAAACGAAAATAGAACTTCTATTTCCTGGGTGCAAATCTTGACTTAATCTGCTGAACTTGCGTAGTACCAATTTGGAATGCTTGACCCAAGACATCATCAGGAACACTTGGTGAAGCTGCAAACAACGTTGTTGCAATGGACTGTGTACCAGGCAACTGACTATTGAAACCAGCAATAACAGCTGCTGGAACTTTGCCATTGTTCTTTTGGAAATGAACAAGTCCTCTAGGAAAAGCAAAGACTTCTCCCTGTACAATGACCTTAGAGACCAAGACATTGGCTGTTGTGATAAAGCCAACATATAGTTGACCAGATAAAACATAAACCATCTCGGTGGCGCGTGGGTGGACGTGGGGTGGGTTAATGCCACCGGGAGCGTAGTCGATACGAGCAAGGGACACACCAAGTGTGTTAAGGCCGGGGATACTCTGAACATTGGCACCAGTGACCACAGAACCAAATGTGTTGGTGGGGGCTCCTGGCTTTGAAATGACCATTGACGAGAAATCAGCCTCTGTAAACATGGTTTTGCATGCAAGTCCATTCACTTTCGTGGCTGTTACAAATATGCAAATACAAGGGGTCATATATTAACCATAGAAATACAAAATAGAAAGGATTAAGTTATATACACCTATAATTTTAAGGATCGGTTATAATATCATTGTAATTTAATTAACCTATTTGTTTTATTGTGTTTGCAGTAGGAAGCATCATGATTTAGGATAAGTGGAATATAATATACCAGTAATAGAAAATATGTAGGTATAAAGAGAGTGAATTTAGAATTATTAGATCACGGAGAAAAGTCAGTGTCAAGGGGTAGGGCAAAATGAGAAGTAGTACATAAACCTGACAAAAGAACAAAAAGAGCAATAACAAAAAGCTCAGTCTAAACTCATGGGTGGGATCTGGAGGTAGTATATGTACACAGTCTAAAAAAGAAGAAGAATGCACTCATGCTGTTCCCAAGAGTCTTGCTTTCCTGAGTTTCAATTTCAGACAACCATAGGTTCATAGGAAAAAAATAATGTAAAAGTTAGTTTGTCCAATATTGGAGTAGTTCGCTTACTTGAGGTGGGATCAGCAACACAAATATCCTGGAGCATATCAGGGTCTCCAGCACAAGCTTTATTTGAGTTGATGGCTAATAATGCCACAGTTATCACAATTAACGAAAGCATCTTTCCAAAAGCAGCCATTTGGAATTGGACGAATTGCAAGTAAACAGGGAAAAGGGAAACAAATAGAAGAGGAGAAGATTCAATGTTGTATTTTTTATGGATAATGAGAAACTAAGCTGTTTATTTATAGGGAAAACAAGAAAAGCTTTAGGTGAGAATACCTAGCTGACCAAATCAAAGTGATGTACTTGGGAATTTAGTTGACATGAGATAATTTGTGTGTAAGAGCACGAAACATGCCGTTTGCTAATTCTTAATTTGACCATCATTCACTAGGCATCTCGTCTCCATTTGGTGCCTTGAGGTAAGTTGACTCGCATTAATCGAACTTTTATCCAATGTGTTGTTAGTTAATTTCTTTAAGGAAGTCAACTCCTTTACTATAGAGAATATAAATAGAAAAAAGAAATAGTCTCCATTTTATCACAATTTGACATGTTCTAACTGGCTTGATGCACCATTTGACTTGCAAAAAAAATGGTACTATATATATGATTTAACAGCGTGAATATGTTTAAGAGCTCATAGTTAGAATAAGGTCTAGTTGGCAACTACCTAAAAGAAGGGAAAGGAAACATATAAAAAGAAAAAGAAAGAACCTTAATAAGATATACTAAATTAAAAGGTTTTCTAAAGGTATTAGAGTTTTAATTTGATTATTCACTTCACTCATCTAAGAATTATCTATGTTCCTTCATTACCGAGGATATATACACTCTTTAAGGAAAGTTAACAAGCAAGAGAAACTGAAATGGTCCATTAATTATTAAGAGAGAGGAATGAAGAATATAAAGCAAGTAGCTAGAGAATATTTCTTGAATGTATATCTTGGATGCTATCCCTTGGAAATATATTAGCAGTTTTGTAATTTATAATATAGTTCTTTAATTTTGACACCAAATAAATGGTGCGTAATTCAGCAGATTAAAAATATTATTGGAAAATCAGATTTATTTATTAAATTTGAGATAGAGTTGGAACGTGAAAATAAGAGGTATATAGTAAAAATAATCACGATATATCATATATATTGCCTATATCACATTAGTTTTGATATAAAATAATACAGAAATTAACATATAAGCTATACAAATTGTCAAGATTATAGATGCGGACTAAGCACTGTATCTTCTCCAATGGAAGATTCAGTAGCTTTTAGAAGACGGAGTTCGTAGAAAGAAAAATGAGAGTCGTAGAGAGTCTCTGACTTTGTGAGATGAGACTCTAAGTCTTGTATTGAATACTGTTTAGTTATATACAAGTGTACGACTAAGATACAACTGGAAAGAGAATAAACCTTCACTAACAAATCTGCTAACATACTATACTAACTAACACTAACTAATGGTGTGCTGACTCATCTCAATTACAATATAAATATAGTCTTAGTACTCCCCTCCCCCCAAGTTGGATGCGAGGAGAGCACACCCAACTTGCCAAGAACAGAACAATGCTTGATCCCAGTGAGAGCTTTAGTGAGGACATCTGCAAGCTGCTCTCCAGTGCTAATGTGATGCAAAGAGATGAGGTCTTCCTGAAGTTTGGTGCGTACAAAATGGAAGTCTACTTCAATATGTTTGATTCTTTCACGAAACATAGAGTTCCTAGCAATGTGCAAAGCAGAGAGGCTGCCTGAATACACAGGTATTGGCAAACAAACTGGCACAGTGAGTTCTTTAAGTAGCCTGGATAGCCAAACTAGTTCACCAACAACCTTTCTGAGGGCTCTGTATTCTGCTTCTGCTGAGGAGAGGGAGATAGTTTCCTGTTTCTTGAACTTCTAGCTGACAGGGCTGCCACCCAAATATACAACATAACTGGATACTGATCTTCGAGAGTCAGGGCAGATTGCCTAATCAGAATCACAATAAACAATAACTGAGAGATCATTTGCATTGCTAAAATATAGACCCAGAGTAGGGTCCTTCTTCAGGTATCTCGGCATGTGATAGGCTGTATGCAAGTGAGGCTATCTAGGATCTTACATAAACTGACTAAGATGTTGAACCCCATATGCTATGTCTAGCCTACTATTAGTAAGGAATTTCACCTTTCCAACTAATTTCCTATATGTGACGATCCGATCGGTCGTTTTGAGAATTGACATCCCGTTCTGTGGCTTAAGGTCTCGAGTAGATCTGTATTGTGTATTATGATTTGCGTGCGTGGTCGAGTTTGATTTTTTGAAAGTTTCAAAATTTATTTGAAAGAACAATTCATGTATTAGATAAATGGTCGCAAAAGTGGTTATGCGACCGCAAAATGGTCGCAGACCTGTCCAGTGTAGCCCAATTTTGGGCACCAGTTTCGCGATTCATTTTGCGACCCACATTCCTATTTTGCAGTCCATTATGTGACTACAGACCCAATTTCGGAGGCTTATTTTTCCTATTTTTATAACCCGACCCCATTTTGATAAATAGGCTTAGGGGCTTCATTTGGAGTCATTTTTTCCACTGATTTTAGAGATATTTGAGATCATATAGAGAGAGAAAGAAGGAGCCTAGCTTCATAATCACCCAAATCTTGCTCAAGTTTTCAAGAATCAAGGAAGATAACCACTGAATTGTCCTCCATCCGGGTAAGTCCTTCTTCCAAGATTTCATGTAAGAGGTTAAGGGTTCAAATATGTTGTGGGGATTAGAAATAGGCCATTCATGTGGGACTAAGTTATAGTATGTGATATTAAAGAACTAATTTGGGTAGTTCCTGTTAAAATTGGTTGGGGGAAGAAGGAATTTCCATTTTTAGACCTTGTAGACTACTTCACATATTAGGTGTTTCATGAAATTCCTAAGAGAGTTACACCATGGGTAATCTTCCTAATTATTAATTGATTCCCGCTATCTCCTTATAGATTGTTATTGCTAGAGGTGTTGATGGATTGTAGAAACTTAAGGAAAAGCTCTTTGAGGTATGTATAGCTAAAACCTCATCTTCTTAGAAATTGGGAGTAAAACCCCCTCTTCTTAGAAATTGAGCTCCCATGGTGTCCATGCAAACATTGTAAGTCCGAAATTTGATTGATCTAGTACTTGTTATGTTACAACCCATATCCACATGTGTTAAATCATGCCATATATTAGTTAACATAAATCCAAGAAGGAATTATCTTTTAGATGATAAGAAGTCAATCCTATTGGTCTTAAGTGATACAAGAGTGTATAAGGGTGATTAACCAATATTAGAAGTTAAACGAATCAAGGATGTTGTAACTCGTATTTTCAGGTAATCTAGCGGTGCTTAATACACTCAAGAGGTCATTTATTAAGGTATTTTAATCATATAATATCCGTATCATAAGTCTTGAAGTCAAACGAGTTATGAAACAAAAGTCGACAAAAGTTGTCGCAACTTAGGTTCATAATTTTACTTAAACATTGGGTCAAATGTTTCTAATCTTTTCTCATAATTTACAAGGAATTACGGGGTGATCTACCAACCAAATTAAATATCTAGGAGTCTAGTTTCCAACTCATTAAACCGTTCATCGATACGACCTCGGAGTAGAGAGATATTCGCGTTTTCGCGAGACTGCGCCAAGCACCTCTCTATGGGGCCCACTAAGTCGGTTTAAGATATTTGGACCTATATAGGATGACTCCAACCCGTTTTAAGTCATTTCTTTTCACTATTTTCAGACCTTAGAACCCTAGGAACATCCTCTCAAGGTTCTCTCAAGATTCAAGACCCAAAAAAGGGCAAACAACACAAATCAAGTGTCGGGAATTCCGTGGCGCTAGTAAGTCTCTTGTTCTTCTTGTTGTTGCTCATTTTTGTGTCGTTCCAGCTCGTGTGGGAGGTTGTTTTAAAGGGTTTATGTTCTGTAAATACTCCCTCATGTTCTTAATATCAATCCTAGGTGATTTCAAGCCTTCTAAAGTGATTCTAGTGCCGAAAAACACTAATTGATCGCTAGTTTCGCTTTTTTGTTGTTGTGGCAGCATTGGAGGGATATTTCATGGAAATTTAAGGTCAAATTGGAGTTGTTATTTCTGTATAAAGGTAAGGAACCTCTTACTCTATATGTATTTAAGATTATCCAAGTTGCAGCTAAGCCATTGAAGCTAGAACTTGTGAAATATATATCGAAAGGCTTGGAAGTAATGTTATTGTTTTGTGGACTGTTTTGCGTTGTTGTTGGGCTGCGTATTTTACTACTATCTTGTGGAGTTTTGGAGGAGGAAGGGTGTGGATAAACACCATATATATGTAGGGTTATGGGCTGATAGTTATTCGTAACATTTCCAGGTTGTTTGACACGACTACGGTGGTCGTCGTATGTATGGAGTGATTAGGCTGTGTGTGGACTATTTTGGGAGGCTCAATATGTTTATTATTGATGTTGTTTGGGCTGTTTGGTGATTGTTTTGAATGGTGTGAGGTCATATATATAGGGGAGGTGCTGTCCGTTTCATCGTAAAATAGGTTGTGGTCGATACATAATAGTTATGACGCTTAAATGATAACGATAGTATCGTTTCTCTTATTGTAGACTAAGGAGTTTTGACAATTGCATAGCTTGAGATTGGGGCAGTATATACAAGGTATGTGAGGCTATCCCTTTCCTTCTTTTGCACGACTCCGATTGCACATAATGTAATGAACGATCTTCCAAGATACTCTACTCTTAGAAGCTAGCAGTACTTACATTGTTTTCCCTCTTATGGAACGATTGATGTTAATGTTGCTTCTCTTAGTCTTATGTTATCAATGTTGTTGGTACTTCCTGATTCTTATAAGGTTCATAGTGAAGAGTTAGTCCTAATAACGTGTACAGAGGATACCGACCTTACGTCACTCCGAAAGGTTTAGAATGTGATTCCATGAGTCGAGCATGCATTATATATATGTATCTATTTTACTCTACCGAGCCACGCTATAGTTGGCCGGGTACGGCACCTATTGTGCAACCACTGATCAGTTGGGTTTTACCGAGCTCCACGTGGCCGGGTACGATTCTACCGAGCCTATTATGGCCGGGTACGATATGATGATGATGATGCCCACAGAGGTGAATGCTTTAAAGGTTTATGTATTTATACATATGTATCATGCATTTCATGTAAGTAGCCCTCAGAGGTACTAAGATGTTACAGGTTGTATATTCTCTATCCTTGCTTACATTACTGATCGTATTTATGGTTCCTTGCCTTACATACTCAGTACTTTATTCGTACTGACGTCCTTTTATTTGTGGACGCTGCATGTCGTGCTGCAGGTCCTGATAGACAGGCAGGTGCAGCTCCCCCACCACAGTAGACTGTCCAGTTCAGCGGTGATTGGCGAGATCCCTTCTCCGGACTTGCCTTGGTCTTGGTATGCAATTTTTGTTATAGACATTATGGGTATGTCGGGGCCCTGTTCCGGCTATGTTGCAACACTTATGTTCTTTTAGAGGCTCATAGACAAGTGTCGGCTCATGTATAGTTTGGTATGCCTTGTCGGCTAGTTTTTGTTGTATAGTCTTTCATAGTAGCGTGGTAGCTCATACCTTATATGTAGTTTCTTGATTGTCTGGTCATCCCCTGCTATGTATGTTCATGCCGTCATATTTTATTGCTGGTTGTCCATGATCTAGGTCTACCATTTATATTGATCTCTTTAGCCTTAAAAGATAATAATGAAGGTTAGATGAAATGTACGTTGGTGCTCGGCAAGTGTGGTCGGGTGCTAGTCATGGCCCTTCAGTTTGGGTCGTGACAAACTTGGTATCAGAGCAAGTCTGTCCTAGGGGTTGTCTATGAGCCGTGTCTAGTAGAGTCTTGATTATGGATGTGTAGCGCGCCACATTTATAATCAGGAGGCTACATGACATCTAGGGTTGTTACCTTCTTCCTGAATCTAGATCGTGCGTAGAGTTGAGTCGTAAGTGTTTGTCTCTAATATTCACCTTGTTTTTTTCAGTGATGCCTTCGACTAGGAAGCAAACGATTAGTAGACGGCTTGATACAGCAGCGGGAGAGGGTACCAGTCAGGTGCCCCAAGTCAGAGCAGGACAAAGTGAGGCTCAAAGTGAGATGCCCTCTCATACCTCATCTACTCCATCTCCTCCAGAGGATATTAGAAGGCACCCAGCGCCTCCAGTTCCTCCGTCTGGCACTCCAGACCAGGATATGCAGAGTGCTTTGCAGTTATTGACTAGCTTGGTAGCTGCTCAGGCTCAGAGGCAGAATACAGGTGCTGCTGAGAAACCAGTTAGTACAAGAGTTCGTGATTTTATTAATTTAGACCCTCCAGTGTTTACCGGATCAGACCCCAAGGAGGACCCACAGACTTTTATTGACCAGGTTCATCGTACACTTCGGGTTATGCATGTTAGTGATACAGAGGCAGTAGAGTTGGCTTCTTATCGGCTACGGGATTTAGCGGTTCTCTGGTATGATAGTTGGGAGAGATCCAGGGGTCCGAACCCTCCTCCAGCTGTGTGGAAGGAATTTTCTGAGGCCTTTCTTCGTCACTACTTGCCAGTTGAGATACGACGAGCTAGAGCTGATAAGTTCTTGAACCTTAGACAAGGTAATATGAGTGTGCGAGAGTACAGTATGCAGTTTGATTCTTTGGCAAGGTATGCTCCCCATATGGTGGCCGAGATGAGTGATAGGGTGCATATGTTCGTGAATGGGTTGGGACCACATCTAATAAATGAGTGTACGACAGCCTCCTTGGTGGAGGGCATGGATATTTCCCGTATTCAAGCTTATGCCCAGACCCTAGAGGATCGTAAGCGCCAGCAGAGGGCAGTTAGGGAGCAGGATAGAGGCCAGCATAAGAGGGCGAGATTTGCAGGGTATTCTGATGACTTCAGAGGCCGCATCAGGCCACAGTTTTCGAGGAGTTCGGCGCCACCTGTAGCTAGTGCTCCTCCACAGTTTCAGAGGCCTCGATATGATCGATCCTATTCTGGTCCAGGTCAGAGTTCGCGGGCATCTGGCTCGCAACATCACAGGGATACTAGTCAGATGAGACCCCCAACACCACATTGTGATCAGTGCGGCAAGGCCCACTTTGGACTGTGTCGTCGAGGTTCTGATGCATGCTATTCGTGCGGGCAGCCTGGCCATATGATGCGGGATTGTCCTAATAGAGGAGGTGATGGTATGGCTCAGCCGACTGGATCTGTGTCTGGTTCTTCCTCATCAGTTCGACCTCCAGCACGGGGTTTTCAGCAGTCGACAGGTCGTGGTAGGGGTAGAGGTGCAGTGCCGAGTTCGAGTGGTGCTCAAAATCGAACCTATGCTCTAGTAGGTCGACAGGATCTCGAGTCGTCTCCAGATGTTGTTACAGGTATTATATCTGTGTTTTCTTATGATGTATATGCGCTGATTGATCCGGGATCTACATTATCATATGTTACACCCTTTGTGGCTAATAAGTTTGGCATTGAACCTGAATTGATAAGTAAACCCCTCGCGGTATCTACTCCGATAGGAGATTCTGTGATTGCTAGAAGGGTATATAGAGGTTGCACTGTGATGATTTGTAGTCGTCAAACCTCGACAAATTTATTTGAGTTAGAAATGGTTGATTTTGATGTGATAATGGGAATGGACTGGTTGGCCTCATGCTATGCAAATGTTGACTGTCGTACGAAGATGGTTAGGTTCCAATTTCCGGGTGAACCCGTCATTGAATGGAAAGGGAACATTGCTACACCGAAAGGTAGGTTTATTTCCTATCTTAAGGCAAGGAAAATGATCTCAAAAGGTTACATTTATCATCTCGTTCGCGTTAGGGATGCGGAGGCGAAACCGCCTACTTTACAATCAATCCCTGTGGTTAACGAATTCCCAGATGTTTTCCCAGATGAACTCCCGGGCCTTCCTCCTGAAAGGGAGATTGAGTTTAGCATTGATGTGTTGCCTGACACTCAACCGATCTCTATTCCTCCATACAGAATGGCCCCGGCAGAGTTGCGAGAGTTGAAGGTGCAGTTGAAGGACTTGCTGGATAAGGGCTTTATTAGGCCTAGCACTTCACCTTGGGGTGCACCAGTCCTATTCGTGCGGAAGAAAGATGGGTCGTTACGGATGTGTATCGACTATCGACAGTTGAATAAGTCTACTATAAAGAACAAGTATCCACTTCCAAGAATTGATGACCTGTTTGACCAACTCCAGGGTGCCAAGTATTTCTCTAAGATTGATTTACGTTCAGGGTATCATCAGGTGAGGGTTAGGGAGAAAGATATTCCAAAGACGGCCTTCCGGACAAGATATGGGCACTTTGAGTTCTTGGTGATGTCGTTCGGGCTAACAAATGCCCCAGCAGCTTTTATGGATCTCATGAATACTATATTCAGGCCCTATCTTGATGTGTTCGTGATTGTATTCATTGATGACATTCTAGTGTATTCTCGTTCGGAGGCGGAACATGCGGGCCACTTGCGGATAGTATTACAGACGCTTCAGGATCGTAAGTTATATGCTAAGCTCTCCAAATGTGAATTCTGGCTGAACTCAGTAGCATTCCTTGGCCATGTGATATCTGATGAGGGTATTAGTGTCGACACTCAGAAGATCGATGCAGTAAAGAATTGGCCGAGACCTACAACACCATCAGAAGTCCGCAGCTTCCTAGGGCTAGCAGGATATTATAGGCGGTTTGTAGAAGGATTTTCCTCTATATCATCACCATTGACTAAGTTAACACAAAAAGCTACCAAATTCCAGTGGTCTGACACTTGTGAACGTAGTTTTCAGGAGTTGAAGAATCGATTGACATCTGCACCAGTGCTCACTCTTCCTGAAGGAACAGAAGGTTATGTGGTATATTGTGATGCCTCAGGTATAGGTTTGGGGTGCGTATTGATGCAGCGTGGGAATGTGATTGCTTATGCATCAAGACAATTGAAGAAGCATGAAAAGAATTATCCAACCCATGATTTGGAATTGGCTGCAGTAATATATGCTTTGAAGATATGGCGACACTACTTATACGGCGTCCATGTTGACATCTACACAGATCACAAGAGTTTACAATACATCTTCAAGCAGAAAGAGTTGAATTTGAGGCAGCGTAGGTGGCTTGAATTATTGAAAGACTACGACGTCGAGATATTGTATCATCCCGGTAAAGCCAATGTTGTGGCAGATGCTCTCAGCCGTAAATCAATGGGAAGCTTAGTACATATTGAGGCAGGTAGATGGGGGTTGATTAAAGAGCTTCATCAGCTAGCCAATATGAGAATCAGATTGTTAGACTCTGATGATGGAGGTGTTACTGTACAGAATACATCAGAATCATCTTTGGTAGCAGAGGTAAAAGCACGACAATATGAAGATCCTATCTTAGTACGATTAAGAGAAAGCATTCAACAGTGTAAAAGTATGGCTTTTGGGATCGGAAAAGATGGGGCACTGAGATACCAGAGCCGATTGTGTGTGCCTAATGTGGCAGGGTTGCGAGAGAAGATTATGAATGAGATTCATCAATCCCGATATTCCATCCATCCCGGCTCGACAAAGATGTATCATGATGTCAAGGAGCAATATTGGTGGGATAATATGAAGAAGTCTATTGCAGAATTTGTAGCCCAGTGTCCCAATTGTCAACAAGTAAAGATAGAACATCAGAAACCCAGTGGATTGCTTCAAAATATAGAGATTCCGACCTGGAAGTGGGAGGTGATTAATATGGACTTCATTATTGGATTACCTCGCTCTTATCATAAGTTTGACTCTATCTGGGTGATAATTGATCGACTTACAAAATGTGCCCATTTTCTGCCAGTGAAGACAACTTACACGGCTGAAGATTATGCAAAGTTGTATATCAAGGAGATTGTTAGGCTTCATGGTGTGCCCATATCTATTATATCAGACCGAGGAGCTCAATTTACGGCTAACTTTTGGAGGTCTTTCCAGAAGGGTTTAGGCACACAAGTAAATCTCAGCACTGCATTTCATCCGCAGACTGACGGACAGGCTGAACGTACCATTCAGACACTGGAAGATATGCTACGAGCATGTGTTCTAGATTTTAAGGGGAATTGGGATGATCATCTTCCACTCATAGAATTCGCCTATAACAATAGCTACCATTCCAGTATTAAAATGGCCCCATACGAGGCACTATACGGGAGGAGATGTAGATCACCAGTTGGATGGTTCGAAGTCGGTGAAACAGAATTATATGGGCCAGATTTGATTCACCAAGCTATTGAGAAGGTGAAAGTGATACAGGAGCGATTGAGGACGGCACAAAGCAGGCAAAAATCTTATTCTGATGTCCGACGTCGTGATCTAGAGTTTGAGGTTGGTGATTGGGTTTTCCTGAGGATCTCACCAATGAAGGGTATTATGCGTTTTGGGAAGAAAGGTAAGCTGAGTCCAAGGTATATCGGGCCGTATAAAATTCTTCGACGGATTGGACAGGTTGCTTATGAGTTAGAATTGCCATCCGAATTGGAATTTGTCCACCCGGTATTCCATGTATCTATGTTGAGAAAATGTATTGGAGACCCTTCTCGAGTCATCCCTATCAAAGATGTACAAGTTACAGAGGACCTATCATATGAAGAAGTGCCAGTGGCGATATTAGATCGGCAAGTCCGCAAGCTGAGAACAAAAGATGTAGCTTCCGTCAAAGTATTGTGGAGGAACAAAAATATGGAAGAAATGACATGGGAAGCAGAAGAGGAGATGAAGTCTAAATACCCTTACTTATTCCAGAATGAAGATAACAAGGATGCTGGTGGAAGACAGGATACATTGGAAGGTGAAACGGCTCTATGAGGTAAGCAATAATTTGAGAATACTCCTCCTTAATACAAAATGGTGATATGTAGATAATGTAAATACGCATAATGCTTTGTGTAGCCTTGTGAAGCCATATGTTGGGCTTAATTACATGCAAGTTTTGCTAGTGACCATTTTATAGGGGAAAATTGATCGGAAATTTCCATTGGAATCCACGATGATTTAAACTCCCCATAAACCCTTACATTCGAGGACGAATGTTCCTAAGGGGGGGAGGGTGTTACAACCCATATCCACATGTGTTAGTTCATGCCATATATTAGTTAACATAAATCCAAGAAGGAATTATCTTTTAGATGATAAGAAGTCAATCCTATTGGTCTTAAGTGATACAAGAGTGTATAAGGGTGATTAACCAGTATTAGAAGTTAAATGAATCAAGGATGTTGTAACTCGTATTTTCAGGTAATCTAGCGGTGCTTAATACACTCAAGAGGTCATTTATTAAGGTATTTTAATCATATAATATCCGTATCATAAGTCTTGAAGTCAAACGAGTTATGAAACAAAAGTCGACAAAAGTTGTCGCAACTTAGGTTCATAATTTTACTTAAACATTGGGTCAAATGTTTCTAATCTTTTCTCATAATTTACAAAGAATTACGGGGTGATATACAAACCAAATTAAAGATCTAGGAGTCTAGTTTCCAACGCATTAAACCGTTCATCGATACGATCTCGTAGTAGAGACATATTCGCGTTTTCGCGAGACGGCGCCAAGCACCTCTCTATGGGGCCCACTAAGTCGGTTTAAGATATTTGGACCTATATAGGATGACTCCAACCCGTTTTAAGTCATTTCTTTTCACTATTTTCAGACCTTAGAACCCTAGGAACATCCTCTCAAGGTTCTCTCAAGATTCAAGACCCAAAAAAGGGCAAACAACACAAATCAAGTGTCGGGAATTCCGTGGCGCTAGTAAGTCTCTTGTTCTTCTTGTTGTTGCTCATTTTTGTGTCGTTCCAGCTCGTGTGGGAGGTTGTTTTAAAGGGTTTATGTTCTGTAAATACTCCCTCATGTTCTTAATATCAATCCTAGGTGATTTCAAGCCTTCTAAAGTGATTCTAGTGCCGAAAAACACTAATTGATCGCTAGTTTCGCTTTTTTGTTGTTGTGGCAGCATTGGAGGGATATTTCATGGAAATTTAAGGTCAAATTGGAGTTGTTATTTCTGTATAAAGGTAAGGAACCTCTTACTCTATATGTATTTAAGATTATCCAAGTTGCAGCTAAGCCATTGAAGCTAGAACTTGTGAAATATATATCGAAAGGCTTGGAAGTAATGTTATTGTTTTGTGGACTGTTTTGCGTTGTTGTTGGGCTGCGTATTTTACTACTATCTTGTGGAGTTTTGGAGGAGGAAGGGTGTGGAGAAACACCATATATATGTAGGGTTATGGGCTGATAGTTATTTGTAACATTTCCAGGTTGTTTGACACGACTACGGTGGTCGTCGTATGTATGGAGTGATTAGGCTGTGTGTGGACTATTTTGGGAGGCTCAATATGTTTATTATTGATGTTGTTTGGGCTGTTTGGTGATTGTTTTGAATGGTGTGAGGTCATATATATAGGGGAGGTGCTGTCCGTTTCATCGTAAAATAGGTTGTGGTCGATACATAATAGTTATGACGCTTAAATGATAACGATAGTATCGTTTCTCTTATTGTAGACTAAGGAGTTTTGAAAATTGCATAGCTTGAGATTGGGGCAGTATATACAAGGTATGTGAGGCTATCCCTTTCCTTCTTTTGCACGACTCCGATTGCACATAATGTAATGAACGATCTTCCAAGATACTCTACTCTTAGAAGCTAGCAGTACTTACATTGTTTTCCCTCTTATGGAACGATTGATGTTAATGTTGCTTCTCTTAGTCTTATGTTATCAATGTTGTTGGTACTTCCTGATTCTTATAAGGTTCATAGTGAAGAGTTAGTCCTAATAACGTGTACAGAGGATACCGACCTTACGTCACTCCGAAAGGTTTAGAATGTGATTCCATGAGTCGAGCATGCATTATATATATGTATCTATTTTACTCTACCGAGCCACGCTATAGTTGGCCGGGTACGACACCTATTGTGCAACCACTGATCAGTTGGGTTTTACCGAGCTCCACGTGGCCGGGTACGATTCTACCGAGCCTATTATGGCCGGGTACGATATGATGATGATGATGCCCACAGAGGCGAATGCTTTAAAGGTTTATGTATTTATACATATGTATCATGCATTTCATGTAAGTAGCCCTCAGAGGTACTAAGATGTTACAGGTTGTATATTCTCTATCCTTGCTTACATTACTGATCGTATTTATGGTTCCTTGCCTTACATACTCAGTACTTTATTCGTACTGACGTCCTTTTATTTGTGGACGCTGCATGTCGTGCTGCAGGTCCTGATAGACAGGCAGGTGCAGCTCCCCCACCACAGTAGACTGTCCAGTTCAGCGGTGATTGGCGAGATCCCTTCTCCGGACTTGCCTTGGTCTTGGTATGCAATTTTTGTTATAGACATTATGGGTATGTCGGGGCCCTGTTCCGGCTATGTTGCAACACTTATGTTCTTTTAGAGGCTCATAGACAGGTGTCGGCTCATGTATAGTTTGGTATGCCTTGTCGGCTAGTTTTTGTTGTATAGTCTTTCATAGTAGCGTGGTAGCTCATACCTTATATGTAGTTTCTTGATTGTCTGGTCATCCCCTGCTATGTATGTTCATGCCGTCATATTTTATTGCTGGTTGTCCATGATCTAGGTCTACCATTTATATTGATCTCTTTAGCCTTAAAAGATAATAATGAAGGTTAGATGAAATGTACGTTGGTGCTCGGCAAGTGTGGTCGGGTGCTAGTCATGGCCCTTCAGTTTGGGTCGTGACAAACTTGGTATCAGAGCAAGTCTGTCCTAGGGGTTGTCTATGAGCCGTGTCTAGTAGAGTCTTGATTATGGATGTGTAGCGCGCCACATTTATAATCAGGAGGCTACATGACATCTAGGGTTGTTACCTTCTTCCTGAATCTAGATCGTGCGTAGAGTTGAGTCGTAAGTGTTTGTCTCTAATATTCACCTTGTTTTTTTCAGTGATGCCTTCGACTAGGAAGCAAACGATTAGTAGGCCTGGTAATGCCTATGACATGAGAAAATATGAAACAGATTATGAAATGAGCCTTGACTCTACTTTCCATAAACGACTTCAATAATAGAGTGTCCTAAAGGCTTTGTACACAATTATGCCCATAAGTGGCTGTTCGAGATAATGTTTTGTCTTATAAGTACACCCAATGTGATCCGAGTTGTTACATACTCCGATGTTGAAATTGTATATTGTCATGTTTGGAAAAGAGTAATTCAAGAATAATTGGTGTAATTTCTTGTTTATGACTTTACTGTATGTTTCTATTGTGGTTTGGTGTGTCCCCTCCTTTTTGGAAGAATCCTTTGTGTTTAAAGTTCCATTGCTAATGAACTTGAGGTGTATGATTTCTGAAATATTGTATATGCCCATGATTCATGATTCCTCTCATGTGTACTTGACATCTTGGATTGAATGACTTGTTGTTGAAATTGATATTAATGTGAAATGTGGGGGAAAAGAGCTCGAATTATGAAATGTGGCCTAGTGCCAAGTATGATATGATAATTGTGGCCCCAGGTATCGACGAACTAATATATGTGAAACAAAAATTGAAGTGAGATGATTAATAGAAAAGGGTAACGTCTTGGTAAGACGACCTAGCTGATCGGGCCATAATCGGATGCCATGCTACACACATGGTGGTATTGTGTTGATATTGAACCCGGAAAGTGAGAATAAAATTGTGATTGAGGTATATGTCACAAATGAGGCAGCTTAGCTCATCGGGCTGTGATCGGACTCCGCGCAAGAAAGCGGTGGTATTGTGAATGATGGTGAAACAGTATGAAAAGTTCCAACCTAAGGCTATGGAAATTATGTGAAAGCTATGTGATTCCTTTTATTTGATGATGTGGTGATTGTTTAAAGCTTTTGTTGAATCCTTATGATTTGTTTGTTCTTGTATGGTTGTTCTTTCTAATAAGATGGTGTTTAGTTATACATACTAGTGCTATTCGACGGCACTAATGTCCCTTTTGCCGGGGGCGCTACATCTTTAAATGGATGTAGGTGGTTACATAGCAGGCAGTGGTGGTCGTAGCTAGTGACACATCTTCCTTTCAGCTGACATGGTGAGCGTCACTTTATTTCGGGGTTATATATCAATTGTTTATCCTGTACTTTGTATTTTGAGGTATAGCCGAAGCCTTGTTGCCGTTATTTCCATATTACTCTTCAGTTGTATTTAGAGGCTCCGTAGACAGTTTGTGGGTGGTGTTTGATAATGGGGAATTGAGTTAGAAATCTTGATATTTGGCAAAGATTTATAAAACTTGTAATATTTTAATAATTATGAATTAAGCTGTTAATGGAAATAAAATGGAAGTTGTTAATGCAATACTTACAAAGTATGATTAATGGAGTTCATCTCCTCTTTATTCATGAATTAGTTTGGGTAGAATGAAACCTAACAGGCTTGCTCAGTCGGGTTTACTCGATTGAGCGCCGGTCGCGCTCCATGTTATTTTTGGGCGTGACATTAGGCGTGTGTCCGGATTTGGATTTGGAGGTCCGTAGGTTGGTTTAATGCATTTTGATGAAAGTTGGAAAGTTAATGATTTCGAAAGTTGAGATGTTTGACCAGGAGTTGCCTTTGTTGATATCGGGTTCAGAATTTGATTTCGGTAGTTGGTATAGCTCCGTTGTGTCATTTGGAACTTGTATACAAAATTTGACGTCATTCCGGGTTGATTGGATATGATTCGACGCGAGTTGTAGAAGTTGAAAGTTCATAAGTTCATTACTTCAATTTGAGGTGCGATTCATAATTTTGACATTGTTATGTGTGATTTGAGGCCTCGAGTAGGTCCGTGTTATGTTACGAGACTTGTTGAAATATTGAGACGGGGTTCTGAGGGGCTCGGGCGTGTTTTAGGTTAATTTTGGGCTATTTTTCTTCATATTTGCATTGCTGGTAGCTGCTGGGATTGAGGTTGCGCACCTGTGGTTGGTTTATGTAGGTGCGGTTGCCGTAGAAGCGGAATTATGTTCACACCTGCGAAAAAAGGCTGATCTTGGAATCTTCGCAGATGCAGAAATTTGGCGCGCTTTTGCAGCTTCGTAGAGGCGATATCTTAGATGCAGAGGCGAGATGGAGCGCAAAAGTGTTTTGGGCATTGATGTCGCCCAAAATCACACCACAAATATAGATTGTGAGGCGGTCAAAGCAATAATAAAAACCCAATGCAAGTCGGGGTCGAATCCGATGGAGTTAGATTTTGGATTAGGTATACACCTAGTGTAAATGTATGATGTGCCTCAAATTATACTTTCATATTTTCAATTATTGTTTCTACTTTTACTTTTAAACTATTGAATGTAATTGTATAGCTAAGAGACAATATTTTTGGTTTTGGCTGTTTTTCAAGTTATGAAAGATCTAGGGTTGCAATTTCCGCCTAGTTGGTTACCTAACGGATTTAGAGCTTTAGGTGATGTTTGGTTGATCGAGATACAATATAGAAATCACACTCAATTACTCACTCTATACCTCTCGGTAGATTGAATGATTTTGCCCGATTTGGCTTTCTCAAGTCCAGACGGGTATTCCAGAAAGCAAGTGATAAATGATCTAGTTGGGTCTTACTATCTCTAGGTTCGACCTTTTAATTTGGGCTATGAATTTCTTGAGTTCACCCAAATTCCTAGTTAGTTAAGTTTTCCTAGACTTAGTCTCTCTTTCTCAAGTAGAGAATAAGTCAAATAGGCATGAATCAATATTTGCAACCATCAATTCTCAAATTCAAGCAAGAACTAAGCTAAATATCAAAAATCCAATCATAAATAAGCCCTAAATCAATTACCCATTAAGTACCCATACTAGGGTTGGGTAACAACCCTAGCTAAGGGTTTAGCTACTCATGGAAAATGAAGAAATTAAAGAAAAAACTAAGATAAAATTCATAATAGATGGTTAAGGGAAGAAAATCTAATGTTTATAAGCTAATCTAGTACAATGTTACCCAATACAGTAAATAAAAACGGCTCAGGTGCTCTCAACTTACAAAACTTGATCTAAAAATGACAAAAAGTTCTATTTATATTAAGTTGAAAATATCTAACAAAATTGCCCATGCAGAGGTTTTGCGGCCACACAATTATGTGTGCGGTCCGCACATTGAGACTTGGCTTGACAGGTTCCAGTTTTGTGGCTACACAATTCTGGGTTGCGACTACACTCCTTCAACTTCTGCGGACTACACATTTATGAGTACGACCACACTGTTGCTTCTACGGCCGCACAATTATAGTGCGGTCCTATGATGGCCCAAAAAGTCATCTCGTATTTAGAACCCAATTCAGGGTTCCGATGCCTTCAAAACCTCGTTTTCTTTTTTCTCGTTTGCATGAATAGTCCGGGCACGATTCCAGAAAGCCTTTATGTGAAAATTTGAGAAAATATTAAGTTTTGCCTTTAAAAGTGATTTTAGTTGACTTCGATCAACATTTTGAGTAAACGGATCCAGACTCGTATTATGACAGTCCCGAAGGATCCGTAGTAAAATATGAGACTTGGACGTATGCTCGGAATCAAATTCCGAGGTCCCTAGCCCGAGAAATAAATTTTTGATGAAAATTGTTAAACTGGAAATATAATGGTTTTAAGAATTTGCTTAATAATTGGAATTGTTGATATCGGGTGCGTATTGTGGTTCTGGAGCCCAGTACAGGTCCATTATGATATTTATACCTTATCTGTTAAATTTTGTGAGAAACGGTGCTGATTTGACTTGATTCGGACCTTTGGTTGAAAAAATAGAACTTTTGAACTTTCTTAAAAATTTCATGCAATTTGATGCTAAATTCGTTGTTCTAGGTATTATTTTGGTGATTTGATCACGCGTGCAAGTCCGTATGGTATTTTTGGACTTGTGTGCATGTTTGGTTTGGAGCCCTGAGGGCTCGGGTGAGTTTCGGATAGGCTATAGGGTGATTTACACTTAGAAAATCTGCTGTATTTTCTGCTTCTAGTAAGCTGATACTTTGTGCTTCGCGTTCGCAAAGCAAATCTCGCGAACGCGAAGTGCAAGCTAGGATGGGGAGGTATTTCTTCTACGCGAACGCGGAGCACTGGGGGATTAGCTCTTCGCGAACGCGACCGGTCTTACGCGAATGCGTAGTGTATTGGAGGTGGGCTGGGGAAATCTTTTAGTTGTTCTTCGCGAACACGGTCCAAGGCCTGCGAACGCTATGGTCATGGGGGATAGACCATCGCGAATGCGAACAGGTCTTCGCGAACGCGAAGGCCATTCTTGCCACAGTGCATCGCGAACGCGACAGGTCTCTCGTGAACACGAGAAAGGCCTCTCTAGTTTTTTAAAAACATAATCAAAAACGGGAATTTGTCATTATTTCATATTTTCAAAAACAAGAAGGTTTAGAGGCGGCTTTCAAGAGACAAGTTCTTCCCCAAAGTGTTGGTAAATGATTCTAAACTACTTTCTTTCAATTACTCATTGCATTTCATCAATTTTCAACTAAAAATCTAGGATTTTCACGGTGGAAATTGGGGGTTTGGGTAGAATTAGGAATTTTTGTATAATTGGAATTTAGACCTCAATTTGGGGTCGGATTCCGAAACTAATTACATATTTGGGCTCCTAGGTGAATGGGTGAACGACTTTTGGTCTGAACCTTGAGTTTTGACCAAGCGGGCCCGGAGTCGATTTTTGACTTTTTGGGGAAAATGTTGGGAAACTTGTAATTTTGCATTAGAATTGATTTCTTTAGAGATAATTGATATTATTATTATGATTAGATATGAGTGGATTGGAAGTGAAAACTAAGGGAAACACGGTGTTTGAGGCTTGAGTTTGACCGTGTAATCGAGGTAAGTGTTGTGGCTAACTTTAGTTTGAGGGATTAGGTGTTGTTTCGTTATTTGCTATGTTTATGGTTGTTGAGTATGACGTATAGGTTAGGTGACGATTACCTATACATTGTCGTCGAGTCTTAGCATGTTAGTGAGTCTTATACTTGTGACTGTTGTATTCTTTATCTGTACTATTCATGCTTAAACTGGTTATTCTTCATGTTAGACGAATCTTATCATATATTTCCTAGAATTTGGTTTGGTTGAGTATTGACTCAAGTTGAGATTTATATTTTGAAGTTAAATATTGAAACGATGTTGGTTTTTTGATGATTCCTTTGCCGGATTGTTATTGTTCTGTTGTTTGGGTGAGGACGAGTGTAAAACACGAAGGGTGATGCTATGCAATGTAATGTGAGTGAGTGATAATGCATGAAGGCTGATGTTGTGCCGTACTCTGTGAATGATAATGCATGAAGGGTGATGCTGTGCCATATTCTAATATTGATAATGCACGAAGGGTGATGCGGTGCCATGTTATGAGAGAGTTAATGCACGAAGGGTGATGCCGTGCCATTTCTATTAATTATTATGGTAAGGACGAGAGTAAAAGTACGAAGGGTGATGTTGTGCACTTGTTTGCTATGTTATTACTTTCGTTGGTGCAAAGCATATTATTTACTGAGTTTTTTTTACTGTACTGTTACATGATTTAATATTTCCCCCAGCATGTTTCTCCCCCTTCCCGTCATTATCTGCTTAAATTTCCAATTGTTGTTATTTTTTCGTATATGATTTAACTGCATAGGTTTATGTTGTTGTCGTGTCCTAGCCTCGTCACTACTTCACCGAGGATAGGCTCGGCACTTACCAGTACATGGGTTCGGTTGTACTGATACTGAACTCTGCACTTTCTGTGTAGATCTCGGTATTGGACTGCACTGATCAGAGTTAGGTTGCTGCCTTCAATCCACAAGAGCCCCAAGGTAGTTCTGCCGGCGTTCGCAGACCCTGGAGTCCCCTTCCATTTATCCTAGTTTCCCTGTTTTCTTTTATTTTAAGAACAAATGTATTTCCTTTAAACCAGTATTTGTAGTGACTCTTAGAAGTTTGTGGATTGTGATACCAGATCTTTTGGGTAGTCGTATATTAGTATTTGAATTATTATAAACTTCCGCACTTCCTACTTTGTTTTGGTTTCAATTATTGTTATTTACCATTTTGAATAATGATTAGCGTGTTAGATCCTTATCTGTTGGCTTGCGTAGCATTCTAAAGTTAGGCACCATCACGATCCCGATGGTGAAAAATCCGGGCCATGACTGGTCCGCTCTTCTTAACCTTGGTCTTTGGCATTGTGGGACCTCTACGGACTGCACATTTTTGAGTGCGGCCACGCTCTTGATTATGTGGCGACACAAAAATGATGCGGCCCACATTTCTTCTTGACCTTAAATCCCATCTCTCTGAACTTTATCTTTTGCGGCCGCACCAGAATTGTGCGGTTCGCACTTTGTAGAGCATTTCTTGTCAGATGCTTTCTTCATGATCTGCGTCGGCACTCAATATTGTGCAGTCTGCACAGTGACCTTTTAGCCTTGTTTTTGTCCTTATCCAAACTACTCCTTCTTGAGTTGAATTTCATCTCTTTAGCTCATATTCTAACACTAATGCAAGCAAGCACATTTGATTAGTTTTTAGGAATACCTTTAAGCAATTTTGAGCTAGAAAAAAGTAAAAGAGTGCAAATAAGTAGTCAAAATCCCTACTTATTAGGCATTGCACCCGTGGTTGCACTGAAGCAGATGAAGGTCCGCATGTGCGAGGGTCGGCTAATGAGTGGTCTCTGCAGGAGCAGGTTTTTGATCGCAAGAGTGACACCGTTGATGCGACTATTGTTCCGCATGTACGGAAAGGCCTGGGCAGACTATATATTATCGAGGGTTTGATTTCATTACTCATTTAGGACCTAGGGAGTTCGGTTACAGGCGATATTTCGTGGGTTTTTCAAGAAACTCATTGGTGTAAGTGTTCTTTAACCGAATTTTTGAATATTTCATGATACCATTGTTAATTTCATCATTTAATTAGTGATTTAAGTTGGAAATTTGGGGAAAAATTGTGAAAACTCCTTAGAATAAATTTTGGAGATTTGAAAGGCAATTTGAAGTTAGATTTGAGTAATTCTTGTAGGGTTGGACTCGTTATCGAATGGGTGTTCGGATTATTATGATTTTGGTCGGGTTTAGAGACGCGAGCTCGGGGTTCACTAATTGAGTTGACTTTTTATTTTCTTTCAAGGCCGAAGCTTTATTATTCGACATTATTTCCTATGATTTTTATTTATGATATTTAGTTATTTTGGCTTGATTTGAGTCGTCCGGAGGTTGTTTCACACAAGAAGATCATTTTAGAGTATTGGTTTAGCTTCTTTGAGGTAAGTATATTGCCTAACTTTATGTGGGAGAACTAACCTTTAGGATTTGAATTATTGCTAATTGTGTTATATTAAGGCCGTGTACTCGAGGTGACGAGTATGTACTCATGCTTATTTGTGTAAATTTGATCGTTTTAGGTTCTTAAGTTCTTATATTCATTAAAAATGAAGTTGTCTTATCATATTAAATCCTCCATTTACTAAATTCATCCTTACATGTCTTATTTGGAGTTGATGTATTCATGTTCTACCATTGTTGCTAATAAAGTCTTATGTGCCTTAATTGAAGTTTCTGCCTATTTTATTGCCATTCTATCTTTTACGTAATTGCTTAACCTTCGTTGAAGTTATTGTTATCTTTTCCATAATTGCTTAAACTTAATTGAAGTTATTGTTGTCTTTTCCGTAATTTCTTAACCTTAATTGAAGTTATTTTTATCTTTTCCATAATTGCTTAACCTTAATTGAAGTTTTGTTATCTCTTTCATTGTTGACTTATCCTTACATGGGATCATTGATGCATGTTATCTCCCTTATCATCAAGTTGTATTTATGTGGAATCATTGTTGCACACTATCTCTCATCTTGTTGAGCTATTCTTGTTGAAACCATTATTACCTTTTGTGTCTTTCATTGTGAGCTCGTTCTTTTGTCTCTTTGTGTTATGTAGTTCCTATATTGATTTACTTGTCGTACTCTCGTGTTATTGTTATTGTTGTTATTGTAGTCAGTGTATTTGAGTAGTTGGATATGCGTGGTTATGGTATTGAATTGTTTTGAGGAAAAGTTGTTGTATATGAGCACATGTGGTGAAAGATCTTATATTATGTTGTTATATTTTTGGGACACGTGGTATTATTGAGAGGATTATCGGGATGTTCACATGTGAGTTGTCTGTTCTATTGTTATTACTGATATTTTCACATGCAGCGCGACAAGGCGAACTATATATGTGGGTTTGTGCATATGGCGAGACATGGTGGGAATATTATTATGTGCGTTCGGCGAGACAAGGCAGACATTTACTTTATTGTTGCGCACGTGGCGAGAAAAGGTGGGTTATGTAGGGGAATGATTTGTGATGACTTGTGATGGCCTGAGGGCATTATTATTAACGAAATTTATGTAGTGGTGTGCCTACCTTGTGTGAGTTATACATTGTACGTTTTGTGGTGATTGGTTCCTATGTGCCATTCGTTGTCCCTACTCTTACTTGTTGACTTGAGTTATGGCAGAACACTTGCACAAGCATACATATAATTAATCACCCATTTCAGTTTAAAAAGATGAATCCTGATGATATTGACCATTTATATGTACTCCCATTTACTTGCCTTCTATGTGAGAGTTGTTCTATTGGAACGTGAGTTGTCCGTGCGGTCCTAAGTCATTGTTATTGTTGGCATATGAGCAGTCCATGGGATATGGGAGATTGTCATTGTGGTGTACTCATGCTATGATTTCTGCACATTTTTATGCAAATTCAGGTACTTCGGAGTTGGTTGATCACTAGCTAGTTGTTCAGGTTTTGCTGGAGAGACTTAAGGTATACCTACCGTCGTATTCACAGGCCTCAGAGTCACCTTCGATATTATACTTGTGCTGTCTATTTCTTTTTCGAAACAGTTGTACTTAGTAGATTTTTCTAGTAAACTTAGTAGAGCTTATGACTTGTACTATCGGTTTTGGGTATTGTATTTCACTCGGGATTATTGGTTTACTATAGAAATTTTTGTTTCATACTTAATAGTTGTTTTTTGGTCAAATTCTCTAAGAGACTTGATAGTGGTCATCTTGACTACTGGAGATAAAGTCTCTGTGTAGTCTATACCAGCTTGCTGAGTGTATCCCTTTATAACTAGTCTTGCTTTATACCCTTCTATGCTGCCATATGCTTTATGTTTTACTTTATATATACATCTACATCCACTAGCCTATTTTCTTTTGGGTAAGGGGACTAGATCCCAGGTATTATTAGCATACAAGACCTCAAATTCCTGTGTCATGGCACTTTGCCAAGTAGGATACATGGCTTCTTCTTCATATGAAGTTGGTTCTCTATCATAGCAGATGTTCTTTACAATATGCTGACTATCAGGATGTATGAATCAGAAGTAATGTTGTTGTTATGAGAAAACATAACATGCTGGAAAAAATTAGAATTAGACTTTAAGTTTGGTATAGTGCACACATAATCATTTAGATGTGAGGGGAGTTTGTGCTCCCCGTGAGATCTTCTATATCCTAGTAGTTCTTCTACTGAAGTCTGAGGTGATGTTGTGTGTTGAAGATGTTCAATAGGGACCTGTGTCTCATGTGAAGAGGGTGTAGGTGATAAAGAAAAAGGTGGTATATCAGAGAATGAAAGGTTTATGTTCTCCTGATCACTAGTATTGTGAGGTATACAAACATCAGTGCGATCAAGTGAGTTATTAGTTGGTGGTATATCATGAAAAATAGGTGGTATTGTCTGCAGTAGAACTGAAAGTAAAAGGAAAGACAGATTCATAGAAAGAAACATCTCTAAAGACATGTATTTTCTTAGTGGCCAAACTTAGTACCTTATACCCATTTGTGCTAAATGGATATCCTACAAACACATGTGGAGTAGTCCTCAGATCAAGTTTGTCCCTGAGAGGCTTTAGTACAATGATGTAACACAAACACCCAAAACTCCTCAAGTGAGAATAATTGGACTTCTTCCTATACAATAGGTCAAACGGACATTTGTTCTTTAGAGAAGGAGTTGGAAGTCTGTTAACGAGAAAAGTTGCTGTAAGTACACATTCTCTCCAATATTTCAATGGTAGATTGGATTGAAAGAGTAGTGCCCTGGTCACTTCAAGAAGATATTTATGTTTTCTCTCCACCACTCCATTTTGTTGTGGTGTATAAGGGCATGTTTTCTGGTGGTTTATTCCTTTTGATTGGGAAAAGGAAGCTGCTTCATTGCTAGAAAACTCTTGGCCATTATCAGACCTTACATGTAACGATCCAATTTCTCCTATAGGCCATGATGACACCTAATGTCGCCGCTAGGTAAGCCAACGGTGAACTAGCCATGTGTTTATTCCTTTTATTAATTTCAAAGTAGTTGGTTATAATTATTAAGTAAATGAGAATGAAAAATTTAATAAGGTAAAACACAAACTAATGAAAGAGAAAATACAGTAAAATAAATATTCAAATGCAATAAATTGTGTACTAGCATGTTTCCAAGACTTGGTGTCATAAGTGTATGAACAACTAGTAGAATATACAAAATACCAATGCTACTGTCTGAAATAAGATAGACAGAAAGTAAATACGAAAGAGAGACTGCGAGTGGTGCAGAACGGACTTAGAGAGCAACTCACCACTATGCATCAGGATAACAGGGGTGCGCACCTGAATGGACACCAGATGCACTTGCCTTAGATCCTGCATGATTAGTGCAGAAGTGTAGCATGAGTACATAAACAACATGTACCCAGTAAGTATCCAGTCTAATCTCAAAGAAGTAGTGACGAGAGGTCGACATCGACATATACTGTGGGCTAACAAATAAAATACATAAATTCTAAATAGGTATGGAATATGTGAATAATAATAATAACGCAATAGCAAGAAATGAGTAAATGATTCTTTAACTAATAGTAAAACTCGAAATCAATTTTCGTTAGTAAATAAATCATAACCTATCAAGCCATAAGATAATATCAAGTGTAATCGGGCTCTGAGTATTATCACGCATGATTTATACTGAGGTCGTACGGCTCGATCCAAAATGCTGTGTGCATTGCCGAGGGTTGAATGACATGAACCATAAATACATATACTATACTACTGAGTTGAACGACCCTTTTCCATGAGAGTAGAGAAGTTTTACCTCGCTCACGGAAGTAATTGCAACGCGAGAGGACATGGATTTCTTAGAGTTATTATGTATTCCTAAGTCCCGATAATAATTGAACCTCACTGCCCCAAGTTTGCCTTCTTCGTGATCGCTGAAAATACATCGTGATCGCAAAGGCAATCTGCCTAGGGCTCAGGAGAATGGCCATCGCGAACGTGAAGGCTAACAAGCCTGAGCATCGCAAACGCAGGGTCCGGCTCGCGAATGCAAAGAAGAAGGAGCTCACCCCCTAGGCCCATCTCCCTACGCGAATGCGGGTCTCCCCATACAAACACGAAGACCACAAGTCCCAGACCTTCGTGAACGCGGTAAGGGGTTGCGATTGCATAGAGAAAATCTCAGCCCCTCACCTTTTCCTTCTCCGCAAACGCGACACAGCCCTCACGATCGCGAAGAAGGAAACCAGAACCAGCATACCAGATTTTTGAAACTTAGCTCCGGGCGGTCCGAAATTCACCCGAGCCACCTGGGACTTCGTTCAAGTGCATCAACAAGTCCATAAACATAATACAGACATGCTCGAACTCTCAAAATGCGTAGAACAACATCAAAACTAAGAATCGCACCCCAAAACCTAATTGAATCAAATTATGAACTTTAAGTTTTCAACTTGCTCCGAATGAGCTGAATCATACATAGACTACTCGCAATGACACCAAATTTTGTGTGCAAGTCAAAAATCACCGTATGGAACTATTCCTAGTCTCGGAATCCCAAACGGACCTCGATAACACCAAAACCTACTCCAAACCAAACTTAAAGAACTTTAAAACATTCAATGCGCCAACTTTCAACTTCACGTGCCAAAACGCTCCTGGGTCGTTCGAAACCCGATACGAACATATGCACAAGTCTAAGATCATCATACGAATCTATTAGAACCTTCGAATCCAGATTTCGGGGTCGTTTACTCAAAATATTGACTCAAGTCAAACTTATCCATTTTAAGCCTTTAGTAAGGAACTAAGTGTTCGAATTTTAACTCGAACCCTTACAAAACCCGAACTAACCATCCACGCAAGTCATAAAACAGTAACAGAACATATAAGGAGTATTATTTAGGGGAACAAGGATCTAGAAAGCAAAATGATCGATCGGGTTGTTACATTCTCCACCTCTTAAACAAATGTTCTTCCTCGAACGGGTCTAGAATTGTACCTGGAGTGCCGAATAAGTGTGGATATTTTCTCCTCATGTCCTCCTCGGTCTCCCAAGTCATCTCCTTGACTGGTTGACCCCTTCACTGAACCTTTACCACAGACATATTCTTGGACCTCAACTAGCAAACCTGCCTTTCAATAATGGCAACTGCCACCTCCTCATAACCCAGTCTCTCATCTAGCTAAACCGTACTGTAGTCTAACACATGCGACCTGTTGGAATGATACTTCCGGAGCATAGAGACGTGGAAAATCAGATGAACTCCCGATAGACTAGGAGGAAAAGCAAGCTAATAAGCAACATCCCCAACTCGCCTCAACACCACAAACGGACCTATCAACCTTGGGCTCAATTTTTCCTTCTTCCCGAACCTTATGATTCCCTTCATCTGCGAAACATTCAAGAGAACCTTATTGCCCACCATAAATGATAAATCACGTGCCTTATGATCCACATAACTCTTCTATTTGGACTGTTCTATGTGAAGTCGCTTTCGAATCAACTTTACCTTTTTCAAGGCATCCTTCACCAAATTAGTACCATATAACGTAGCCTCGCCGGGCTCGAACCATCTGATGGGTGAATGACATCGTCGACTATACAAAGCCTCAAATGGAGCCATCTCAATGCTGGATTGATAACTGTTGTTATATGCAAACTCGGCCAAAGGCAATTGATCCCACTGCCCTCCAAAGTGAATTACACATGCTTTGAGCATATCCTCCAAGATCTGAACCGTCCGCTTTGATTGCTCATCAGTCTACAAATGAAAGGCTGTGCTAAGATCTACCTAGGTCTTTAACTCGCTCTGTACTACTCTCTAGAAATGCAAAGTAAACTGAGGGCCACTATCTGATATGATGGAAAGAGGCACACAATGCAACCGAACAATCTCCTGAATGTAAATCTGGGGAAATCTCTCTGAAGAATATGTAGCCACTACCGAAATAAAGTGTTCAAACTTAGTTAACCTGTCGACAATGAACCAAACTGTATCAAACTTCCTCAAGGTCCGTGGCAACCCAACTACGAAGTCCATAGTGATGCGCTCCCATTTCCACTCAGGTATAACCATTTGCTGAAGTAGGCCACCTAGCCTCTGGTGCTCATTCTTAACCTCTGGAAATTTAGGCATCTCACCACATACTCAACTATGTACTTCTCCATCCACCACCACCAATAATGCTACCTCAGGCCGCGATACATTTTCGTAGCACCTGGATAAATAGAATACTAAGAACTGTGTGCCGCCTCTAGAATCTTCTCCCTCAATCCATCAACACTAGGAACACTTAGAAGAACTTGGAGTCGCAGAACACTATCCTCACCAATAACAACCTCCTTGGGATCACCCTATAGACCGTCTCTCTAAGAACCAACAAGTGCGGATCGTCATCCTGACGAGCCTTAATCTACTTGAACAGTGAATACTGAGTGACGACGCATGCAAGAACTCAGCTGGGCTCTGAAATATCCAACCTCACAAGTCTGTTAGCCAAAAACTAAATGTCCAAAGCTAATGACCTCTCCTCCACTTAAATGAATGCCAAACTACCCATACTCTCCACCTTTGTGTTCAAGGCATCCACAACCACATTCGCTTTGCTCGGATGATAAAGGATGGTAATATCATAGTCCTTTAGTAGCTCAAGCCACCTGCACTGACTCAAATTGAGATCCATTTGCTTGAAAAAAATGCTGCAAGCTACAATGATCGGTGTAAACCTCATAGGACACCCTATAAAGATAATGCCTCCAGATCTTGAGAGCATGAACTATCATGACCAACTCTAAATTGTGCATAGTTTAATTATTCTCGTGGGGATTTAGTTGACGTGAAGCATATGCAATAACTTGCCCCTCCTGCATCAATACAAAACCCAGACCAACGCGTGAAGTGTCATAATACACAGTATACATCCCCGAATTGGAAGGAAACACTAACACCAGTGTTGTAGTGAATGCGGTCTTGAGTTTCTGATAGCTCACTTTGAAATCATCGGACCATCGAAATGCAGCACCCTTCTGGGTCAATCTAGTCAAAGGTGATGCAATAGATGAAAAGCCCTCCATAAAGAGGCGATAATAACCTGCTAACCCTAAGAAGCTCCTGATCTCGGTCGCTATGGTAGGACGAGGACAACCCTGAACTACCTCGATCTTCTTGGGATCTACCTTAATACCCTCTCTTGACACAACATACCCCAAGAATGCCACAAAATCTAACCAGAACTCACACTTGGAAACTTAACATATAGCTTCTGTTCCCGCAAGGTTTGAAGCATCACTTTCAAATGTTGCTCGTTCTTCTCCATGCTACGCGAGTAGATCAATATATCATCAATGAAGACAATGAAAGTCAAGTCAATATATGGCCTGAATACCTGATTCATCAAATCCATAAATGCTGCCGGGGCGTTAGTCAAGCTGAAGGACATCACTAGAAACTCATAGTGGCCATATCTAGTCCGGAAAGCCATCTTCTGAACATTTGAATCATGAATCTTCAACTTATGATACCCCGATCTCAAGTCAATCTTAGAGAACACCCTGACACCCTACAACTATCAAATAAATCATCAATATGCGACAATATGTACTTGTTATTAATGGTAACTTTATTCATCTGGTGGTAATCAATGCATATCCACATAGTTCCATCCTTCTTCTTCATGACCAACACCAGTGCACCCCAAGGTGACACATTCGGTCTGACGAATCCCTTTGCTAGCAACTACTCAAACTGTTCTTTCAACCTTTTCAACTCTTTCAATTGATTTTGAGCCATGCAACACAGTGGAATAGAGATAATCTGGGTACCTGTAGCCAAATCAATACAAAAATCGATATCCCGATATTGTGGAATGCCTGGTAGATCAGAAGGAAATACATCAAAGAACTTCTAAACCACATGCACTAAATTAATCGCCAAAGTCTCTGCAACCTTATCCCGAACATAAGCTAGAAAAGCCAAATAAACCTTCTCGACCATGTGTCGAGCCTTTATAAAAGAGATAACCCAACTAGCTACACTGACAGATGAACCCTTCCTCTCCAAGCTAGGCAACTCTGGCAACGCCAAGGTGGCAGTCTTGGCATAGAAATCAAGGACGACATGATATGGAGACAACTAGTACATGCCTAGGATGATCTCAAAGTCGGTCATATGGAGCAACAAAAGATCCGCTCTAGTCTCATAACCATAGAAAGTCACGATACAGGACTGGAAGATCTGATCCATAATACCAGAATTGTCTACTAGCGTGGACACATATACAAGAGTACCTAAGGACTCATGAGGAACACACAAAAAATGAGCAAACAGAGATGAAACATATGAATACATAGACCCTGGATGAAATAGTACCAAGCATCCCTACCGTAGATAGAAATAATACCTGTGATCACGACATCTGAGGCTACTACATCTGGTCCGATTGGAAAGGAATAGAACTTGGCTGGAGCGCTATCTGACTGGCCTTTACCTCTAGGATGGCCCTTACCCACATGCCCCTCTGCCTCTGAGTGGCTGGACGGCTGGTATGACAACTGTTGCGGTAATCATAGGATGATGACCTGCTATATTGCCTTCCCCAAAAGTATAGGACAAAATCTCTTCATGTGGATAATATCCCCGCACTCGTAATAACTCCTCGGAATGGTGGACTACTAACCTGAAGTCTGACCCTGATGGCTTGAATACCCACTAGAAGAGCCTTGAATAATTGGGGGACGGTAGGAGCTCTCTAGAATGGTGCTGAAATAGGGCCGCACTGGAGCACCTCGCGAAGGTGGCGGTGTAGGATATGTGGGCATGCTAGACTGACCCCTCACAAACTGACCTCTGCCCCCAGACGAAGCACTACTGAACCCTCTAAAATATCAAAACTGCTTGTCTCTCAGCACCTCTCTCAGCTTTGCTGACGAACACCCTCGAATCTCCGAGCTATCTCTACAACCAGCTCGTAAGAGGTCCCCATATCAACCTCTTAGGCCATAGTGGCCTGGATACCAGAGTGCAAACATATAAAAAACCTCCGCACCCTCTCTACATCAGTGGGGAGTAATATAAGTTCATGGCAAGACAACCTAGAGAATCTTGCCTCATAGTCGGTCACCGACATGGCTACATTTGACCCTGCTGGAGCTGCTCGAACTGAAATCGCAACTCTTCCATCTGAGAGGGTGGAAAATATCTATCTAGGAAAAGACATGTGAACTGGTCCCTAGTCAAGGGAGGAGAACCTGCTAGCTTGCTAAGAAGATAGGACTACCACTATCTACGAGCCCTGCCCTCTTGCTGAAAGGTGGTAAAGTCCACCCCGTGGGACTCCAATATCCCTATGTTGTGCAGTATGTCCCTGCAACGATCAATAAAGTCCTGGGGGTCCTCATGTCACGCACCTCTAAAGACAGGAGTATGTAGCCTGGTCCATTTATCCAATAGCTTCTGCGGCTCGGTGGCCGCAGTTGGTCCGGGCTCAGGTATAACTCCTGCAACTAGCTGAGCTCCGCCCACGGACCCGGGGTCTAATATACGGCAACTGCATGCCTTTGAGCCTGAGTGGTAGGGGTCTGTGCTCCCCCTCCTGCCTGAGATATGGATGGGTCTATTGGAAATAAGCCCGCTTGAGTCATAGAATTTATGAACCGCAGCATATGGCCCATGACCTCTTGGAATCCTAGTGCAGATGATAACTAGGGATTTTAATGCATTTTATACTCCTTCTTGCTTATGCTTTGATTTGAAATTCATATAAAATAGTCCCAAAAGGCTTACAAGTTGTGCTTGATTGTAGGTTTAATCAACAAAGTGACAAGATGTCAAATATCAGCTCAAAAGGAGTGAAACTTGCATAAATACCAAGACAAGACAAAGCTCAGGGAAAGCTAGGCCAGTGCGGCCACACTACATTCTGTGCGATCCGCACTGTGAGGTTCAGAGTGGATGATTTTCAAGGAACAAAGGCAATGCGGCTGCACTAGGATTTGTGCGGTCCGCACTGAAGGCAATGCGGCCTCACTCAATTTAGTGCGGTCCGCAGAACCCAAGATTAGAGAAGTGCTAGTTTCAAGGATTCAAGTCAATGCGGTCCGCATTCCATTTTGTGCGAACCGCACTAGAAGCATTCGAGGCCGCAGTCCATTCTCTGCGCTCTGCAGTGCCTGAGTTCAAAGAGTCAGATCTTCAAATTCAGAGCCCTAGTGCGACCTCACGCCATTTTGTATGGTCCGCACTAACCCCGCAGGGGCATTTTTATCCAGAATTTTTAGCTTAGTATAAATAGCTTATTTTCCCATTTTTAGGGTATCAGATAGTCTTTTAACGTAGCTGCACTCATGGGTTCGACTTTCTTAGCCATTTTGGGGAATTTTATCTACTTTTCTTCATTGAATCTTGTTATTTATCTTAGTGATTAATTAATATGAGTTGTTGTTCATCTATTTCTTACTTTTCTTCTTTAATTATGAGTAGCTAGACCCATAAACTAGGGTTGTGGCTCAACCCTAGTGTGGATAATTGATGGGTCTTGTATTTTAGGGCTAGATTGACTATGGGTGTTTGATATTTGGGCCAATTTCATGATTAATTGCTGAATTAGTGGTTGCAAACACTAGTTTATGTTTAGTTGACTAGGGCTCTTCTTGAGAAAGAGAGCCTAAGTCTCCGAAATTGGTCCAACAAGGAATTGGGGTGTATTCAAGAGATTAATAGCCCTAATTAAAGGGTTAAACCTCGAGAGAGTAATACCCAACTTGAACCCTAGTTGCTTGTGCAAATTTGCATACCCAATTGGTCTTGAGAAAGTTAATTCGGGCAAAATCACTCGAACCACTGAGAAGTGTAGAGTGGGTAATATCGTGCAACGATTATATTATACTCCCCAATTATTTCAATCGTGTCTTAGATTCAATTACCTATCAATTAACCACCTAGGTGAAAGTCATTACCCTAGTGCCTTTTAAACTATTTGAACAACCCCTTTTAGTTTAACTCTTAACTTAATCTAGTTGCATTTACCATTTGTAGTTGATAATAGTAAAAGTAAAACGAAAACCTCAAAAATGATTAGAAGTGTAATTTGGAACACATACGCAATCCTAAACTAGATAGATACTCGATTCCAAATTCTAGCTCTCTGTGAAAATTGATCCCAACCCTAAATCGAGTAAAAGCTGCTCCAACCCTATCTCGCTACTCAATAGTAGTGCGGAGTAAGACGCGATCACTTTTTGGCACCGTTTCCAGGGAGCTAACGGTTTTGGCTGTCTATTTAGTTAGTCTTGTGTATTGTTCTTCTTTCCTTCTTTGTTACTAACTTGTTTGTGTCACAACTCAGGTATCAAATGTCAGCGAACAACGCTAATGACCCTCTTAGAAATGTGATTTCAGGGGAGGAGGTAGATGATGTCGGAGGTGATGAGGTCCCTCTTGTACCTCAAGGACAATGTAGAGGCCGCAATGCCAATGCTAATCCCAATGACAATGTTCTAGACCCTCCTCCGCCACCTCCAAGAGTGGCTCCCAGGGTACTTTCGAACCAAGGCTATGCGAGTGCTATTGTTCCACCACGAATCCGAGTGGACAATTTTCAGATAACCAATGTGATGTTGACCTTACTTGAGCATAGTGGGTATTTCATGGGCACTGCAAATCAAAATGCCTCCAAACATCTCAAGGGGTTCGTAGATACATGTTGGGGGAGCAAGTTGACGAATGTGTCCAAGGATGCTCTTAGGTTGAGACTCTGCCCATTCTCACTTTGAGGGGAAGGCATTAGATTGGCTCGAGAGACTTCCCAACCATTCCATCTCAACTTGAGATGAGTTGGCGGATAAATTCATTGCCAAATTTTTCTCGCCGGGGCATATGGCGGCATTACGTGATGAGATATTGGCTTTCAAGAAAGAGCCCATAAAACCTTTGCATGAGATTTGGGAGGGTTATAGAACAATGGTGAAAGAATGCCCCAACAATGATATGACCGAGGCTATGATACAACAAACCTTCTACCAGGGTATCAATACAACAAATCAATGCATAGTTAACAAACTTGCTGGGGGAAAATTTATGAAGCTGTCGTATGATGAGACATGTGATATACTTGACGATATGGCTGACACTTCTTCTACATGGCAAAATAGAGCCAATGTGGCTCAGGGTGACCCCACAGTTATTCATTTGCACAAGGAATTACATGATCATGGGCAGGCTATAGCGGAGTTGACAACTACTATGAATCAATTGGCAAAGGCACAGTTGCAACAAGTTCAAAATCCTTGCCAAGTGAACGCCATGGAGGGTGTCAATATGCTTGTCAACAAAAGAAGACAAAGAAGGCAACAAAACCAAGGGAATTCTGAGCAATTTGATGATGAATGTGATGAATTTCAAAATGATGGTTATGATGACCAAAGTGAAGAGGTTCAATATGTAAACAACTATCAAGGCCAACGAGGCAACTCTTCCAACCAATAACAGTGGAGACCTCAAGGAAATTGGGGCAACCAACAACAAAACAGTGGTAATTGGGGGAACAATAACCAAAACAACAACTAGGGCAATCAGAACAACAAGCAAGGCAACCAAGGGAATTGGAATGGTAATAACAACAATTGGGGTGGAAATAACAGTCAATGTGGATGGAACAATGGAAACCAAAGAAATTGGGGGCAAGGCTTTCAAAGGCCCCCAATGTACGAACAACAAAAAAATCCACCCCCATTTCCATCTCAAGGTCCTAGTTCTTCTGGCAATGATATGAGTAGAATTGAAATGATGTTCGAACAGATGATGAAGAAGAATGCGGATTCGGATGCACAGTTGGCTTCCCACAATACCTCTATAAGAAATTTGGAGGTACAGTTAGGCCAAATCTCTCAATCTTTAAATACTCGCCCTAAGAGTGCTCTAACAAGTGATATGGTAGTGAACCCTAAGGGTGGAAACAATCATGTCATGGCGGTAACAACGAGAAGTAGGAGAGGCAGTGATGTGAATGCCTCCAAACAAAAATAAATCTTGGATGATGATGTTGAGTTTCAAGAAGATGATGTCCCTTTGGCAGTTGAAGATGTGGTTGAATAAAATGTGAACAACAAAGTGAGGATTGATATTCAAGATGTCAAGGTGGAAACTCAAAATGATGTGAACCCATCTAGGGAACACATAATAGACATGCCAGAGCCAGTTGTGCCTAAAGCCAAGGCTCCTTTCCCAAGTCAACCTACACCTTATCCTCAAAGGCTCACGAAGCAAAATAATGATAATCAGTTTAAGAAGTTCATTGACATGATGAAGAGCTTGTCCATTAATGTCCCTCTGGTGGAGGCTCTTGAACAAATGCCGGGCTATGCAAAATTCATGAAAGACTTGGTCACAAAGAAGCGTTCTATGGATTGTGAGACTATAAAGACGACTCACCAAGTTAGTGCTATAGTGCATTCAATGGCCCCAAAGTTTGAAGATCCCGGTGCCTTCACCATTCCTTGCACCATTGGAAGTGCGGATTTTGCCAAGGCTCTATGTGATTTGGGAGCTAGTATAAATTTGATGCCCTACTCAGTGTTCAAAACCTTGGGTATTGGGCAACCTAGGCTGACTTCCATGAGGTTAGAAATGGCAGATAGATCGATGAAGAGACCATTGGGTATTATTGATGATGTGCTTGTTCGTGTGGACAAATTTATCTTGCCAGTTGATTTTGTGATCTTGGACTGCGAGGTGGACTACGAAGTTCCTATCATACTGGGAAGACCTTTACTAGCTACGGGAAAGGCATTGGTAGATGTGGAAGTAGGGGAATTCACCTTCTGGGTGGGTGATGAAAAGGTGGTCTTTCATGTGTGCAAATCTATAAAGCAGCCCAATAGTACCAAGGTGTGCTCTTTTGTTGACCTCGTCACAACAATGATAATTGATGACACCAGTGCAATGATCAATGTGGAGAACCCATTGGAGGCCGTATTGTTGAATCTTGATGTCAATGAGGGTGCAAGCCGAGTGGAGTGCGTGAATGCTTTACATGGAATGGGCTCTTATTCTTATGAGCCTAGGATATTGTCTTTGGATCTCGAGAATAGAAAGACTCCACCAACTAAACCTTCAATTGAGGAGCCTCCAGTGTTGGAGTTGAAACCACTTCCTCCACAACTTAGGTATGAGTTCTTGGGCTCAAATTCTACTTTGCCAGTTATTTTTTCTTCTTTCCTTACTAACATACAGGTTGATGCCATATTGGCGGTGTTTCAAAAGCGGAAAAAGGCAATTGGATGGACTCTAGATGATATTTGGGGAATAAACCCCGCATTCTTTATGCATAAAATTATCTTGGAGGATGATGCAAAGCCTTCCTTGGATCAATAAAAAATATTGAACGAAGCAATGCAAGAAGTTGTGAAAAAAGAGGTAATCAAGTGGTTGGATGCCGGGGTTGTGTACCCTATCTCTGATAGCTCTTGGACTTCGCCGGTGTAATGTGTACCGAAGAAGGGTGGCATGACCGTGGTTAAAAATTCTCAAAATGAGTTGATTCCTACAAGAACAGTCACTCGTTTGAGGGTATGCATGGACTACCACAAGTTAAAGAAAGTGACCTGCAAGGATCACTTCCCTTTGCCTTTCCTTGACCAAAGGTTAGACCGACTTGCTGGGCGTGCCTTCTATTAATTCTGAGATGGGTATTCTGGGTACAACCAAATCTTGATTGCACCGGAAAATCAGGAGAAAACCACATTCACTTGTCCATATGGCACTTTTGCTTTCTCTAGGATGCCTTTTGGGTTGTGTAATGCACCGGCTACATTGATGTATGGTGGCCATTTTCACCGATATGGTGGAAGACATTTTGGAGGTGTTCATGGACGATTTTAGTGTTGTGGGGGATTCATTTGATGAGTGCTTGAAGAATCTTGATAGGGTGTTGGCCTGTTGTGAAGAAACCAATCTTGTCCTCAATTAGGAGAAATGCCACTTTATGGTGGAAGAAGGAATAGTTCTTGGGCATACAATTTCGATGTATGGTATTGAGGTAGATAAAGCAAAGATCGATGTGATTTCAAGGCTCCCTACCCCTACATCCCTCAAGGGAGTTCAAAATTTTCTTGGGCATGCGGGGTTCTACCGGAGATTTATCAAAGACTTTTCTAAGGTAGTGAACCCCTTATGCAAGTTATTGGAAAAAGATGTTAAGTTCGTGTTTGATGAGAAATGTATGCAAGCCTTTGAAATTCTCAAGCATAAGTTGACCATCACCCCTATCATTACCGCGCCTAATTAGAGCTTGCCTTTTGAGATCATGTGTGATGCGAGCGATGTTGCGGTTGGGGCGGTTTTGGGTCAAATAGTGAATAAAATGTTCATCCGGTGTACTATGCGAGCAAGACAATGAATGATGCTCAAATGAACTACACAGTGACCGAGAAAGAACTTTTGGCTATTATGTTTGCTATGGAAAATTCCGGCCGTATATTATGGGTGCCAAGGTTATTATTCATACCGACCATGCCGCACTCCGGTACTTGATGACAAAAAAGGACTCCAAATCTAGACTGATGCGATGGGTCTCGTTACTTCAAGAGTTTGATTTGGATATTTTGGATCTGAAGGGTAGTGAGAACCAAGTGGCGGACCACTTGTCCCGCTTGGAGGAGGAGGGGAGGCCTAGTGAAGTCCTAGAGATTAATGATTCATTTCCTGATGAACAACTCCTTTCGGTGTCGATGAATGATATGCCATGGTTTGCCGATGTTTCTAATTTCCTTGTGACTGATATAATACCGTGTGATCTCTCTTCTAACCAAAGGAAGAAGCTCAAGCGGGATAATTTGGACTTCTATTGGGATGAGCCGTACTTGTTCAAGATTTGCACGGATGGTGTGATCCAAAGGTGTGCCCCGGAGGAGGAGCAATTGAGTATCTTGGAGGCTTGTCATTCCTCTCCCTATGGTGGCCATCATGGCAGGGCGAGGACGGCTTCTGAAGTTCTTAGTTGTGAGTTTTATTGGCCAACTTTGTTCAAAGATGTGGGTGATTTGGTGAAGAGATGCAACGAATGCCAAAGAGCGGGTGGAATTTCGAAGAAAGATAAGATGCCTCTCAATACCATCCTTGAGGTTGATATTTTTGATGTATGGAGCATTGATTCCATGGGCCCATTTGTTATCTCTTGTGAGAACACTTGCATTCTTGTGGCGGTGGACTATGTTTCAAAGTGGGTTGAAGCCGTGGCTTTGCCCATCAATGAGGCCCGGAGTATTGTTGCATTTCTCAAAAAGAGCATTTTTACAAGGTTTGGTACTCCTCGTGCAATCATAAGTGATGGGGGGTATCATTTTTGCAATATAACTTTCGACACTTTGCTTTCAAAGTATGGTGTCAATCACAATGTTTCTACTCCCTATCATCCTCAAGCAAGTGGTCAAGTTCAAGTCTCTAACAGGGAAATTAAAAGTATATTTTCAAAGACGGTCAATGCAAATAGGACCGATTGGTCAAAGAAGTTGGATGACACTCTATGGGCTTATATGACTGCTTACAAGATTCCAATTGGTATTTATCCGTATCGGTTGGCTTTTGGGAAAGCTTTCCATCTACCGGTTTGAGTTAGAGCACAAGGTTATGTGGGCTTTGAGGAAGCTAAATCTTGAGTGGAATATTGCAGCCAATCTTCATGTGGAGCAGCTCAATGAACTTGATTAATTCAGATTCCATGCCTACTCCAGTTCGTCCTTGTATAAGGACAAGATGAAGTACCTTCATGATAAATATGATCGTGGAAAGGAGGTCAAAGTAGGTGATTTGGTTCTCTTGTTCAACTCCCGGTTACATCTGTTTCTGGAAAAGCTCAAGTCAAAATGGAGTTGACCTTTTGAAGTGGTGTGTGTGACCCCGTTTGGTGCTCTTGATTTAAAGAACAAAAATGGTAAAGTTTTCAGAGTTAATGGGCACCGGGTCAAGCATTATCTTGGAAAATTGATGACAGCCACGTGGTGGCACTTCTTCATTTCAAATGATGTGATGGTAACCTGCGTTGTGCCGCGACATTAAATCAGGCGCTTTTTGGGAGGCAACCCATGTGTTTTTCTTCTTATTTTCTTTGATTTTATTTGTAGTATAGGATTGATTTTTGGTCTAACTGGTTGTGACATGTTACAGGATTATGTTGGTGCAGTGCAAAACATAGTGAAAAAAAGTGCCAGGTCTCTGAAGTTGTTAATGCGGCCGCACTACATTTAGTGCAGACCGCACTGATAAGGGTGAAATGTAGACCTCTTTGAAGTTTGCCACTACGGACGTACTACATTTTGTGCGGTCCATAGTGGACCACTGCGGCCTCAGTCCATTTTGTGCGAACTGCAGTGTGTTGCCTCCTCAAGCTTGAAAATAGATGTGTTGTGCGGACCGCAGTCCATTTTGTGCGGTCCGCACTAGTTGGTGAGACTGGGCCCCAGGTCCTTTTCTATAAATAGGGCCTGAGGCTCTCCTTTTACCCTTTTCAAACCCTGACTCTTAGAACTAATAGAAGCACTGTTCATCATTTTTCCTCCTCGTAACTAGCTGCTTTGAATCGTTATTCTTCATTTCATCTCATAGCTGGTACCATTACATCCCTTTTACTCGTTCAATTTTGTTAATTTCTTTTAATTTTATTTTTTTTCCTGCTTCCTTTTCTATGTTTCCCGTATTTTCCTCAATTGATTAGATTAGGGTTGTTAATTTCTTGATTAGAGTAGGTTCATGTAGTTAAAAATAATGGGAAATCACGTAGGGACATGACTCAGGTGTTAATTAAGATTAAAATAAAAAATCCATGGAACCCTAACTTAGTGCCATAGCTGGGCACTCAGTGCGGACCGCGGTCATTTCTGTGCGGTCTGCGGTGCCCTTATGCGGTCCGCAGTAACATTTTGTGCGGACCGCACTGCTAATTGTTATGAATGATGAACCTTGGGGACTGCGGCTACACTACATTTTGTGCAAACCAAAGTGGCTCCTATGCGGCCGCACTACCTTTTGTGCGGTCCGCACTGCCTTGATACAGAGAGTGGGTAGTCTGAACCCAACCTTTGTGCGGACCGCACTACCATTTTGTGCGAACCATAGTGGCCCCTATGCGGCCGTACTACCTTTTGTGCGGTCCGCACTGCATACCTTTTGCAAATGTTTGTTTCTTTTCTGCAATTCTGTTTCTTGACTGCTGCAACTGAAACTTACAAGTTCATTTGGATTGTGTTTGCAGACAATGGTGAAACAACAGGGTAAAGGATCTAAACAACCTGGCAGTGGTAGATCTTCCTGGGAGGGAAGCAGAAAATGATAAAACTCACTCCCCAATCTAGGGAAAACATCAAGAACATGAGGAAAGCAATAAAAGCTGCTGACGGAGCCATTGACATGTCGGGGAGTGAGTATGAGCCTTCTTGGGAGATCTCTTCGGACTCTGCCAGAATACATCCCTGACTGGCCGGAGAGGCCTAGACTGAGAGATACACTTCCAGCATCCCCCACTGCCCAAGCATCAGTGAACATCTCTTCTAGGTCATCTGAGGGCTCAGGTGATAGTAGTGGGGAATACTCCACCTCTCCCACAAATTCATTATCTGGAGAGGGTACAGTAGGTGATGAGGAGGAAGTAGGAGGAGACGAAGAAGTAAGAGAAGGAGGTGAACCACAAGTGGGGGTTATTGCCCGAACTAGGAAGCCGTAGGTGTGGCAGGACCGGTTTGTTAGTGAGGTAGCGTACCACAAGTTCCGAGAATGGTGGCCGGTGAGGAAGTTAATCCTGAAGCAGAGTTTTATTGATAGAGACTTGCTACCTCACAACCCCAATATGTGGAGGCGATTTAGGACAAGAGTGGGCTGAAAACATTTACTAGATGAATGTGTGGATGCCAACGAACACTTGGTCAAGGAATTTTACAGCAACGTAGCCCACATAAAAAATGGCCCCAAAATGACCAAGGTTCGAAATCTGAAGGTGTTGTTCGACGGGAAGACAATCAATGACTATCTTGGGTTTAATGAGGAAGATGAGACCTTGTACATGGCAAAGATGGAAATGGGCGAGGAGGTTCGTCCCTAGCTAGTACAGTACCTCTCAATCCCAGGTACCACCCCGACGGGTTGACTGCTGGAGTCAAGATCTTGAGACAGAGTTTGAACTTTGAGGCACGGGGATGGGAGACCTTTGTATATAGCAGGTTGGACCACACGACACATGACAACTCCCTCCCTCTCCACCGAGCTGTGTTAGTGGCTTCGATCATGGCGGGGTACCCAATCAATGTGGGTAATGTGATGTCCTGGATTATTACTATTGTTGGTGCCGAGCATGACAGAAACTACCCATTCCCCAGTTTCCTCACTATGTACTTCTGGGACCTGAAAGTGGAGAAGAGGCCCCTTCGACATCAAAGTCAAAACGAAGGCCCCTTTCTCCTAGTATAACATGTAGGGGGATGACAACCCCAAGAGAAAGAACTTCAAGAGTACAGTTACTGCTCCAACTGGCCAGTCTGAAGAGCTAGTTGTGGTAGTGACTCCAGCTGAGCCTGCATCTACTTCCACTGCTTCCCCTCATGGTCTACCTCAGCGGAACCGGAGATTCCATCTTCCCGGGCCCATCCTATTACTGCCCACCGACTGAGCCAGAACTTCTGAGTATCAACAACTGAATGCAGACTACCTCATCCAAGTTGTCCATCCTGACTACCACGGTAGAGGCTCAGTCGGCACCTCCAGCCCCATAGGTTTCCCAGTCGATAGAGGATACTTTAATAGATATTTTAGACAACCAGAAGAAAATCCTCGACACTCAGAAGGTGCTCACAGATGTAGTTTCTTCACACAGCCAGTCTCTCAAGGAGCTTTTTAGGGAGCACAAGAAATTGAGGATGACGCGGGCTTCCAAAGAGTCCGTGAAGGCGCTGAGGGTTGATGTTGACCGGTTGAAGACAGACCAACTGCCTTTGGACTTATTGCTAGATGATCTTATGCCAGCAGCTCATCCCCAACCAGAGAAGTCATAGTGGCCTCCAAAGAGAAAGTGGATGATTCCTAGAGCGGATGATGCAGTCATCCAGTTGGCCGACCCACCGGAGGCCTCCATCAGTCAGCCACATGTTGCACCACAGGAGCCTGTCCAGGTCTAGACTCAGGTCCTAGAAGCATAGCAGCAGGTGACCGGGAACCAGTCTAAGGTTCCCTAGCACAGTGAGGACCCTAGGACCACTCAGGAGCCTATGCAGATAGACAGGCCATATGGAGTCCCTATATCCTTTTTCCTATCTCTTTTTGATGCTTTATTTGGTTTAGTTGGCATTGGGGACAATGCCATCTTTCATTTGAGGGGGTATGCCCTACTTTTTATTCATTCGGATTACTGTATATATATTTGATACTTTTTTATGCTTTCTTGATTTTTCATCTTTGGGTTGTATATAATTTTAACATTTTGTACATTTATTGCACTTTTATATTACTTTGATGTCTTTATATAAAGTTATGTTACATTGTACATATTTATCCCATCTATTGTATATTCAAATCCCCTCTTGTATATATTCATTCTACTTTCCGCAAATTTTTCGTTCTTAGCTTCTTATTTGTGATTCGTAGCTTCTTGTTTCTCAAGTTTGCAATAAGCCTTTGGTTTTCTTAATGCCACGATTCTTTCCAAAGGTGGAGTGTTGTGTGAACCGGGTGACTCTTCCCAATGATGGATGGTGTGACAACCTTCTTAAGGTTTGATTCCATTTTTCTTTTTGTTTTTAGTAGTTAGTAGTTAAGGGTGCCTCAAGCAAAGCTTCACTTGGGCCTAGCATATTTGCCTTTGATCTTATGGTTAAAACAAATTGTTGTGTTTAGGATGGTAAAAGTAGTGACCTTGAGACTCTTATGTTGACCGATAATCATCAAGTGATTTTTCGCGACCATTGTGTGCTCAAATCTTATCTAAGGTCATTGTGGGCCCCCGACTCTGCATCTTTAGCAATCCCATAGCTTGTGTGGTGAGTAATCGCATTGCAAGTCCAAGTCCCGAGCCATTGGTCTAGAACTTGCCCTGAATGTTTGTTGAGGCGAAATCCTAAGTGAGTTCTGACTTGAGATATGATTATAGGCTCTCCTTGGTACAAATGATAGTTGAACACACCCATAACCTACCAATGATAAGATCCCTAGTCAACCCTTTTAAGCCTTAGACCCTTTTCCTTCAAGAACCATAATACAAGCCTATACACGTTCTAAAAGATACCCCCTCTTGGCACCCGATCTTTCCTACATGGCAAAAGTATAAGTTTGGGGGGGGGGGGAAGGGGAGACGAATATTGCAACAAAGTGGTAAAAAGGCACAAAAATGAAGAAAAGAAAAGGCAATGAAAAAAGAAAGAAAAGCAAAATGGCAAATATAATGTTTAATACGAAAAAGAACAAAAAAGGTTTCAAGAAAAGCAAAGAATGAAAGGTGTGGAAAGTTGAAAAAGGAGAAAAAGTTTTTAAATGCATAAGAAAGAGTTACAGTGTGTCTCTCTAACCCCTTAGAAAGAAGTGAAATGACTCAAAGAGTCAAGTGAATGTGTGCCAAATGAATCAAAGGAAGTGCTTAAGTGAAGATGGAACTTACTTAAACCAAAACATTTCCTACCCCGAACCAAAAGCCTTCACAATATCTCCACAAAATACCTATATGATCTTGAGTTGAATGAAGCTTACATTAGTGGATACTTACATAAGGGGCAAGCATATGGTACCTAGATCCGAACTTGCGGCTTTTTTCTTGAGAGAGATGAGTGAACTTCCATTAATCTCGTTTTGAGTGCCACTATTCTAAAGGTGAGGTTTGCTTAGGGAAAGTTGAGGATGTGTGAGTTTGGGTTCCACAATGACCAAAGTAATAGAAAGAGTCCTTTGATATGTTGATTCAACCCTTGACGCTCTTGTGTCGCACTTAATCCATAGTGTTTCAAAGAGTAAATGTTGTTAATGATTCATTTGTATTGAGGGCAATTGTTAGTCCCAAATTGATGCTAGATGAGGTTACTTTAGGACAACTAAATTTTCTCGGATTTTCCCTTAAGGGGTGGGTCTTATTTTGTTTGCTTGAGTACAAGCAAAAGCTTAAGTTTGGGGGAGTTGATAACTAGGGGTTTTGATGCATTTTATACTCCTTTTGCTTATGCTTTGATTAGAAATTCATACAAAATAGTCCTAAAAGGCTCACAAGTTGTGCTTGATTGCAGGTCTAATCAACAAAGTGACAAGATGTCAAAGAACAACTCAAAATGAGTGAAACTTGAACAAATACCAAGACAAAACTATGCTCAAGCAAAGCAAGGCCAGTGCGACCACACTACATTCTGTGCGGTCCCCATTGTGAGGTTCAGAGAGCATGACTTTCAAGGCACAAAGGCAATGCGGTCGCACTAGGATTTGTGCGATCCGCACTGAAGGCAATGCGGTTGCACTCAATTTAGTGCGGTCCGCAGAACCCAAGATTAGAGAAGTGCCAGTTTCAAGGATTCAAGTCAATAGGGTCCGCATTCCATTTTGTGCGGACTGCACTAGAAGCCTCCGCGGCCGAAGTCCATTTCTTCGATCTGCAGTGCCTGAGTTCAGAGAGTCAGATCTTTAGATTTAGAGCTCTAGTGCAGCCGCACACCATTTTGTGCGGTCCGCACTAACCCCGCAGGGGCATTTTTGTCCAGAATTTTTAGCTTAGTATAAATAGCTTCTTTTCCCATTTTTAGGGTATCAGATAGTTTTGTAACGTAGCTGCACTCGTGGGTTCGACTTTCTTAGCCATTTTGGGCAATTTTATCTACTTTTCATCATTGAATCTTGTTATTTACATTAGATTAATTAATATGAGTTGTTCTTCATCTATTTCTTGCTTTTCTTCTTTAATTATGAGTAGCTAGACCCATAAGCTAGGGTTGTTGTTGAACCCTAGTGTGGGTAATTGATGAGTCTTGTATTTTAGGGCTAGATTAACTATGAGTGTTTGATATTCGGGCCAATTTCATGGTTAATTGCTGAATTAGTGGTTGCAAACACTAGTTTGTGTTTAGTTGACTAGGGCTCTTCTTGAGAAAGAGAGCATAAGTCTCCGAAATTAGTCCAACAAAGAATTGGGGCGTACTCAAGAGATTGATAGCCCCAATTAAAGGGTTAAACCTCGAGAGAGTAATACCCGATTTGAACCCTAGTTGTTTCTGCAAATTTGCATACCCAATTGGTCTTGAGAAAGTCAATTCGGGAAAAATCACTCGAACTACCGAGAGGTGTAGAGTGTGGGTAATATCGTGCAACAGTTATATCATAATCTCCAATTATGTCAATAGTGTCTTAGATCCAATTACCCGTCAATTAACCACCTAGGTGAAAGTCATTACCCTAGTGTCTTTTAAACCATCTGAACAACCCTTTTTAGTTTAACTCTTAGCTTAATCAAGTTGCATTTACCATTTGTAGTTGATAATAGTAGAAGTAAAACGAAAAACCCAAAAATGATTAGAAGTGTAATTTGGAACACATACGCAATCCCAAACTAGATAGATACTCGATTCCAAATTCTAGCTCTCTATGGAAATCGATCCCGACCCTAAATCGGGTAAAAGCTGCTCCGACCCTCTCTCGCTACTCAATAGTAGTGCGGCGTAGGCCGCGATCAGCAGACATAAAATCCACTGGGGCTGGCTCCACTGCAGGCACCTTGCCTTACTCCTCAATAAGAGGATCCTCCACTGGATCCACTGGTGGCACAAATGGAGCAACTCTTGGACGCCTTCGTCCTCTACCATGAGCTGGAGCCCTCCCTCGGCCTCTAGCAACAGGGGGAGAAGCTCCTCCACGGTCGGGTACACCTGTTGTGCACGTTCTCACCATCTGTGAGAGAATAAGAGAAAGTTATTTAGCACAACATCAACTGCACGATTGGAGATTAAGAAAGAGAAGTTTCCTAACATCCTATAGCCTCTTGAATATAAGTATAGACGTTTCCGTACTGATCCGCAAGACTTCATTAGGCCTGCTCATAACTTGTGAGACCTACGTGAAACTAGTGCTCTGATACCATAATGTCATGACCCATTTTTCCTATAGGTCGTGATGGCGCCTAACATCACCTCTAGGCAAGCCAACGGTGAACTAGCCATGTGTTTATTCCTTTTATTAATTCCAAAGTAGTTGATTTTTAGTTATTAAGTTAATGGGAAGTGGAAAATTTAATAAGGTAAAACGCAAACTAATGAAAGAGCAAATACAGTGAAATAAATATTCAAAAGCCATAAAGTATCTACTAGCATGTTTTCAAGACCGGGTAACACAAGTGTATGAGCAACTAGTAGAATATACAAAATACCTATTCTACTGTATGAAATAAGATAGACAAAAAGTTAATACAAAAGAGAGATTGCGGGTGCTTCCAAACGGACTCAGAGAGCAGCTCACCACTATGACTCATGATAACGGGGGTGCGTGCCTTAATGGACACCAAATGCACCTGACTTAGATCCTGCACAATTAATGCAAGAGTGTAGCGTGAGTTCATAAATAACATGTACCCAATAAGTATCCAGTCTAACCTCGAATAAGTAGTGACAAGGGATCGACATTGACACTTACTATGGGCCAACAAATAAAATACAGAAATTCTAAATAGGCATGGAATATAAGAATAATAATAACAACGCAATAGCAAGTAGTGAGGCAGAATACAAAATTTTCGGAGCAGCTAGAAAAATTGGCCTACCCTGCGGCAGGCCATTTTCATATATTTTTTTTATATTTCCTTAAATCCGAACCCCCCTCCCCTTATTTCATTATTTCACTCCCCAAACTCTCTTCTTCTCAAACACTAAACTCAAAAACCCCAACCAAACAAATTCACTCAAACATTCATCCACAAATCCTTCTTCTTCTTGCAAGGTAAGTAGTCTCTTCTCTCTTTTCCTTCAAACTAGTAGTATTTCATTTGTTTATTTCCTTCTATTTTCAAGTTTATTTGCATAAACTCTAGAAAGAATTGTGTTCATAATTTTCTTTTTAGTTTCTTTTGTTAATATTGTTAAAAATAGTATTAAAAACTTAGAATGTACATTCTTTTTGTGGTTATGGAGGATTTGAAGGTGTGTTGAGGTGAAATGAGTTGAGTTTCTTGTTGAAGATTTTTAAGGGGTGTACTAATCCGAAAATGCATATAAGAAAGTGAAAAATTGTGTATTGAATATTATTGTAAAGATGTGGTGATGTTATAGTTGTGTTGTGAGGCATATTTGTGTTGTTAATATGGTGATTATGCCTCTGTTGAAGTTGAAATTTTAAGAATAAAAGACATGCTTACAATGTGTTTGTTAAAATGTCTAAGTGACATGAAATCGAGTAATGTTGCAAAATAAGAAACAAATTACATTGTGAGATGTTATTATTGATAACAACTATAACATTAGGCTAAACCATGATTTTTTACTTTCTTTATGTAAAAATGAGATGTAAGATTCATGCTAATGTGCCTATGTAATATATATTGTATATTAATTTTGAATTTTGTAAAATAGACTAATTTCTTTTTATGTTTATGTTTAATAATAATCTAGCTTAATTTTGTTTAATATTTATGTTTATGTTTAATATTAATCTAGCTTGTAAAATCTAGCTTAGGTTTTGATTTTGATTTTATTTTTAATTGTTGCAATTGTCTCTAATGTTGGGTAGGCCGATAGGCATTATATCATTCTAATTGAAGAACAGGGTAGTCTGAATCCCTGTTATACATGCTAAGTGTCAACATGACATAACATAAGTGTGGGGTATTTACTCCACTTGCTCTTTAAATGATTTTGTATCTTTTTAACTAATATATCATGTTGTGTAGGTATAATGTCTCGGCGCCCAAGCAAAAGATCAAACGCTGGCCTATCTGAGGCTGCATCTACAAGCCGACGTCGAGGTAGAAGGGCACCACCTCCGGCGCCAGTAGAGGAGGAAGAGGAACACTTTCACCCTGATGCAGATGAGGTGCAAGAATGCAAATATGGCATCAGGGCTATTCCAGCCCATACAATACAATGGTTCCAATCCTTTGTTCCTGCTGTGCCACCAATCCCAGAAGTTGCCATAGATGAAACAAAGCTTGCCCGTAAGTATAATGCCATATGTACTAACATTCGAGCTTTGGGTTTGGAAGGGTTTTTTCGCCAAGGTGATAGTGTGAACATCAACTTGGTAAAAGAATTTTATGCCAATTGGAAACCAGGAGGTGATTTAGATGCAAACTATCAAGTCAGAGTCAGAAACAGAGTAATCCCATTTTCTTCAAAGGTCATCAATCAAATAATGGGTTTCATTGAGCGTTCTCATAAGCCGTTTCAGAGGTTCCTTTGTAGACCAGATTACCCTGACATTCGCAGGCAGTTATGTGGTGCAAATTCCTTTGCCTTGTGGACTAGAGATTCAAATGAGTTCCACAAGGAGATGAAAAAAGAGCATTCCAGTGTCCTGCACGAGTTATTTTGAAGATAATAAATGCTAAAATCATGCCAACACAGAGTGATACAGATGTATCAAAGCTAAAGGTTTGTTTGATTTATGCAATTTTAACAGGAATGCAGGTTGATCTGGGGAAAATTATGCTGGAACACATGTCAAAGGTGAGACCTTTTGGGGGACGCCGCCTGCACTATCCGAGTATGATCACTCAGTTATTGCGGACGCACTTCATTGAAGAAGAGTATCACTATGATCGGCGGATAGAAGTAACATATACTATCAGGGTGCTTGATGTCACGACTGTGATACATCCGCCTGCAGCTGCACTTAATGCCGATCAAAGGTTTGTCCGGGTGGAAGAGACTTTGCAGATATTATTTGCTGACATGCGCCTTCGCGCATCTAGAGGGGAAGTGAACTTGGAAGAGTTGCAACAAAATCACCCTATATCTCTTTTCACTCAATAGTGGTTAGGACTGAATCAGCAAGGACAAATCCCACCGGAAGAAGATGTAAACTCTATTCCCTCAGATGACGAGGAATATTTGCGCACCTTTGAGGATGAAGATGCTTAGGCCAATGGTCTCAGGGAGTCTCTTTTCTGATCTATTTTAGATCGTTTTCACATTAGGGACAATGAAATTTTTTTTAAGTGTGGGGTGGTTTGCCCCTATTGTAATGTACTTACTTTTATATTTTTCGTATTTTGTTTGATTGAGTTTAGTTATTTTGTTTGATTTTGTTTAGTTTGTTAAAATTGCTTTTAGTTTATTTTGATAGATTATAGTGTTGATAGATAGTAAGTAGTCCTAATTTCGGTATAGATCCCTGCTGGATTTTCTAGTTGAAATATAAAGTCGAAATTCGAATTAAAAAAATATTTTTTTGTTTTGTTTTATTTTCAGCTTAGTGTATGCTAGTTTTGGTTTAAATTAAAAAATTTCCCTTGATTTTTCTTTACACCACAGTTCTTTTCCAAGGGTGTATTTGAACCGGGTATAGTGTAATATTTTTATTTCAATTGAATAAAAAGTTCCTAACTTACAGAGTTAATCTCCCCAAATACACATGCTTTAGAAGTGGTATGTACCTTATTTGTGATGCTCAATCTCAGTTCTTGATTCTAAATTAAGTGCCTTAAATTGTGTATTTATAACCATGCTTAACTGCTTTGACTAGAGAGTCGAGAAAGATCCAAGCTTGAATGAGTCGTGTGCCAATGTGTGAGTGAGGTTGTTGAAATATTCTGTGCGTAGCAGTTGATATCTAGAACTTGCCCTCAAGTGTTTTGCAAAGCGAAATAGTAAGCATTATTCAGTTTAGGAAATGATATAGGCATTTCTTTGTTGAACCAGTTTTATAATTTTTCCCACCTAGTTGTATATATCTTAGTCAAACCTTTTGAGCTGTTAATCCTATTTCTTTGACATCCACATTATAAACCTTTCCAATTTATGTAAATATATCAGTTGTGTGAACCTCTATCTCTCATGAGCACTTAGTGTTGTGTTATTGTTGTTAAAGTTGAGAAGAGATTTGTTTGTTTATTCGAAAAAAATATACAAATTTATGTGTGTGTATATATATATATATAGGGGATGGATTTTCATTAGTAACATTCCCTAGCTTATGGTGCTTAAAGAGAATGAGATTTGTTGTTATTATGTAAAACCTCAAAAAGGTTGGAGATGGTTTAACATAAGAGTAATGCTGAAATTGTGAAATGAAATGGTGTATATATGAAGTGCTCAAAGAGATGTAACTACTACATTCTATATTTATCACACCCTTCCTCAGCCTGCATTATAACCAATTAAAGTCCTATTTGATCTTTGATTGAATAAGCTCAATTAGTAGAGTATTACACTAGGGGCAAGCATATGGTATGTGATCTGTTGCATATGAATTCCAATTCTGAGAGTGAGTTAATTCTTCCTATTTTGAGTTCCTAAATATTTCTGAATATTATATTGAGAGGAACTAGTCTATATTAGTTGTGGGAGGGCACATGATTTGTGAAAGCAAGGAAACGTTTTGACCTTTGTGTTAGAGTAAGTGAGCAAGTTATCAAAATGCGTGGCACTTGTGAGTCATGTCTTGAGGTTGAACTATTATGAATTGGTACTTAAGTGTCGGCATGTGTTGTTAAAAAAATTGCTTGATAAAAAGGTCGTCCTTATGTGAAATGTATGTTAATTGCTCGAGGACGATTAATGGTCTAAGTGTGGGGTGTTGATCATAGGCTAAAAACTCGTGTTTTAGTCGTTGTAACAACACTGTAATTATTGCATTTTACAAAGGTTTGAGTTTAAATGATAATGAATTGTACTAAATTCATGCTTTATGCCTTGCAGGAAGCTAATCCGACTTAAGAATTAACTTTGGGATGAATTTGATTAATTTGGGGCTTTGAAGTCTGAGTAAAAGCTAAATAAATCAAGTCGGGATCGTGTTCGGGGGTTGAAAAGCAAGCCCTGATAGCATTCTGCCTCTGTCCAATCCATGTACGCGGCGCACGGGGCATCGCACGGGGCGTCGCGGACGTGTAAAAATTGCAAAACTACTCTATTTCGGTCTAAAAAGGGTATAATTATCAAAACCCCTTCCTACACGATTAAAAAGGTAAAAGCATACATTATTGAGGGAGCAGACTTGTTTTGAGAAAGAAAAAGAAGTGGCTAAAAATGAAGAGGAGACAACATTTTGGAGCAAGGATTAAAAGCGTTTAGCTAAACTTTCTTCTAGTATCTATTTATTTTATGTTTAAGACTTGTATTATTGATGTTTGTATAATCATAAGTGGCTAAAAACTCAAATATTCTGGGGTTATGGATGTTCTATGATTATGTTGGTTGAAACTTAATTTGATGATCTTGAATTTATTGTTAAGGGTTGTTTATTTGATTCTGCTATTAATTATTTTACTGCGTAGCTAACAGTGAAATACTATTTACGAATCTTGAGTTAAACTTGAAAAAGGAAATTCTTGATTGCATATAGAATCAAATAGAACAAGATCTGGATCCTGGGCATCAGGTGAAAGATTCGCGATTAAGATAAAACTATACTTAATTGCCTTGTTTGGTTGAGAAATAGGATTTGTAAATGCATTTGAGTTAATATTAATATCATAGAAATATAGGTATTAATTTAACTTGAATAGGAACATAAGAAATCAACAGATTCTTATGGGTATTATTAACCCTATAATCAATAACCCAGATAATTCAATAAATCATTTTTAAGCTAAAAATGTAGCATGATCTCTAGCAAGCACATGACCCCGGAATATCTCTTTTATTAATTGTTAAAAGAAAAATTCATAAGTGGCGTAGTAACTTTGCGTTGTATTATTGCTTGTCTACTAGTTAAATTGTAAATTGGTTATTTATGTATTTTGTGATGAATTAGCTTGAATCAATAATTGTTTGAGTTTGCATCGGTCTATAAGTTGATCACAATTCCTCGTGGAAACGATACTTTACTTATTTCTATATTACTTGAAGATCGCGTACACTTGCGTGAGTGTTTTTGTCGCAACAGCAGGACTACCTCGGGTCGCCTGAATGGACTGAAGACAACACCCTCACTACGGTCCAAACACTCCGGTATCAGTATCTGCACATAGTGCAGAGTGTAGTATCAGCACAACCAACCTTATGTGTTGGTAAGTGCCTAGCCTAACCTCGGCGAAATAGTGACGAGGCTAGGACTATACTACCAAATAAACCTGTGCAGTTAAATCATATACAACGAAAATAAAAGTAGATAATTACAGCTAAAGTTGGGCGGGGTAAACATGCTACGGAGAGTAACAGATAACAACATAATAGAAGTAGAGAAATGCAAGGAACTCCATAAATCAATTACCAACAAAAGATAAGGAAATAAGAAAAAGTACACATGTAATACCGTTGCAGGCGTGCAACCTTATCCCATTTTATATAATACCGTTGCAGGCGTGCAACCCGCTCCCATTTCATATAGTACCATTGCAGGCGTGCAACCCGTTCCCATTTCATATAGTACCGTTGCAGATGTGCAACCCGCTCCCATTTCATATAGTACCGTTGCAAGCGTGCAACCCGCTACATTTTCATTTATCAACACAAATTATAAAAGAATCCCAGCAAGGGAACAATGATAAAACAACAACATCCCAGCAAGGGAACAATAATATAACAACAACATCCTGACAAGGGAACAATAATATGAGAACAACATCCCGACAAGGGAACAATAATGATAATCCTTATATGAAGCACGATAAACCACAACGGAATCACAATAATTACTATACAAGACTCACGGGCGTGCTTGACACCGACGTATAGATACTCGTCATCATGCCTATACATCGTACTCCACAATTAACACTTAGCAAATAAGACACAACTCCTAATCCCTCAAGCTAAGGTTAGACCAAACACTTACCTTAAACTTCCAAGGCCAACTCAAGCCTCAAACACTGCTTTTCCTTTAGAATTTGCCTCCAAATTACTTGTATCTAGTCCAAATTAATTTAACAACATTAATAAATACTAAATAAATCAATCCCAATGCTAAATTATAGGTTTTCTATCATTTTCCCCAAAAAGTCAAAAATCGACCCCGGGACCGCTTGGTCCAAACTCGAGGTTCGGACCAAAACCCAATCACGGATTCACCCACGAGCCCAAATATGCAATTAGTTTCGAAATCCAACCCCAAAACGAGGTCTAAATCCCAATTATTCATAAAACTCTAACTCTACCCAAATTCCTAATTTCTACCATGAAAACTCTTGATTTGTGATTAGAAAGTGATGAAAAACATTAGGTAGTTGAAAAAGTAAAGTTTAGAATTGATTACCAACACTTTGGGGATGAATTTGTGGGAAGAAAATCGCCTCTAGGCCTTGGGAGTTTGAAATTATGGAGTAAAATAGGTTCTGCCTGGTTCTGGTTTAAAATAACTGGGCAGGACTTCATCGCATTCGCGATGGGTCAGGCCCAGCTGACCATTGCATTCGCGATTAGAGGCTCGCGTTCGCGGAGTTCCAGCTCCCAGAGCCACCGCGTTCGCGGTCGGGTGGCCCCGTTCGCATAGAGTAAATTTGAATTCCCTTCCCCGGGCCACTAACCCTACACGTTCGCGAGGGCCTGGAAGCGTTCGCAAAGGGTATTCCCCCCACAGCCTCACGTTTGCGTCCCAAGCTTCGCGTCCGCGAAGAACAATTTTTCACCTGAGGATTATTGTCTTCCGCGTTCGCGAGTGAAGTCACGCGAACCGAAGCACAAAATCTCTGTGCACCAGAAACAGAAAACTTGCAACATTTCCAAGTTTAAAAACATCCCGAAACCCATCCGAGCCTTTGGGGCTCCAAACCAAACATGTACACTACCTCAAAAACATCCTACAGACTTACTCGTGCGATCAAATCGCCAAAATAACATCTTAAACAATGAATTTAGCATAGAAATCAAGGAAAATTTTCAAAACTTCCAAAGTTTCAAATCTCACACCTACGGGTCCGAATCACATCAAACGACTTCCGTTTCTTACCAAATTTTACAGACGCATCTTACATGTCATATTGAACCTGTACTGGGCTACGAAACCAAAATACGGGCTCGATACCATGAATTTCAAATATAATCAAATTTTCACAAACTCTTATATTTTCAATAAAATAATTTCTTTCAAAAATTCATTTCTAGGGCTTGGGACCTCAGAATTCGATTCCGGGCATACGCCCAAGTCCCATATTTTCCTACGGACCCTCCGGGACCGTCAAATCACGGGCCTGGGCCCGTTCACACAAAATGTTGACCGAATTCAACCTAAATTTATTTTAAAAGCAAAATTCATCATTTTTCTCAGATTTTCACATAGTGGCTTTCCGGATACACACCCGAACTATGCACGCAAATCAAGGTGAGACAAAAATAGATGTTTTTAGGCCTCAGAATACAGTATTTGTGTCTAAAACAAGTGATGACCTTTCGGATCATCACTTCTCCACCTCTAAAACAACTGTTCATCCTCGAACGGATATAAGACGGAAGTAACTGAGTCGGAGAAAAGATGGGGATAACTGCTCCGTATATCGGACTCGGACTCCCAGGTCGATGCCTCAATAGGCTGACTTCTCCACTGAACACGAACAGAAGGGAAACTCATCGATCTCAACTAATGAACATGCCGGTCTAGAATAGCTACTAGCTCCTTCTCAAATGACAAGTCCTTGTCCAACTGGACAGTGTTGAAGTCTAACACATGGGATGGATTGCCGTGATACCATGGACACATGAAACACTGGATGCACGGCTGATAAACTCGGCGGCAACGCAAGTCTGTAAGCCACCTCTCCCACTCGATCAAGAATCTCAAATGGGTCAATGAACCTAGGGCTAAGCTTTCCCTTCTTTCCAAATCTCATCACGCCCTCGATAGGCGACACCCGAAGAAACACTCGCTCGCCAACCATGAATGCCACATCACAAACCTTACGGTCGGCATAACTCTTTTACCTGGACCGAGCTGTATGAAGCCTATCCTGAATGATCCTGAATTTTTCCAAGCCATCCTATACTAGGTTTGTACCCAACAACCGAGCCTCTCCCGGCTCAAACCATCCAACTGGCGACTGACGCCACCTACCATATAAAGCCTCATAAGGAGCCATCTGGATACTCGACTGGTAGCTATTATTATAGGCAAACTCCGCTAAAGGTAAACGTTGATCCCACGAGCCTCCAAAGTCCATGACACAAGCTCGGAGCATATCCTCCAAAATCTAAATAGTACGCTCAGACTGCCCATTTGTCTAATGATTAAATGTTGTGCTCAACTTAACCCGTGTGCCCAACTCCCGCTGAACTGCCCTCCAGAAATGTGAGGTAAACTGCGTACCTTGGTCTAAAATGATAAATACGAGCACACCATGAAGACGAACAATCCCCCCGGATATAGATCTCAGCTAACCTCTTAGAAGAATAGGAGACTGCCACAGGAATGAAATGCGCTGACTTGGTCAGCCTATCAACAATAACCCACACTGCATCAAGCTTTCTCTGAGTCCGTGGAAGTCCAACAATAAAGTCCATAGTGATATGCTCCCACTTCCACTCCGGAAGCTCAATCCTCTGAAACAAACCACCAAGTATCTGATGCTCGTACTTTACCTGCTGACAATTCAAACACCGATCCACATACGCAACAATATCCTTCTTCATCATTCTCCACCAATAATGCTGCCGCAAATCCTGATACATCTTAGAGGAGCCCGGATGAATAGAGTATCGAGAACTATGGGCCTCCTCTAAAATCAACTCTCGGAGTCCATCCACATTAGGCACACAAACTCGACCCTACAGTCTCAAAACTCCATCATCTCTTAATGTAACCTGCTTGGCACCACCATGCTGCACCGTGTCTCTAAGGACACACAAATGAGGATCATCATACTGCCGATCTCTGATAAGCTCTAATAAAGAAGAACGAGCAACTGTGCAAGCTAATACACGGCTGGTCTCAGAAATATCCAACCTCACGAACTGATTGGCCAAAGCCTGAACATCCAAAGCAAGTGGTCTCTCACCTACCGGAATATACGCAAGACTGCCCATACTGATTGACTTCCTACTCAAAGCATCAACCATTACATTGGCCTTTCCCGAATGATATAAGATGGTGATATTATAGTCCTTCAATAGATCCAACCACCTTCTCTGCCTCAAATTTAGCTCCTTTTGCTTGAACAAATACTGAAGACTCTTGTGATCCGTGAACACCTCACATGCCATGCTATATAGATAATGCCTCCAAATCTTCAACACGTGAACAATGCTGCTAACTCCAAATCATAGACCAGATAGTTTTTCTCATGAATCTTCAACTAATGCGAAGCATAAGCAATGACCTTGCCATCCTGCATCAACACCGTACCAAGTCCAATACGAGATACATCACAATATACTATATATGGCCCTGAACCAGTGGGCAAAACCAACACTGGCGCCGTAGTCAAAACTATCTTGAGCTTCTGAAATCTCGCCTCACACTCGTCCAACCACATGAATTGGGCACCCTTCTGGGTCAACCTGGTTACCTGGGCTGCAATAGATGAAAACCCTCCACAAGCTGATGATAATAGCCTGCCAAACCCAAAAAACTCTGGATCTCTGTAGCTGATGCGGGTCTAGGCCAGTTCTTGACTACCTCTATCTTCTTCGGATCTACCTGAATACCCTCTGCTGATACAACATGACCCAAGAATGCAACCGAACTCAACCAGAACTCACATTTCGAAAACATAGCATACAATTGACTATCTCTCAAAGTGTGAAGAACCACTCTCAGATGCTGCTCATGCTCCTCCAGGCTGCGGGAATAAATCAAAATATCATCAATGAAGACTATCACGAATGAATCCAAGTAAGGTCTAAACACTCGGTTAATCAAATCCATAAAAGCTGTTGGGGCATTTGTCACCCCGAATAACATCACCAAGAACTCATAATGCTCGTACCGAGTGCAGAAAACTGTCTTAGGGACATCGGATGCCCTAATCCTCAACTGATGGTAGCCAGATCTCAAGTTAATCTTCAAAAATACCTTGGCACCTTGAAGCTGATCAAACAAATCATCAATCCTTGGCAATGGATACTTATTCTTGATTGTAACCTTGTTCAACTACTGGTAATCTATACACATTCGCATCCATCCATCCTTCTTCTTAACAAACAACATCGGCGCACCCCAAGGCGAGACACTAGGTCTAATGAAGCCTTTCTCAAGCAAGTCTTGCAACTGCCCCTTCAATACTTTCAAATCAGGCGGGGCCAAACAATACGACGAGATAGAAATGGGCTGAGTGCTCGGAGCCAAATTAATGTAAAAGTCAATATCCCTGTCGGGTGGCATACCCAGCAGATCTGAAGGAAATACCTCAGGAAACTCACGAACAACAGGCACAAAATCAATAGAAGGAACCTCAACACTATAATTGCGAACATATGCCAAATAAGCCAAACATCCCTTCTCGACCATACGCCGAGCCATCATATATGAGATAACACTGCAGGTAGAATGACCAGGAGTCCCTCTCCACTCTAAACGAGGCAAACCCAGCAAGGCTAAGGTCATAGTCTTTGCATGACAGTCCAAGATCGCGTGGTAAGGTGATAACCAGTCCATCCCCAATATGATATCAAAATCAACCATCTCCAAAAGTAATAAATCTACTCGGGTCTCAAGACCCCCGATCACAACTATACAAGAACGATGAACACGATCTACCATAATAGAATTACCCATCAGTGTAGACACATATACAGGAGCATACAAAGAATCACTAGGCATGATCAAATACGGTGCAAAATAAGATGACACATGGGAGTATGTAGACCCTAGATCAAATAGCACTGAAGCATACCTACTACAAACCAGAACAGTACCAGTGATAACTACATCGGAAGCCTCAGCCTTAGCTCTGGCTGGAAGAGAAAAATATTGGGGCTGGGCCCCACCACTCTGAACTACATCTCTGGGACAACCTACTGCTGGTTGGCCTCCACCTCGAGCAACCTGAGCTCCACCTCTAACACCTGTACCTCCACCTCTAGCACCTATAATTCTACCTTTAGATGGTAGGGTGGGCGGTGGAGCACTTGGTGCCTAAACCAAGGCACATGAAACCTGGTGCCGAGAGCTGCTCGGTGCTCGAGGACAAAATCTAGCAATATGCCTCGTGTCGCCACAAGTAAAACAAGCCCTCGGCTGCTAGGGCTGATGACCCTGAAAACTCTGAAGCGAAGGTGCACTGTTAGAAGCTGGTGATGCACTGTAGGAATGCTGATCAGAATACTGAATATGAGAACCATGGCCACTTGGGGCACCATGAGAAGTTTGAAGTGCTGACTGAAAAGGACTAGGAGGATGGCCTCTACCAAAAGAATCCCTGCTTCCAGATGAGACACTACTGAATCTGCCTGAATGACAAGGCCTCTTGTCAGAACATTGACCACCTCCCTATGATAGAACCATCTCAACCTTCCTGGCCATATTGGCCGCATCCTGAAAGGAAATCTCGCTCCCAATTTTCTTAGCCATCTGAAGTCGAATTGGCTGAATGAGTCCCTCAATGAACCTCCTCACTCTCTCTCTTTCTCTCTCTATTAGTGGGGAGTATAAGAAGAGCATGACGAGCCAAATAAATGAATCTGGGCTCGTACTGAGGAAAAATCATAGAACCCTGCCGGAGATACTCAAATGCCTCCGATGGATCTCTCTCTGAGTGATAGGAAGAAACTTCTCCAGAAATAGCTGAGAGAACTGATCCCAAGTCAAAGCTGGTGACCTAACTGGTCTAGCAAAACAATAATCTCTCCACCAAGTCTTGGTGGATCCAGATAAGCAAAATGTAGCAAAGTCGACCCCATTGGTCTCTACTATCCCTATGTTCCTGAGAACCTTAGGACAGCTATCTACATAATCCTGGGGATCCTCAGAAAATGCACTACTGAAAGTGGTAGTGAAGAGCTTGGTAAACCTTTCCAATATCCACAAAGCATCAGTAGACATAGCTGCACTATCATCGGTCTAAGCTACCACACCCGACTGAAATGCTCCCACTGGCTGAGCTACTAGAGTCTGAAACTGGGGAGCCATCTGCTCCGGAGTGCGAGTACCAAGAGTTTGGGCTTCTCCTCCAACCTGAGAGATGGCTGGTGCTACAGTAAGCAAGCCTGCCTAGGTGACACTCTCCATAAGGCCCACTAGATGAACTAGAGCATCCTGAAGTACTGGGGTAGCAATGAACCCCTCTGGGACCGGAGCTGGCGCACCAGAACTACCTGGGCCGGAACCTCATCATCAAACTCAACCTAAGGCTCCGCCGCTGGTGCTGCTGCTTTAGGATGAGCTCTACCCCTACCTCGGACTCTAGCACGGCCTCGGCCTCGCGCTCTGCCCTTTGTAGGAGTTGTTGCTGGGGGCTCGGGCTACTGATCAATGGATAAGGAAGTGCGTGTTCTCACCATCTGCGAAATAATAGAGTAGAAATTCAATTAGCATTGAGAAACCAAACCGCACGACATAAAATAATAAATGTGAAGTTTTTCCTAACTCTATAGCCGCTGGGGGATAAATACAGACGTCTCCATATCGATCCCTCAGACTCTACTAATCTTTTTCGTGATTTGTGAGACCTATGTAACTTAGAGCTCTGATACCAATCTGTCACAACCCAGATTTCCCACCCTCGGGAATCGTGATGGCACCTACTCGTGAAAGCTAGGCAAGCCGAGTATTATAGATTCATTACCTTTTTTTATTAAGCATGCTCGACAATTCAAAGTATTAAGTGATTAAATAGCAGAATAACTTAAATAACCAGAAATGCAGAAGACGAAAAACTTAATAGTTCAACCAAACACTGCTACATAATCTGAAGTACAATACTACCCAAGATTTGGTGTCACAAGTCACAGACTATTTAAGAATACTACAAATAAGGTCTGAATGAAAATACACAAGTCCGTCTCTGAATAAGTAAAAGCAGAAAGAGAAAAGATAGGAGGAGACGCCAAGGCCTGCAGACGTTTGCAGGACTACCTCGGATCACCTAAATGGACTGAAGACAGCACCCTCACTACGGTCCAAACGCTCTGGTATCAGTATGTGCACACAGTGCAGAGTGTAGTATCAGCATAATCGACACCATGTGCTGGTAAGTGTCTAGCCTAACCTCAGCGAAGTAGTGACGAAGCTAGGAACATACTACCAAATAAACCTATGTAGTTAAATCATATACAACGGACATAAAAGCAGATAATTACAGCTAAAGTTGGGCGGGGGAAACATGCTGCGGGGAGTAACAAATAACAACAGAATAATAGTAGAGAAATGTAAGGAACGCCATAAATCAATTACCAGCAAAAGATAAGGAAATAAGAAATAAGTACACATGTAATACCATTTTTACGCGGCAAAATCAGAGGACTTGATTCTAGCTGTCAAGTCATTTCGGAAGAATACCTTGAGACCCCGAGGATGGGAAGCCACGACCGAGTTCCCGACCTCGGGGCTCGTCGAGGCCCGACTCGGAGAAAATGAAGATCGAAGCCAGGACAGAGGGGGAAGCTCCCATCTCCCTACGGCTAAGTCTGACAGGGCCGGCCTATCCAGAGCCTATGTTGAGGCATCACGTCAAGCCATCCCATCTCCCTACTCTGTCATTAATTGCCACGTACTTGTAGCCAAGTTCCCCTCCTATATAAAGGGTACTCAACCTACCTTGTAAAGGACTGATGTTCCTCCATTTCTCCACAACTGCAATAATATCTCTCTCTCTTTTCTTTCTAACTTGTTCGTTCTCACTTGCCTGAGGTCGCCTCGATATCCATCGCTATCTTACTTGTTCTTCATCATATACCTTAGTAGTGGTCATAAAGGGCCTTGTTTAATTATATCTTCAACTGTTATTCCATCCCCGACTATCCCCGATAGCTCGAGCTCGACCCTGACGCCGACCCCGAGGTCCTTCATCGACTAGACCTATATCCGGGCAGCAGGCCCTTTGGTTCGATTATTATCTCGTTTTAGCTTGAATTTCATCGTTAAATTCTATATTATTATCATCAACTACTCTAACAACTAGATCGGGAATAGATCATGTATTTTTAAAATTTCATTTACAAATTTAATTGTTGTTACCATTTTCATGGTAAACAGTTTCGCGCCCACCGTGGGGCTAAAAATAATAGCGATTATTTTCTTGCTAGATTCATTGCACAAACGCACATTATCTTTTATACTTTTTTCTTGTCCAAGATCCTTTGATTTTTGGTCAAAATGCCTGGCTCGATAAACGAAATCGAGAATGACAACCTCAAAAACAATAGGGAAAATAGCTTGGCTATCCCGTTCGCTAGAGCACCACTACAAAATCCCGATAACATGCCCGAACCGATTCTAGTGGATGCGGAATCACAGGACACACAGCTAGTCAACGAAACTTCTCACATAGACGGGAAAATTCAACATATCGACCAACATGAAGCCCAACAAACCCCGGCTCGGGAAACACAGGAAGTTAGCCTTCACGATATTTTTGAAATATTGCAGGTACACCAGTTGTCTATCGCTTAGCTATAGAGCCATCCGAAGACTCCCAACACAGCTGTGCCGAAAACAGCTCCCTGCGCCGAACGAGTCTCTGAAAGACCAAGTAATGACGGATCGATAAAAGACCGTGCCGTAGCGAAGACTCTTGGGGATATCTCCAAAAGGATCGAGTCAGGTTCATAGAGATTCATGCAATAGCTCTCCCAAGGTAAGTGGTCCCAGAACCCGCTTCACAGAAATACGGAACGCCGGAACTCCCTAGTGCGATAGGTTCTCGCATCCTGACGAGTGCACCACTGCTTACACATGTGCGGAAAATGGTAGCGACCTTCAACATGATGAGTTCAAGCCCGTCTAGTAGAAAAAGTTTAGGGAAACAATCTCAAGAGAAACCATAATGTGGCACCGCAGCCTAGCACCTGGCTTCACGAACTCGCTTACCATATCAGCAAATCCCTCTGTAGGAGCACACACTGATTCCATTGAAGCAGTAACAGAAGAGCCTGACACGTCTGATGTTAAACAAAGAGAGAGTAAAACACCACAGAAGGTCATACCTCATTCCCTGATAGGAGGAATGAGATCACTCCCAGTTTTGGATGACTGGGTAATTCGGGCCTTCACCCGAAGTTTGAACGAAGCATGCCCAATGACCTCGGGTCATTTCAAATGAAGCTTAATCATATACCCAACCGACATCTGGTCGGATGCCTGTACCCAGTACTGGACACGAATCAGGGCCATGGAAAATCGTCCGGGAGCCTCTACGGGCCCTGTATATCCAAGTAGGTGCCAAGCAAAGAAACTAGCACCCAACAGATAAAGGTACCATCCGTGCGCCGCGAATGAAAGGAACGCCACAAGATGCAACCTACCTCGCAACGGTAGGTAAATAGTTCAAGGGCAACATCATCAAGGAATCTTCAGTGGAACCGGATCTGACCAGGCACAACTGACAGAAGAACCCCACCCAGCGGAGTACGATTTTAGCATTCCCATGCAAAATATCATGATCACCATAAGCGAAACCAGTGAAGCCGAACGACTCAAGCCTATTCGACCAAGACCCCTTCAAAAGAACCACAACCCGGTGCGGGAACCGTAGGGCGCGCGGTCACGAGATCAAAAATTGCCACCAGCTTGGAAGGACGACGACCATGTTACTCAATAAAAATCATCACCGAGTACCATTGAGTGGTCAGGCTCGAGTCCAGCCCCAAGGAAAGAAGACAACCGGGAAGGATGAAGTGAACAAGCAACAACTTATTACCACGACAGTGAAGGAGTGGCGACACCCTCCGTGGACTCATAAAATGGAAATTGAAAATGTTCGCTATCAGGAAAAGACGGGTCCAGGGAAGTATTCCGGAGGACATCCTTACATCCAGGGAAAAAGACATCGATACTTCACCTTGGCATCACACTGACGCATTGGTAACCCTCTCCCTCATTTGATCTATTTCAGATAAAACATGTGTTCATGAATTCAGGTGGTTCAATCATGCACAACAACGATGTCGAACCAAAGTAAATAGGGCGGTCCAGGCTAACGGACCAAATCACTCCTGCATCCCGAATCCTTGGCGAATTCCTAATGGTGAGTCGCCATAAAGACCATCCTCTTAATACGGCCCGTATGAGCTCGGGCCAGGATGTCGAGCTCTGTACCATCGGAGGAGGTGCAAAGCATGGACGTCTTATTCAGACTACCGCCAACACACAACCTAGAGACAATGTCGGCCCCATTTTGCCAAAATCATGGAACCCCTCGCAAAGGGCAGAAATAAAATAAGTCGACAGAAATCAATATGCAACGAGAGGAAATTCTTCACCATATGACGCATCACCGACATTAATGCCCCCACCCTCAGAAGGATCAAAGGGTAAGCAAACCACATCTTCAGCCAAACCTGATAAGACACAGTGGATGGCTGTATCGGGGCTCACACCTCGGAAGGGTAGAAGTGTACTAAATCTCAAAACACCGCCTACGTGTCCCGTGGTGAGGAAGAAGTGCTTTATTCCCTTGTTATTTTTTTACTAACCTGTATGCAGACAGTTGGCCAGGATATTCGGAGGTTCTAACTCTACCTGAAGATTGATAACTAGGGGTTTTGATGCATTTTATACTCCTTCTTGCTTATGTTTTGATTGGAAATTTATACAAAATAGTCCCAAAAGGCTCACAAGTTGTGCTTGATTGCATGTTTGATCAACAAAGTGACAAAATATCAAAGATCAGCTCAAAAAGGAGTGAAACTTGCACAAGTACCACGACAAGACAAAGCTCAGGCAAAACAAGCACAATGCAGCCGCACATCATTCTGTGCGGTCCGCATGAGCGAGGTTCAGAGAGCATGACATTCAGGCAAACAGGCAATGCGGCCGCACTAGGTTTTGTGTGGTATGCACTAGGATCAATGCAGCCGCACTCGATTTAGTGAGGTCCGCAGTGAGAAAGATTAGAGAGTTGCCAATTCCAAGTTTCAAGCCAATGCGGTCCGCACTCCATTTCATGCGGACCACACCATAAGCCTCTGCGGCCGCACTCTATTATGTGCGTTCAGCATTGCCAGAGTTCAGAGACACGAATTTTCAAGTTCAGAGCCTTAGTGCGGCCGTACACCATTTTGTGCGGTTCGCACTAGCCCCATAGGGGTATTTTTGTCCAGATTTTTTAGCTTAGTATAAATAGCTTCTTTTTCCATTTTTAGGTCATCAGATAGTTTTAGAAAAGAGTTGTGCTCGTGTGTTCGATACTTTTAGCTATTTTGGGCAATTTTATCTTCATTTCAACAATGAATCTTATTGTTTATCTTAGTAATTAGTTAATATGAGTTGTTCTTCATCTATTTCTTGCTTTTATTCTTTAATTATGAGTAGGTAGACCTATAGCTAGGGTTGTGGCTCAACCCTAGTGTGGGTAATTAATGGGTCTTCTATTTTAGGGTTAGATTGACTATGAGTGTTTGATATTTGGGCCAATTTCATGTTTTATCGCTGAATTAGTAGTTGCAAACACTAGTTTGTGTTTAGTTGACTTGAGTTCTTCTTGAGAAAAAGAGCCTAAGTCTCCGAAATAGGTCCAACAAGGAATTGGGGCGTACTCAAGAGATTAACAGCCCCAATTAAAGGGTTAAACCTCGAGAGAGTAATACATAACTTGAACCTTGATTGTTTGTGCAAATTTGCATACCCAATTGGCCTTGAGAAAGTCAATTCGGGCAAAATCACTCGAACCACCGAGAGGTGTAGATTGGGTAAAATTGTGCAACGCTTATATCAGACTCCCCAAACATGTCAATCATGCCTTAGAATCAAGTATACGTCAATTGACCACCTAGGCTAAAGTCACTACCCTAGTGCCTTGTAAACCATTTGAACAACCTGTTTTAGTTTAACACTTAGTTTAATCTAATTTCATTTACCATTGTAGTTTGTAAAAGTAGAAGTAAAACAAAAATTTCAAAAATGTATAGAAGTGTAATTTGGAACATATACGCAAATCTAAACTAGATAGATACCCCACACCAAATTCAAGCTCTCTGTGGAAATCGATCCCGACCCTAAATCGGGTAAAAGCTCTTCGACCCTCTCTCGCTACTTAATAGTAGTGCAGAGTATGCCTTGATTACTTTTTGGCACTGTTGCCGGGGAGCTAACGGTTTTGGCTATCTATTTAGCTAGTTTGTGTATTTTTCTTCTTTCCCTCTTTGTTACTTATTCGTTTGTGTCACAACTCAGGTACCAAATGGCAGCGAACAACGCAAATGACCCTCTTGGAAATGTGATTGTGGGGGAGGAGGTAGATGATGTCGGAGATGATAAGGTGCCTCTTGTACCTCAAGGACAACGTAGAGTATGCCAGGCTAATGCTAATGTTAATGACAATATTCTAGACCCTCCTCAGCCACCTCCAAGAGTGGCTCCTAGAGTGCTTCCGAACCAAGGTTATGCAAGTGCTATTGTCCCACCCCGAATTAGGGTGGGCAATTTTCAAATAATCAATGTGATGTCGACCTTACTAGAGCAACGCGGGTACTTTACGAGCACTGTAAATCAAAATGCTTACAAACATCTCAAGGGGTTCGTGGATACATGTTGGGGGACCAAGCAGACTAATGTGTCCTAGGATGCTCTTAGGTTGAGACTCTTCCCATTCTCACTTAGAGGGAAGGCATTGGATTGGCTCGAGCGACTTCCCAACCATTCCATCACTACTTGGGATGAGTTGGCGGACAAGTTCATTGTAATATTCTTCTTACCGGGGGATATGGCGGCACTGCGAGATAAGATATTAGCTTTCAAGCAACATCCCATGGAACATTTGCATGAGATTTGGGAGCGTTATAGAACAATGGTGAAGGAATGCCCCAACAATGATATGACTGAGGCGATGATCCGACAAACCTTCTACCGGGGCATTAATAAAACAAACCAATGAATAGTGAACCAAATTGCTGGGGGAAACTTCATGAAGCTGTCATATGATGAGGCTTGTGACATTCTTGATGAGATGGCTGATACTTCTTCCGCTTGGAAAAGTAGAGCCAATGTGCCCCAGGTAGACCCCATAGTTATTCATTTGCTCAAAGAGTTACATGATCATGGGCAGGCTATAGCTGAGTTGACAACCACAATGAACCAACTAGCGAAGGCACAGTTGCAACAAGTTCAAAATCCTCGCCAAGTTAATGCCATGGAGGGTGTCAACATGCTTGTCAACAAAAGAAGGCAAAGAGGGAAACAAAATCAAGGGAATTTGGAGCAATTTGACAATGATTGCGGTGGATTTCAAAATGATGGTTATGATGAACAAAGTGAAGAGGTGCAATACGTGAGTAATTATCAAGGCCAAAGAGGCAATTCTTCCAACCAACAAAAATGGAGACCCCAAGGCAATAAGGGCAATCAACAACAAGGCAATGGTAATTGGGGGAACAACAACCAAAACAACAACTGGGGCAATCAGAACAATAATCAATACAACCAAGGAAATTGGAATGATAATAACAACAATTGGTGTGGTAATAACAATCAAGGTAGATGGAACAATGGAAACCAAGGAAACTGGGGGTAAGGCTTTCAAAGGCTCCCAAGGTACCAACAACCGAACAATCCACCTCCATTTCCATCTCAAGGTCCTAGTTCTTCTAGCAATGATATGGGTAGAATTGAAATGGTGTTCGAATAGATGATGAAGAAAAATTCGGATTCTGATGCACTGTTGGCTTCCCACAATACCTCAATCAGAAACTTGGAGGTTCAATTAGGCAAAATCTGACAGTCTTTAAATACTCGCCCTAAGGGTGCTCTACCAAGTGATACGGTAGTGAACCCGAAGTGTGGGAACAATCATGTTATGGTGGTAAGAACAAGAAGTGGGAGAGGCGGTAATGTGCATGCCTCCAACCAAAAGCAAATTGTGGATGATGATGTTAAGTTGCAAGAAGATGAAGTTCCTTTGGTGGTTGAAAATATGATTGATGAAAATATGAATGAAGAAGTGAGGATTGATATTCAAGATGTCGAGGTGGAAACTCAAAATGATGTGAACCCGTCTAGGAATCACATAATAGACATGTCGAAGCCGGTTGTGCCTAAATCCAAGGCTCCTTTGCCAAGGTCACCTCCGCATTATCCTCAAAGTCTCGCGAAGCAGAAAAATGAAAATCAGTTTAAAAAGTTCATTGACATGATGAAGAGCTTATCCATCAATGTGCCTTTGGTGGAGGCTCTTGAACAAATGTCGGGCTATGCTAAATCCATGAAGGACTTGGTAACAAAGAAGCGGTCTATGGTTTGTGAAACTATAAAGATGACTCACCAAGTTAGTACAATAGTGCATTCAATGGCCCCGAAGCTTGAAGATCCCGGTGCTTTCACCATTCCTTGCACCATTGGGAGTGCGGATTTCGCTAAAGCTCTATGTGATTTGGGGGCTAGTATCAATTTCATGCCCTATTCCGTTTTCAAGACTTTGGGTATTGGGTAGCCGAGACTGACTTCCATGAGATTACAAATGGCAGATAGAATGATGAAGAGACCATTAGGTATTATTGATGATGTGCTTGTCCGGGTGGACAAATTTATCTTGCTAGCTGACTTTGTGATCTTGGATTGTGAGGTAGATTATGAAGTTCCTATCATTTTGGGGAGACCTTTCCTTGCTACGGGGAAGGTCTTAGTTGATGTGGAAGCAGGGGAACTCACCTTCCGGGTGGGAGACGAGAAAGTGGTCTTTCATGTGTGCAAATCAATGAAGCAGCCCAACACTACCGAGGTGTGCTCTTTTGTGGACCTTGTTACAGTAGTGATAATTGATGACACTAGTGCAATGATCCATGTGGAGGACCCATTGGAGGCCGTATTATTGAATCTTGATGTCAATAAGGATGCAAGACGAGTGGAGTGCGTGAATGCTTTACATGGAATAGGTTCTTACTCTTATGAGCCTAGGAAATTATCTTTGGACCTCGAGAATAGAAAGACTCCACCAATAAAACCTTCAATTGATGAGCCTCCGGTGTTGGAGTTGAAACCGCCGCCTCCACACCTCAGGTATGACTTCTTAGGATCAAATTCTACTTTGCCAGTTATTCTTTCTTCTTGCCTTACTAATATGCAGGTTGATGCCACATTGGCAGTGCTTCAAAAGCGGAAAAAGGCAATTGAATGGACTTTAGCTGATATTCGAAGAATAACCCCCTCATTTTGTATGCACAAGATTATTCTGGAAGATGATGCAAATCCCTCCTTGGAGCATCAAAGGAGGTTGAACGAGGCAATGTAAGAAGTTGTGAAAAAGGAGGTGATCAAGTGGTTGGATACTGGGGTTGTGTACCCTATCTCTGATAGCTCGTGGACTTCACCGGTGTAATGTGTACCGAAGAAGGGTGGCATGACCGTGGTTACAAATTCACAAAATGAGTTGATTCCTACAAGAACTGTTACCAGTTGGAGGGTATGCATGGACTACCGCAAGTTGAATAAAGTGACCCGCAAGGATCAGTTTCCTTTGCCTTTTCTTGATCAGATGTTGGATCGACTTGCTGGGCGTGCCTTCTACTATTTCTTGGATGGGTATTCTGGGTACAACCAAATCTTGATTGCTCCGGAAGATCAGGAGAAGACCACATTGACTTGTCCATATGGCACCTTTGCCTTTTCTAGGATGCCTTTTGGGTTGTTTAATGCATCGGCTACATTTCACCGGTGTATGATGGCCATTTTTACCGATATGATTGAAGACATTTTGGAGGTGTTCATGGACGACTTTAGTGTTCTGAGGGATTCATTTGATAGGTGCTTGAAGAATCTTGATAGAGTTTTGGCCCGTTGTAAAGAAACCAATCTTGTCCTCAATTAGGAGAAATGCCACTTTATGGTGGAAGAAGGAATATTCTTGGGCATAAAATTTCGAAGCATGGTATTGAGGTAGATAAAGCAAAGATCGATGTAATTTCAAGGCTCCCTCCCCCTACATCCGTTAAGGGAGTTCGAAGTTTTCTTGGGCATGCGGGGTTCTACCGGAGATTTATCAAAGACATTTCGAAGATAGTGAATCTCTTGTGCAAGTTGTTGGATAAAGATGCTAAATTCGTGTTTGATGAAAAGTGTATGCAAGCCTTTGAACTTCTCAAGCATAAGTTGACCACCACTCCTATCATTACTGTGCTAAGTGGTGCTTACCCTTTGAGCTCATGTGTGATGCGAGCGATGTTGCGGTTGGGGCGGTTTTGGGTCAAATAGTGAACAAAATATTTTATCCGGTGTACTATATGAGCTATACAATGAATGATGCTCAAGTGAATTACACGGTGATCGAGAAAGAACTTTTGGCTATTGTGTTCATAATGGAGAAATTCCGGTCGTATCTTATGGGTTCTATGGTTATTATTCATACCGACCATGCCGCACTCCAGTACTTGATGACGAAGAAGGATTCCAAAGCTAGACTGATGCGATGAGTCTTATTAATTCAAGAGTTTGATTTGGAAATCGTGGACCGGAAGGGTAGTGAGAACCAAGTTGCGAACCACTTGTCCCACTTGGAGGAGGAGGGGAGGCCTCGTGATGGCCTAGAGATCAATGATTCATTTCCCATTGAACAACTCCTTTCGGTGTTGATGAATGATATGACATGGTTTGACGATGTTGCTAATTTCCTTGTGACTGGTATAATCTCGTGTGAGTTCTCTTCTAACCAAAGGAAGAAGCTCATGCAGAATAGTTTGGATTTCTATTGGGAGCCATACTTTTTTCAAGATTTGCACGGATGGTGTGATCCGAAGGTGTGTCCCGGAGGAAGAGCAATTGATTATCTTGGAGGCTTGTCATTCATCTCCCTATGGTGGCATTTCTTCATCTCAAATGATGTGATGGTAACCTGCATAGTGCCGCGACGTTAAATCAGGCACTTTTTGGGAGGCAACCCATGTGTTTTTCTTCTTGTTTTTATTTGATTTTTATTGTAGTATAGGATTGATTTTTGGGCTAACTGGTTGTGAGATGCTACAGAGTTGTGTTGATGTAGAGAAGGACATAATGGAAAAAGTGTTCAGGTCTCTGAAGTTGTCAATACGGCCGCACTACATTCAGTGCGAACTGCACTAATGAAGGGTGAAATGCCCAACTCTCTGAAGTTTGCCACTGCGGCCGCACTACATTTTGTGCGGTCCGCGGTGGACCACTACGGCCGCATGACATTTTGTGCAGACCGTAGTAGGTTGATTTCTCAATATTCAAAAGTGCTGTGTGATGCGGACCACAATCCATTTTGTACGGTCCGCATTTGTGTAGGTAAGCTGGGCCTTGGGACTTTTTCTATAAATAGTACCTGAGGCCCAACGTTCAAACTTTTTGATCCTCTAACTGTCAAACCTCATACAAAACACTGTTCATCATATCTTCTGCTCGTAACTAGCTGCTAGGACTCATTAGTCATATGTAAATCTCACATCTGGTAACTCTACTTCTTTTTAATTGCTTTAATTGCTTTAATTTCATTATTTTCTTTTCCTTTTTGTATTACTTGTCTATTACTCTTTTCTTCTTTTAATTTCTTCCATTGGTTAGGTTAGGGTAGTTAATCTCTTGATTAAAGTAGACTTAGATAGTTAAATACACTGGGCAAACATGTAGGGACACTACTTAGGTGAAAAATAGGGCTTAAAATCAAATTATTTTGAACCCTAATTTAGTGCCGCAACTGGGCACTCAGTGCGGAGTGCGTTTGATTCCGTGCGGTCCACGGTGCCCTTGTGCGGTCCGCAGTAACATTTTATGCGGACCGCATTGTTGAAAGTCCTGAAATCTAAACTTTGGGGACTGCGGCCCCACTATATTTTGTGCGGACCGCACTGGTCCCTGTGCAACCGCACTATATTTTGTGCGGTCCGCACTGCCTGGATACAGAGAGTGGGTAGTCTGAACCCCACCTCTATACGTACCACATTTCTATTTTGTGCGGTCCGCACTAACCTCTATGCGGCCGCACACCATTCTGTGCGGTCCGCACTGCATATCTTCTACAATTGTCTGCAATTCTTTCTACAACTCTGCTTTTAATTGTTTCTAATGATACTAACAAGCTTTTTGGATTGTGTTTGTAGACAATGGTAAAACAACGAGGTAAAGTCTCTAAACAACCAGGCAGAGGGGAATACTCTTGGGGAGGGAAGCAGAAAATGGTAAGATTGACTGTTCAAGCCCGACAAAACAATAAAAACATGAGGAAGATGATTAAAGCTGCTGATAGGGCCATTGACATGTGTGAATGTGAGTACGAGCCCTCCTGAGAGATTTCTTTAGACTCAATCCCAGAGTACATCTCTGACTGGCTGGAGAGAAACAGACTAAGAGACACTTCTCCCACTTCCCCCGCTGCCCAAGTGTCAGTAAATGTATCTTCTGGGTCGTCTGAGGGCTCAACTGAAGGCGGTGGGGATGGATACTCCACCTCTCCCACAACTTCATTATCCGGAGAGGGTGTAGTAGAAGATGAGGAGGAAGTAGGAGGAGAAGAAGTAGTTGGAGAAGGGGGTGAACCTTAAGTGGGGGTGTTGCTAGAACTAGGAAATCAGAGGCGTGGGAAGACTGGTTCACGAGTGAGGCAGGGTATCATAAATTCTGTGAATGGTGGCCGGTGAGAAAGTTGATCCCGCAGAGGAGTTTTGTGGATAGAGACTTACTACCTCGCAACCCCAATGTGATAAGGTAGTTTAGGGAGTGAATTAATTAGGAATACTTTTTGGGTGAATGTGTAGATTCCAACGAGCACTTCCTCAAGGAATTCTACACCAATGTTGCCCACATAAAAAAGGGCACAAAAGTGACCAATGTGCGAAATCTGAAGGGTGCTCTTTGATGAGAAAATAATAAATGACTACCTTGGATTTGATGAGGAGGATGAGACCCTATATATGGAGAAGATGGAAATGGGCGAGGAGGTCTATCCCTTGTCGGCACAGTATTTTGCAATCCCAAGTACCACCCCCGATTGGTTGAATGCGGGCATCATGATTCTGAGAAGAAGTTTGAACTTTGAGGCAAGGGGGTGGGAAACACTTGTGTGCAGCAAACTGGACCCCACTATTCATGACAACTCCCTCCCTCTGCACCGGGCAGTTTTGGTGGCTTCAATCATGGCGGGGGTACCCGATAAATGTGGCAAATGTAATGTCTAGGGTAATCACACTTGTGGGCAGTGAGAATGACAGAAACTACCCTTTCCCCAACTTCTTGACTATGTACTTCCGAGACCTCAAATTTGAAAAGAGGTCGTTTGATATAAAGGTCAAGGTGAAGGCCCCATTCTTGTGGTATAGCATGCAGGGGGATGACAACCCAAAGATCAAGAACTTCAAGGGAACAACTACTGCTCCAACTGGCCAGTCTAAAGAGCCAGTTGTGATAGTGACTTTGCTCAGCCTGCCTCCACCTCCACAGACATTCCTCCTGGCCCATCCGCTTCAGCTGACCTAGAGATACCCTCTTCCTGAGCGTATCCAGGGACTGCACACTGACTGAGCCAGGCTCTCCTTAGTATCAAGAAATGGATGTAGACAACGTCATTCAAGTTGTCTATCGTTACTGCTACAGTTGAGGCTCAGTCGGCACCTCCGCCTCCACAGGTCCCACAATCCATAGAGGATTCCCTCAAGGAGATTCTGGCCAACCAAAAGAAAATCCTCGACACTCAGAAGGTGCTCACAAATGCAGTTGATTCACACAGCAGGGCTCTTAAGGAGCACAAGAAGTTGAGCAAGACGCGGGCTTCCGAGGAGTCCATAAAGGTGATAAGGGTTGATGTTGATACGATGAAGGAAGATCATCTGCCTTTGGATTTACTGCTACAGGACCCAGTACCATCAGCTCATCCCCAGCTGAGAAGTCCTAGAGGCCTCCCAAGAGGAAGAGGATGATTCCCAGAGTGGATGATGCAGTCATTCAGTTGGCAGACCCACCGGAGGCCTCCTCCAGTCAGCCACAGGATGCACCTCAGGAGCTTATCCAGGTCCAGACCTAGGTCCCAACAGTAGAGCAGCAGGCCATAGGGAACCAGTCTGAGGTTTCCGAGCACAGTGAGGACCCAGGGACGACTCAAGAGCCCATGCAGGCAAACGGGCCATAGGGAGTCTCTATATCCTTTTCCCTTTTTCTTTTTGGTGCTTATTTAGTTTAGTTGGCATTGGGGACAATGCCAGTTTTCATTTAAGGGGTAGGCCCTACTTTTATGGATTTGGATTACTGTATATATTTGATAGTTTTTAGGCTTTCTTTATTTTTAATCTTTGGTTTGTATATAATTTTAATATTTCATTACATTTTGCGTACTTTTATTTTACTTTGGGTCTGTATATAAAGTTATATTACATTGTACATTTTCATCCCATCTATTGTATATTAGACAAATCCCCTCTTTTATATATTCATTTTACTTTCTCCAATTTTTTATTCTTAGCTTCTTATTTATGTTCGTAGCTTCTTGTTTTGAAAGTTTGCAATAAACCTTTGGTTTTCTTAATGCCACGGTTCTTTCCAAAGGTGGAGTCTATGTGAACCGGGTAGCTCTTCCCAATGATGGATGGCGTGACAACCTTCTTAAGGGTTTGAGTCCATTTTTCTTTTTGTTTTTAGTAGTTAGTAGTTAGTGTGTAAGGGTGCCTCAAGGAAAGGTTCACTTGGGCCTAGCACATTTGCCTTTGATCTTATGGTCAAAAACAAATTATTGTGTTTAGGATGGTAAAAGTCGTGACTTGAAGACTCTTGTGTTGCCGATAATCATCAAGTGGTTTTTTGGGACCATTGTGTGCTCAAATCTTATCTAAGATTGTTGTGGGCCCCCCGACTTTGTCTCTTTAGCGATCCCATATCTTGTGTGATGAAAAATTGCATAGCAAGTCCAAGTCCCGAGCCATTGGTCTAGAACTTGCCCTGAATGTTTGTTGAGGTGAAATCATAAGTGAATTTTGACTTGAGAAATGATTATAGGCTCTCCTTGTTCCAAATTATAGCTTGAACACTTCCATAACCTACCAATGAGAAGATCCCTAGTCAACCCTTTTGAGTCTTAGACCTTTTCCTTCAAGAACCATGATACAAGCCTATACCCGTTCTAAAAGAGACCCTCTCCTGACACCGATCTTTCCTGTAATGGAAAAAGTATAAGTTTGGGGGGAGAGGCGAGGATTGCAACAAAGTGGTAAAAAGGCATAAAAATGAAGAAAAGGAAAGGCAATGAAAAAAGAAAAAAAAAAGACAAAAAGAATGTTCAATGTGAAAAAGAATAAAAAAAGGATTCAAGAAAAACAAAGAAAGAAAGGTGAGGAAAGTTGAAAAAGTAGAAAGGACTTGAGATGTATAAGAAAGAGTGACAGTGTGTCTCTCTAACCCCTTAGAAAGAAGTGAAATGGCTCCAAGAGTCAAGAGAATGTGTGCCAAATGAAATAAAAGAGGTGCTTAAGGGAAGATGGAACCTGCTTAGACCAAACATTTCCTACCCTGAACCAAAAGCCTTCACCATGTCTACACAAAAACCATATATGATCTTGAGTTGAATGTAGCTTACATTAGTGGTGACTCACATAAGGGGCAAGCATATGGTACTTAGAGTCGGACTTGTGAATTTTTCTTGAGAGAGATGAGCAAACTTCCATTGACCTTGTTCTAATTGCCACTATTATAAAGGTGAGGGTTGCTTGGGGAGAGTTGAGGATGTGTGAGTTTGGGTTCCACAATGACCAAAGTAATAGAAAGAGTTCTTTGATGTGTTGATTCAACTCTTGACGCTCTTGTGTCGCACTTAGTCCATAGTGTTTCAAAGAGTAAATGTTGTTAATGATTCATTTGTATTGAGGGCAATTGTTAGTCCCAAATTGATGCTAGATGAGGTTACTTTAGGACAACTAAATTTTCTCGGATTTTCCCTTAAGGGGTGGGTCTTATTTGTTTGCTTGAGTACAAGCAAAAGCTTAAGTTTGGGGGAGTTGATAACTAGGGGTTTTGATGCATTTTATACTCCTTTTGCTTATGTTTTGATTAGGAATTTATACAAAATAGTCCTAAAAGGCTCACAAGTTGTGCTTGATTGTAGGTTTGATCAACAAAGTGACAAGATGTCAAAGATCAGCTCAAAAATGAGTGAAACTTGCACAAGTACCAAGACAAGATAATGCTCAGGCAAAATAGGCTCAATGCGGCCGCACACTATTCTGTGCGATTTGCATGAGTGAGGTTCAGAGATCATGACATTCAGGCAAACAGGCAATGCGGTCGCGCTAGGTTTTGTGCTGTCCACCCTGGGATCAATGCGGCCACACTCGATTTAGTGTGGTCCGCAGTGAGAAAGATCAGAGAGTTGCCAATTCCAAGTTTCAAGCCAATGCGGTCCGCGCTCCATTTCATGCGAACCACACCTGAAGCCTCCGCGGCCGCACTCCATTAAGTCCGGTCCACATTGCCAGAGTTCAGAGACATGAATTTTCAAGTTTAGAGCCTTAGTACGGCCGCACGCCATTTTGTGCGGTCCGCACTAGCCCCACAGGGGTAATTTTGTTCACATTTTTTTTCAGCTTAGTATAAATAGCTTCTTTTCCCATTTTTAGGTCATCAGATAGTTTTAGAAAAGAGTTGCGCTCGTGGGTTCGATTCTTTTAGCTATTTTAGGCAATTTTATCTACATTTCAACATTGAATCTTAATGTTTATCTTTGTAATTAGTTAATATGAGTTGTTCTTCATCTATTTCTTGCTTTTCTTCTTTAATTTTGAGTAGCTAGACCCATAAGTTATGGTTGTGGCTCAAACCTAGTGTGGGTAATTGATGGGTCTTGTATTTTAGGGTTAGATTGACAATGGGTGTTTGATATTTGGGCCAATTTCATGTTTTATGGCTGAATTAGTGGTTGCAAACACTAATTTGTGTTTAGTTGACTTGAGCTCTTCTTGAGAAAGAGAGCCTAAGTCTCCGCAATAGGTCCAACAAGGAATTGGGGCGTACTCAAGAGATTGACAACCCCGATTAAAGGGTTACACCTCAAGAGAGTAATACCTGACTTGAACCTTAATTGTTTGTGCAAATTTGTATACCCAATTGATCTTGAGAAAGTCAATTCGGGCAAAATCACTCGAACCACCGAGAGGTGTAGAGTGGGTAAAATCGTGCAACAGTTATATTATACTCCCCAAATATGTCAATCATGCCTTAGACTCAAGTATCCATCAATTGACCACCTAGGTGAAAGTCACTACCCTAGTGCCTTGTAAAGCATTTGAACAACCCGTTTTAGTTTAACTCTTAGTTTAATATAATTTCATTTACCATTATAGTTTGATAAAAGTAGAAGTAAAACAAAAAAACCCAAAAATGTATAGAAGTGTAATTTTAAACACATAAGCAACTCTAAACTAGATAGATACCCGACTCCAAATTCTAGCTCTCTGTGGAAATCGATCTTGACCCTAAATCGGGTAAACGCCCTTCGACCCTCTCTCCCTACTTAATAGTAGTGCAGAGTAGGCCTCGATCAGATACCCCTATGCCTTAAAATAAAAAGGGGCTGCCACGCTCTTTCCCCTCAGTCGGGCTTCCGCCCTAAGGAGAGCCTTGTAAACAAGATTATAGCGGAACCACGTACCCCCAGAGAAGGATCTGATACGGTCGCAAGCCTTCTTCTACAGTCCAATGACGAGCGATGAAATGCTTCTAAGGGCACCGTCCCGTCGGGAGGACCGGGAAACGGCAGACTAAACCAAAATAGGGAATAATACAACAGACCAAACGGTCCAAGGAGCCACGCCCGTGCGGGCCGAGCTCGCAATAGCAAAATGACATATACTTATAGCATATATATATGCCAAGCAATAAAGAATATCTTTCAGCATCTTATTCTCCAGATAAGAAAATCTCAAGTATACCCCCGACAGGGGCCTCTCCAACAAACGCGTCCCGAGATATTCGGAGACTTAACGTCAGCAATTCAGCACCCGCATGGCCCCAGGGTCAGAACTCCGGGGTCATAAAGCCCCTACAAGGCAACTCTGAGTTCACATAAAGCGGTCCATGCTTAAACAAATTCGATGACTCGGAGACTATCAACCATTGCCAATCGCCATGCGCTGGAAAACCCGAAACTGTAAGACCCCTAGCGGGAAGACTCGGCGTAACCATATCTATTCTACATTACAAAAACTGTAAGACCTCAACAGGCATGACAAACTGTAAGACCTCAACAGGCATGAAAATCCTGAAGTTTAGGCTATACGTCGCATTTGTAAGAATCTCGAAAAGGCATACCCTCGGTGTAGACGCCTAAACTGTCACTTGGGATCAAAAATGGCTACGACCAAACACGTATGACTACGGTCAAAATGGCTAATACAGCCAAACTAATGCGACTCGGGGATGCCCGACCGTCGCTGAACAAAAATCGCATGCCACTACTTCGAATATACTTCGAAAAGAACCGGTTAAAACAAGCTTCCCTCAACATGTAAAAATGAGCTTCGACCATGTACATTTTCATCCCATCTATTGTATATTAGACAAATCCCCTCTTTTATATATTCATTTTACTTTCTCCAATTTTTTATTCTTAGCTTCTTATTTATGTTCGTAGCTTCTTGTTTTGAAAGTTTGCAATAAACCTTTGGTTTTCTTAATGCCACGGTTCTTTCCAAAGGTGGAGTCTATGTGAACCGGGTAGCTCTTCCCAATGATGGATGGCGTGACAACCTTCTTAAGGGTTTGAGTCTATTTTTCTTTTTGTTTTTAGTAGTTAGTAGTTAGTGTGTAAGGGTGCCTCAAGGAAAGGTTCACTTGGGCCTAGCACATTTGCCTTTGATCTTATGGTCAAAAGCAAATTATTGTGTTTAGGATGGTAAAAGTCGTGACTTGAAGACTCTTGTGTTGCCGATAATCATCAAGTGGTTTTTTGGGACCATTGTGTGCTCAAATCTTATCTAAGATTGTTGTGGGCCCCCCGACTTTGTCTCTTTAGCGATCCCATATCTTGTGTGATGAAAAATTGCATAGCAAGTCCAAGTCCCGAGCCATTGGTCTAGAACTTGCCCTGAATGTTTGTTGAGGTGAAATCCTAAGTGAATTTTAACTTGAGACATGATTATAGGCTCTCCTTGTTCCAAATTATAGCTTGAACACTTCCATAACCTACCAATGAGAAGATCCCTAGTCAACCCTTTTGAGTCTTAGACCTTTTCCTTCAAGAACCATGATACAAGCCTATACCCGTTCTAAAAGAGACCCTCTCCTGACACCGATCTTTCCTGTAATGGAAAAAGTATAAGTTTGGGGGGAGAGGCGAGGATTGCAACAAAGTGGTAAAAAGGCATAAAAATGAAGATAAGGAAATGCAATGAAAAAAGAAAAAAAAAAAGACAAAAAGAATGTTCAATGTGAAAAAGAATAAAAAAGGGATTCAAGAAAAACAAAGGAAGAAAGGTGAGGAAAGTTGAAAAAGTAGAAAGGACTTGAGATGTATAAGAAAGAGTGACAGTGTGTCTCTCTAACCCCTTAGAAAGAAGTGAAATGGCTCCAAGAGTCAAGAGAATGTGTGCCAAATGAAATAAAAGAGGTGCTTAAGGGAAGATGGAACCTGCTTAGACCAAACATTTCCTACCCTGAACCAAAAGCCTTCACCATGTCTACACAAAAACCATATATGATCTTGAGTTGAATGTAGCTTACATTAGTGGTGACTCACATAAGGGGCAAGCATATGGTACTTAGAGTCGGACTTGTGAATTTTTCTTGAGAGAGATGAGCAAACTTCCATTGACCTTGTTCTAATTGCCACTATTATAAAGGTGAGGGTTGCTTGGGGAGAGTTGAGGATGTGTGAGTTTGGGTTCCACAATGACCAAAGTAATAGAAAGAGTTCTTTGATGTGTTGATTCAACTCTTGACGCTCTTGTGTCGCACTTAGTCCATAGTGTTTCAAAGAGTAAATGTTGTTAATGATTCATTTGTATTGAGGGCAATTGTTAGTCCCAAATTGATGCTAGATGAGGTTACTTTAGGACAACTAAATTTTCTCGGATTTTCCCTTAAGGGGTGGGTCTTATTTGTTTGCTTGAGTACAAGCAAAAGCTTAAGTTTGGGGGAGTTGATAACTGGGGGTTTTGATGCATTTTATACTCCTTTTGCTTATGTTTTGATTAGGAATTTATACAAAATAGTCCTAAAAGGCTCACAAGTTGTGCTTGATTGTAGGTTTGATCAACAAAGTGACAAGATGTCAAAGATCAGCTCAAAAATGAGTGAAACTTGCACAAGTACCAAGACAAGATAATGCTCAGGCAAAATAGGCTCAATGTGGCCGCACACTATTCTGTGCGATTTGCATGAGTGAGGTTCAGAGATCATGACATTCAGGCAAACAGGCAATGCGGTCGCGCTAGGTTTTGTGCTGTCCACCCTGGGATCAATGCGGCCACACTCGATTTAGTGTGGTCCGCAGTGAGAAAGATCAGAGAGTTGCCAATTCCAAGTTTCAAGCCAATGCGGTCCGCGCTCCATTTCATGCGAACCACACCTGAAGCCTCCGCGGCCGCACTCCATTAAGTCCGGTCCACATTGCCAGAGTTCAGAGACATGAATTTTCAAGTTTAGAGCCTTAGTACGGCCGCACGCCATTTTGTGCGGTCCGCACTAGCCCCACAGGGGTAATTTTGTTCACATTTTTTTTCAGCTTAGTATAAATAGCTTTTTTTCCCATTTTTAGGTCATCAGATAGTTTTAGAAAAGAGTTGCGCTCGTGGGTTCGATTCTTTTAGCTATTTTAGGCAATTTTATCTACATTTCAACATTAAATCTTAATGTTTATCTTTGTAATTAGTTAATATGAGTTGTTCTTCATCTATTTCTTGCTTTTCTTCTTTAATTTTGAGTAGCTAGACCCATAAGTTATGGTTGTGGCTCAATCCTAGTGTGGGTAATTGATGGGTCTTGTATTTTAGGGTTAGATTGACAATGGGTGTTTGATATTTGGGCCAATTTCATGTTTTATGGCTGAATTAGTGGTTGCAAACACTAGTTTGTGTTTAGTTGACTTGAGCTCTTCTTGAGAAAGAGAGCCTAAGTCTCCGCAATAGGTCCAACAAGGAATTGGGGCGTACTCAAGAGATTGACAACCCCGATTAAAGGGTTAAACCTCAAGAGAGTAATACCTGACTTGAACCTTAATTGTTTGTGCAAATTTGTATACCCAATTGATCTTGAGAAAGTCAATTCGGGCAAAATCACTCGAACCACCGAGAGGTGTAGAGTGGATAAAATCGTGCAACAGTTATATTATACTCCCCAAATATGTCAATCATGTCTTAGACTCAAGTATCCATCAATTGACCACCTAGGTGAAAGTCACTACCCTAGTGCCTTGTAAAGCATTTGAACAACCCGTTTTAGTTTAACTCTTAGTTTAATATAATTTCATTTACCATTATAGTTTGATAAAAGTAGAAGTAAAACAAAAAAAACCCAAAAATGTATAGAAGTGTAATTTTAAACACATAAGCAACTCTAAACTAGATAGATTCCCGACTCCAAATTCTAGCTCTCTGTGGAAATCGATCCTGACCCTAAATCGGGTAAACGCCCTTCGACCCTCTCTCCCTACTTAATAGTAGTGCAGAGTAGGCCTCGATCAGATACCCCTATGCCTTAAAATAAAAAGGGGCTGCCACGCTCTTTCCCCTCAGTCGGGCTTCCGCCCTAAGGAGAGCCTTGTAAACAAGATTATAGCGGAACCACGTACCCCCAGAGAAGGATCTGATACGGTTGCAAGCCTTCTTCTACAGTCCAATGACGAGCGATGATCTGCTTCTAAGGGCACCGTCCCGTTGGGAGGACCGGGAAACGGCAGACTAAACCCAAATAGGGAATAATACAACAGACCAAACGGTCCAAGGAGCCACGCCCGTGCGGGCCACGCTCGCAATAGCAAAATGACATATACTTATAGCATATATCTATGCCAAGCAATAAAGAATATCTTTCAGCATCTTATTCTCCAGATAAGAAAATCTCAAGTATACCCCCGACAGGGGCCTCTCCAACAAACGCGTCCCGAGATATTCGGAGACTTAACGTCAGCAATTCAGCACCCGCATGGCCCCAGGGTCAGAACTCCGGGGTCATAAAGCCCCTACAAGGCAACTCTGAGTTCACATAAAGCGGTCCATGCTTAAACAAATTCGATGACTCGGAGACTATCAACCATTGCCAATCGCCATGCGCTGGAAAACCCGAAACTGTAAGACCCCTAGCGGGAAGACTCGGCGTAACCATATCTATTCTACATTACAAAAACTGTAAGACCTCAACAGGCATGACAAACTGTAAGACCTCAACAGGCATGAAAATCCTGAAGTTTAGGCTATACGTCGCATTTGTAAGAATCTCGAAAAGGCATACCCTCGGTGTAGACGCCTAAACTGTCACTTGGGATCAAAAATGGCTACGACCAAACACGTATTACTACGGTCAAAATGGCTAATACAGCCAAACTAATGCGACTCGGGGATGCCCGACCGTCGCTGAACAAAAATCGCATGCCACTACTTCGAATATACTTCGAAAAGAACCGGTTAAAACAAGCTTCCCTCAACATGTAAAAATGAGCTTCGACCATGTCATCTCCAAATCACAAGGCTTCGACCTACTCAGCCCACGAGCTATGAACCTTCCGAGGTTCTTGAAACATCACCGATAACGACTTGAAATTGCGGTTCTTCTAGAACCGACGACGGGTCAGGCAAAAATCTTTCAAAAGGCCTTAACGAGCAGAAAACAAAGCCTACAAAAAGCCCATGGGCAAAAAAAAACGTAAGAGCTATTGTCGCTAGCTAAGCAAGCCTCCGGGCCACATATTAAAAGGTCTCTATGGCCAAACAGTGTAAAAAAGCCATTGTCACCAGCTAAAAAATTGACAACTTGAGGATTAAAATAAGCTCGAATCATAACTCGATTTGGAGACCGAATCCAAAACTGTTAACTATGCAAGCTTCCAGGACACATATGGAAAGGTCTCAATGACCAAAAAACCATAAAAGGCACTATCGCCGGTCTAAAAATACTTAACGTTCAATTAAAGCTCGAATCGCAACGCGACTCAGAGACGGGACCCGAAATAGTTGAACTGAAACATGCCTAAGGGCACGGCATAAATGCCACTATCGCCAGCTAGGTGAGCCTTCGGGCCACCCGCCTGTAAGGTCACTTCGACCAAAAGCACAAAAGGCCATCGTCGTCTGCCCATGTAGGCAGGAAAAAACTTGAGGGTCAATCGAAGCTCGAATCGCAACGCAACTCGGAGACTAGACCCAAAATAGTCTAAACGGCAAAATGCCCAAGGGCAAGAAATGGGAACAATTACTACCTAGCCGCACGGGCATAGATTATTTAAGGGCAAGAAAGTTCGAGTTGAAGCCCGACTCGGCGACTAAGCCTAAACAGTCGGGCAAAGGACGGAGGCCCCAGCACCTGCTCACGTCGAGGATCACACTTAAGAGCTACCGAGCCTGTCCGATGAATTCCGGACCTACGAGGATCCCGCAAACACCGAAACTAACCTGCCTGGTCAAAAGCAACAACAGAAAGGAGATGCAGAAGAAATAAAGCTTCAAGTTTCATCTTATATTACATAGGCAAAAAAAAGGCGCACTCTCCATCTACAGACATGTTCTACATATATAAAAAACAAAGCGACAAAATGGCAAAATCTACGCTCCGCTCCAAAAGGATACAACTTGCTGGGTTCGCTCTTCGCCTCGTCAGCAAGAAGTGACCTCGCATCACGCTCGTCCGCCCTTGCTCGAGCCAATTCCTTTGAGAGAACGAAGCCCCTCGCACCAATCTCCTTGAGCACTTCTCTTCGGTATATGCAATGAACATATTCCTCGATCCTCTTCTCCAGGTCGAGGGCTCGTCTTGAGTGTTCGCAGCGTCTTTCATACAAATCGCCATCTTCTAATCAACCTTGGTTCGGCTTAGCGCCGCTTCTGCCCGGGCATCAATTATCTCAGCCCTAATCTTCGAGAGATCAGATTCAAGTTTCCCGATCATATCCGCTTGAACTTTTGCATTATCACGAGGCAAGCGAAGTTGGGCTTCGAAGGTGGGGACCTGACCGAGGCACCTACCTCCTCTAAAGCTTGAGCTTGCACCTGAGCATGTAGCTCACCACAGGTAGTTCTGATGCGGTCGATATCTCCCTTGAGGTACTCCAAAGCCTCCGTCCTTTTTTGCAGCTAATATAACAAAAAGGGGATTAACCTTAAGGTCCAAGGGGAGCAAAGCACGAGTTGCAGAAAGTTACTTGCTCCATCAAATAGCTCTCATAATTCGAGATTCGGTACGCCTCATATCGCCAATGCTGCAACTAGACCACCTTCTCCTCGCTAAGGAGCCTAAGGGACTCACCCTCGTCCAGAATTTTCTAAAGCCTGGCCCCTTGACGGAGCAGCTCAGACATAAGCATATCATAGGCCAACACAAGGAAAGTTAAATAGAGGGAGGAGGACACGGAATACAAGGGAATTGCGCCTAAACTCACCATAAAGTGAAGCCGACGGACCTCCTCGAAGTCAGAACACACTCTTGTTGATCCTACCTCTTCGGCCCCAGGAGAACCAACCTCAAGCATAGCATATTCACTCAAAGGAAGCGCCGACTGGGAATCAGGTACTCTGGGAGCAACAGACACGGACGAACCCTGCTCCTTAGAAACATGGGCTCGATTAGCACCATTAAAAGCTCCATCACACCGCGGGTGCCGATCGCTCTTATTGCCATCGTCCCTCAGCTCGGAGGCCGACGACTCCTTCCCCTCTTCGGAAGAGCACTGCCTTATCCCAAGGAACCGCCTGATATCTGCGAGAGGCAAATCTAGTACAAATGAAAGGGGAAAACATTACCTCAAATATACGAAGGCCAAGGCAAAGGCAGCATGCACACATACTTTTGTATTTCGCTCCCCATATGGCAAGGAATACAGCTTGCCACCGACGCTCATCGCAGGACGAATGGGTCACCAGCCTCCGGACCCATCCGGGCAGGTCAAGAACTTCGCCCGGCATCCACGAAGTTGCTACAACAAGGGAGACAACATTATTACTCAACTGATTTTCGCTATAGACAAAATCTGAAAAAGCACCAAACGCTCTCCTCACGTGCATAATTCCACCCTTCGGGAAATGGCAAAAGCTCCACGGGGATAATGTCGTCCGTTCGGACCCGGATAAACCAACCGGACCACTCTCGATCCCGTCCTCTTCATCATCAACTACAAAAGGCGTGGACGAATGACACCTCAGGGTTAGCAGACCCTAGTGATGAAAGGGCTGGTATAGCCTAACGAGATGGTTAAGCGTGAATTCAAGCCCAGCCTTCTCCACAAAGAACCTCATCATCAGCACCACCCGCCCAAACGATAGATGTATCTGCGCCAAAGTAACCCGATACTTCAAGCAAAAATCAAGCATAACCCTATCAAGGGGACCAAACGCGAAAGGATATAGATATATGCTCAAGAATCCATCAGTAGAGTCTGTAATACTCTGATCCGTGGGAAGCACCTGCAGTGCTATCCCCTCGCTCCACCCGCAGTATTTTTTCACCATCTCCAGATGTTCCCCTCTTATCAAAGATGCCATCTTCAGAGCAAACTCCCCTGGTTCTTGAGCACCGGGAGTAGCACTCCCCGCTCCCTGTCGGGCCGGCCCCAAGGTGGTTTCCATGACTATGGTAAAATTAATAGATCAAAGCAAGGGCGTGCACCAACACTTTTTGCGACTGAAGAAATGAAGAGCCCTATGACAAAGCAGAAGAGCAGCTATCTAAAAATAGTGAGGTCTTGCGAAGAAGTCAAAGACGCCCCACATATATGCGAGAAGCAGTGACGACTCGCCTACCTGGAGTTAGCCCCGAGAAACCTAAAGCCTCGATGCAGATAGACGAGGTGATTCCCGATCCCGAAAGCATCCTCCGACGAGAAGCCAAGACTCGAGGAATTGTCCGTATTATCTCCGATTTTGAGGCAGTGCTCTACCCAAGGATCCCCGCCAAGGAGAAGTCGGACTTCGGAAAGCGTTCAACGATATCACTCGACGCAAGGCAAGTACCTGGTCTCGTGGTTCTCCTTTTCTGAAAGGGAGAAATAAGCGTGGGAAGCTCCGATCACCAAACCTCCACAAAGGTGCGAGGCAACGCCTGTGTACAGGCAACTCCTCAATAGAAGTCTATCCTATACATTTTAAAAGGGCTATATGCATCAAGATCAAAAGGGACCCCCTGGCATCCAAAGCTGACCTTCATTTAGGATAACATCCTCTAAGGCCCTAAAATTCGGCGCATTATCTCCATGCAACTCGGAGGGCCTCGACAACCTAGGCCTATCAGATCAATCCAGGATTGGTCCGAGGTACGATGATGGTTCCGATAGAGAGCTATGACGATTGGCAGAAGAGCGGAAGAATGCTCACACCCATGTTAAATGTTAGCGGTCAACAATAAAGGGAGGCATTCAAAAAGCCTCGAAGGGCGCGGGAACATACAATTACAAAGCAAGGATTGAAAGCAGAAGTCAATCAAATATAATCACATTCATAAAGATCTGTGTACAACAGCCCTCGAGGGGTCCTTACATACAATTACAAAAGACTACGGAGGATCTTTACGCATAAAGGAAGAGACAAAGGGATGCACACGCAAAGTAAAAGCCTGAAGACCGGTCCACCTTCGAAGGTCTGCAACAGGTGCCTCCGGAGGCACATCCTTAGGAGTCTCATCCCGACCTTCCACACTGATATCCCCAAGGGTCAAGGTGAGTGACATGGAGGGATGAAAAAATAGCATAGCTCTCCGAAGCTCGAGGAACCTCTTTGGCCAAGGGAGCCTCGGAGAGACAGCATACCGAACAACCTCCGGTCCCGCTTGCACGGCTACTTAGAATCCACTTCTTGGAACGTATAGCTCCCCCAACTCGGAGCAGAGCACCATGTCGAGCCGTGGTATAAAGTGAGCAGCGGTGTATAATCCAAGCCCCCTTTTGAGTAGCGGTGCATAATCCCGGCAGTGGAACAATAATATGACAACAATATCCTGGCAAGAGAACAATAATATAACAACAATATCCCGGCAAGGGAACAATAATGATAATACTCATTTGAAGCACGAATAAACCACAATGCAATCACAACAATTACAATATAAGACTCACGGGCATGCTTGACGCCGACGTATAGATACTCGTCACCATGCCTATACGTCGTACTCCACAATTAACACATAGAAAATAAGACACAACTCCTAATCTCTCAAGCTAAGGTTGGACCAAACACTTACCTCAAACTTACATGGCCAACTCAAGCCTCAAACGCCGCTTTTCCTTTAGAATTCGTCTCCAAATTACTTAAATGCTAAATAATTCATTCCCAATGCTAAATTATAGGTTTTCTATCATTTTCCCCAAAATGTCAAAAATCGACCCCAGGCCCCCTTGGTCGAAGCTCGAGGTTCGGACCAAAACCTGATCACTCATTCCCCACGAGCCCAAATACGCAATTAGTTTCGAAATTCCACCCCAAAACGAGGTCTAAATCCCAATTATTCAAAAAGCCCTAACTCTACCCAAATTCCTAATTTATACCATGAAAACTCTAGATTTTTTATTAGAAAGCGATGAAAAACATTGGGTAATTGAAAGAGTAAAGTTTAGAATTGAATACCAACACTTTGGGGATGAATTTGTGGGAAGAAAATTGCCTCTAGACCTTGGGAGTTCGAAAATATGGAGTAAAATAGGTTCTGCCTGGTTCTGGTCCTGTTTTAAAATAACTGGGCAGGCCTTCATCGCGTTCGCGATGGGCCTGTCGCGTTCGCGAAGGGTACTCCCCCTACAGCCTCGCGTTGCGTCCCAAGCTCCGCATCCGCGAAGAATAATTTTTCACCTGAGGAATATTGCCTTCCACGTTCACGAGTGAAGCCACGCGAACGCGAAGCCCAAAATCTCTGTGCACTAGAAACTGAAAACCTGTAACATTTCAAAGTTTAAAAACATCTCGCAACCCATCCGAAACTCATCCGAGCCCTCGGGGCTCCAAACCAAACATGTACACTACCTTAAAAACATCCTACGGACTTATTCGTGCGATCAAATTGCCAAATAATATCTTAGACAACGAATTTAGCATAGAAATCAATGAAAAATCTCAAAACTTCCAAAGTTTCAAATCTCACAACTACGGGTTCGAATCACATCAAACGACTTTCGTTTCTTACCAAATTTTACAGACGCATCTTAAATGCCATATTGACCTATAACGGGCTCCAGAATCAAAATACGGGCGCGATGCCTTAAATTTCAAATATAATCAAATTTCCAAAAACTCTTATATTTTTAGTTAAACAATTTCTTTAAAAAATTCATTTCTCGGGCTTTGGACCTCGGAATTCGATTCCGGGCATACGCCCAAGTCACATATTTTCCTACGGACCCTCTAGGACCGTCAAATCTTGGGTCCGAGTACGTTCACCCAAAATATTGACCGAAATCAACTTAAATTCATTTTAAAAGCAAAATTCATCATTTTTCACAGATTTTCGTATAATGGCTTTCTGGATACACATCCGGACTGCACATGTAAATCGAGGTAAGACAAAAAGGAGGTTTTTAGGCCACGGAACACAGAATTTGTTTCTAAAACAAGTGATGACCTTTCGGGTCATCATATGAAGCATACCAGCAAAAATGCCTTAAGTCCAAATCACTCTGTAGCCTATCCAAAACTCACCCGAGCCCTCAGGGCTCGAAACCAAACATGCACATAAGTCTTAAAACATCATACGAAACAAACCACCAGGTCTCTGATGCTCATACTTTACCTGATGACAATTCAAACATCGAGCTACATATGCAACAATATCCTTCTTCATCTTCATTCACCAATAATGCTGTCGCAAGTCCTGATACATTTTAGTGGCACCCAGATGAATAGAATACCAGGAACTATGGGCCTCCTCTAGAATCAACTCACAAAGCCCATTCACATTAGGCACACAAACACGACCCTGCATCCTCAAAACTCCATCATCTCCAACTGTAACCTGCTTGGCATCATTGTGCCGCACTATGTCCCTAAGGATAAGCAAATAAGGATCATTATACTACCACTCCCTGATACACTCAAACAAGGAAGACCGAGCGACTGTGCAAGCTAAAACACGACTGGCTCAGAAACATCCAACCTTACAAATTGATTGGCCAAAGCCTGAACATCTAATGCAAGCAGTCTGTCACCGACTGGAATATACACAAGGCTGCCCATACTGGCTGAGTTCTTAATCAAAGCATCGGCCACCACACTGGCCTTCCCGGGATGATACAAGATGGTGATATCGTAGTCTTTCAATAGCTTTAACCACCTTCTTTGCCTCAAATTGAGCTCCTTCTTCATGAACATATATTGCGAACTCTTATGATCCGTGAACACGTCACACGTCACGACATATAAATAATGCCTCCAAATCTTTAGCGCGTGAACAATGGATGCTAGCTCTAAGTCATGAAGTAGATAATTTTTCTCGTGAATCTCCAACTGCCATGAAGCATATGCAATAACCTTGCCATTCTGTATCAACACCGCACCAAGTCCAATATGAGATGCGTCATAATATACTGTATAGGGCCCTGAACCTGGGGGCAACACAACACCAATGTCGTAGTCAAAACTGTCTTGAGCTTCTGAAAGCTCGCCTCACGCTCGTCTGACCACCTCAATGGTGCACCCTTCTAAGTCAACCTACCCATCTGGGCTGCTATAGATGAAAACCCCTCCACAAACCGATGGTAATAAACCCCCAAACCCAAGAAATTTCAGATCTTTGTAGCTGATGTGGGTCTAGGCCAGTCCTTGACTGCCTCAATTTTCTTAGGATCCACCTGAATACCCTCTACCGATACAACGTGACCCAAGAATGCAACTGAACTCAACCAAAACTCATATTTCAAAAACTTAGCATATAATTGGCTGTCTCTCAGAGTCTGAAGAATGATCCAAAGATGCTGCTCATGCTCCTTTCAGCTGCGGGAGTAGATCAAGATAACATCAATGAAAACAATCATGAAGGAATCCAGATAGGGCTTGAACACTCGGTTCATGAAATCCATAAATGTTGTTGGGGTATTTGTCAAGCCAAATGACATCAATAAAAACTTATAATGCCCATATCGAGTCCGAAAATCTATCTTAGGGACATCAGATGCCCTAATCCTCAACTGGTGGTAGCTAGATCTCAAATCAATCTTTGAAAACACTTTGGCACCCTGAAGCTGATCAAATAAATCATCAATCCTTGACAATGGATACTTGTTCTTGATGGTGACTTTATTCAACTACCGATAGTCTATGCACATCCTCATCGACCCTTCCTTCTTCTTAAAACAACACTGGTGCACCCTAAGGCGAGACGCAAGGTCTAATAAAGCCCTTATCAAGCAAATCTTACAACTGCTCCTTCAATTCCTTCAACTCTGGCAGGGCCATACAGTATGGCGGAATAGAAATGGGCTGAGTGTACGGAGCCAAATCAATGCAAAAGTCTATATCCCTGTCCGGTGGCATCCCTGACAGGTCTACAGGAAAAACCTCTAGGAACTCTCGAACAACTGGTACAGAATCCATGGAAGGAACCTCAACACTAGAATCACGAACATAAGACAAATAATTCAAACATCCCTTCTCGACGATACGTCGAGCCTTCATATAAGAGATACTTTCTAGTAGTATGACCAAGAGTCCCTCTCCACTCCAATTGAGGCAACCCCGACAAGGCTAAGATCATGGTCTTTGCGTGACAATCCAGTATAGCATGATAAGGTGACAACCAATCCATCCCCAAAATGACATCGAAATCCACCATATCGAGAAGTAGGAGAACTACGCTCGTCTCAAGACCCCCAATAATAACCACACATAGGTGATAGACACGATCTACAACAATAGAATCCCTCACCGGTGTGGACACATATACAGGAGCACTCAAAGAATCACGAGGCACAACCAAATATGAATAAAATAAGAAGACACATAGGAGTATGTAGACCCTCGATCAAATAGAACTGAAGCATCTCTACTACAAACTGAAATAATACTTGTGATAACAGCATCGGATGCCTCAGCCTTAGGCGTGGATGGAAAAGCATAACATTGGGGTTAGACCCCACCACCCTGAACCATATTCCTAGGACGACCTCCTGCTAGCTGGCTTCCACCTCTAGCGGCCTGGCCTCCACCTCTAGCGGCTTGGCCTCCACCTCTAACGGCCTGACCTCCACCACTAGTGGGCTGACCCCTACCTCTGGCTCCCTAATACCTACCTCTAGCTGGCTGAGTGGGCGGTGCCAGGATCATGGCACAAGAACCCTGCTTCTATGGCTGAACACCCACCAATCTCGGACAGGTCCTCCAGATATTCCCATAATCACCACACTCGAAACATCCATCCTGATACTGCGGCTGACCCTGACGAGCCGGCTGACCGTGATAATAACTCTGAAGAGAAGGTGATCTGATAGGAGCTGGCAGTGCACTATAGGCTGGCTGCCCTAAAGGAGGTACATAAGGACCACGACCCCTTGAAGCTCCATGGGATATCTGAAGTGCTATATGAAACGGTCTGGGAGGATGGCCCCTACCAAAAGTACCTTGGCCTCCAGATGAGGCCTCACTGAATCCACCAGAGTGACGTAGCCTTTTGTCAGACCCTTGACCACTCCCCTGTGATAGAACCATCTCAACTCGTCTGGCCACATTGGCTACACCCTGGAAAGAAATCTCACTCCCTAGCTCCTTAGCCATCTACAATCTGATAGGCTGAGAAAGTCCATCAATAAACCTCCTCACCCTCTCTATCTCTCTGTGGGAAGTATAAGAAGAGCATGATGGGCCAAATCAACAAACCTGGTCTCATACTGAGTGACGGTCATAGAAGCCTTCTGAAGTTGCTCGAACTGCCTCTAATAGTCCTCTCTCTGAGTGATAGAAAGATACTTCTCCATAAATAGCTGAGAGAATTGGTCCCAAGTAAGAGCTGGTGACCCAGCTGGTCTAGCCAAACAATAATCCCTCTACCATTTCTTGGTGGAACCTGACAGACGAAAGGTAGCAAAGTCGACCCCATTGGTCTCCACTATCCCCATGTTCCGTAATACCTCGTGATAATTGTCCAAATAGTCTCGGGGATCCTTTGAAGATGTACCGTCGTAGGTAGTGGTGAAGAGCTTGGTAAACTTGTCCAATCTCCACACGGCCTCAAAATAAATAGTTGATCCATCACCGGTCTATGCTACAATATCCGGCAGAACTGCCCCAACTGGCTGAGCTGCTGGAGTCTGAAACTTAGGATTCATCTGCTCCGGGATGTGAGTAGCGGGAGTGTGTTCTCCTCCCCCATCCCGAGAGACGGCTGGTGCTATAGGGAATGTACCGGCCTAAGTAACACTATCCATAAAGCCCACTAGACAGACCAAGGCATCCTGAATTACTAGGTAGCTATGATCCCCTCTAGAACCTGAGCTGGCCCCGCTAGAACTGTCTGGGCTGGAGCCTCCGCATCATACTCTACCTGAGTCTCCGCCGTTGGTTCTGCTGCTCGAGCTCTGGGCTAAGCCCTGCCCCCGCCTCGGCCTCTAGCACGGCCTCAGCCTTATCCTCTACCCCTCGTAGGAGATATCGCTAGGGGCTCAGGCTGCTGATCAACTGATGAACCGGTACGCATTCTCACTATCTGTGAAGGAACAGAGTAGAGAGTTCAATTAGCATTGAGAGATCAAATCGCACGACAGAGAAGAATAAAAGTGAAATTGTTCCTAACTTTGTAGCCTCTGGGGATAAGCACAGACGTCTTTGTATTGATCCCTCAGACTCTACTAAGTTTGTTTGTGAATTATGAGACTTGGACAACCTATAGCTCTGATAACAACTTGTCATGACCCGAATTTCCCACCGTCGGTACCATGATGGCACCTAACATCGCACTCGCTAGGCAAGCCAACGTTAGAGTTCTATTCACCTTTTTCCTTTACTTTTTATAATTAAAATTTAACAAAACTAAATTAACGGAAATAAAAGAGGAAGTACATAACTAATTGATTATCCTTATACTATTAACAAAACCAAAAAAGTTACCATTCAGAAACTGGTGTCACAACCCACGAACATTCTATGAATATCTACAAGTATTGGTCTGGAAGAAAAGTACATCTGTCTCGAAAGAAATAAAACATAAATGTAGAACATATGAGGGGATGTCAGGGCCTGCAGACGCCTTCATGACTACCTTGGGTCTCCTAGATGAATGCCTGCAACCGACCTCTCGATCAGCCAGAACTAGCTCTAAAATTTGCACAGAAAGTACAGAGTGCAGTTTCAGTACAACCGACACCATGTACTGGTAACTGCAGAGCCTAACCTCGACAAGGTGGTGACGAGGCTACGGCGGGGCATATACAATATAACCTGCAACAGTATATAATAAAGCCAAAAGGAAATACGGAATGAAATGGAACAGTAACTTGCAGCAAATAAATACGAAACCCAAATAATTTGCCAGTACTATGCTATAACCAATCCTTAAGAAGGTTACAATACCACAAAATAAAATCACAATAGAGGAAGAATACATAAACAACAAAATGATGCGGCGCGCATCCCGATCCCACCATATAACAAGTAACAATATGAACATTCACCCTTATTACTCCTTGTTGCGGCGTGCAACCCGATCCCACCAGTCCACCGTTATTACTCCTCAATATATCACCCTTATTCCTTCTAATGTGGCGTGCAACCCGATCCCACCTGTCCACCCTTGTTACTCCTTGTTGCGGCGCGCAACCCGATCCCACCAGACAATCACATTTAACCCTTATTCCTCCTGTTGCGGCGTGCAACCCGATCCCACCATATCAGTACCAATCACAAAATAAGAATAAGTATTTCACAATTTAGCTCAAAACCCTCCACAACATTTATACCTCAAACCAAAACAATAGGAAATCTATACAATTATGAAACTTCATCAGTTAATACTACACAGCAAGATCAATCAAAATGTACCATGAAGCACTAATAAACCAACTTAAACCAACAATGTAATATAATGAAACTACGAAATAATTAATAACATCAATAGAGAAAACAACATTTAACAAGAAGCAATTAGACATAGAAGCATCAATAAGCAAGTACCTGTTAAGACAGGACAACAATATACTAGGAACGAGTAAGGGAACATGCTAAACAGATAATTTGGCGGCGTAAAGGTACTCGTCACCACACCTATACACCACACACATGGAATTTCACATAGCAATTAAGTCGGGAATTCCTAATCCCTCGAGTCAAGGTTAGATCAAATACTTACCTCAATCTAACGGGCAATTCAAAGCTCAATTACCGCTTCACCTCTCGATTCCACCTCCAATCTACTCATATCTTGTCATAATTAACTTAATAACATCAATTATTGCTAAAGAAGTCAATTCTAATGCATAATTATAGGTTTCTCAATATTTTCCCCAAAAAGTCAAAAACCGACCCCGGGCTCGCTCAGTCAAAACCCGAAATTCAGATCAAAACCCGATTACTCATTCACTTCCGAGCCCCGACTTACAATTGATTTTGGAATCCGACCTCAGTTTGAGGTCTAATCCCCAAATTTCGAAATCCCTAAGTTCTACCCAAAAATGCCCAATTCCACCATGAAAAACTCAAGATTCTAGGATGAAATTTTGTAAAAAGATGTAATAGATTGAAATAAATGAGTTAAGAATCATTTACCTATGATTTGGGGAAAAAATGGTCTTTGGAAAATTGCCTCTTGCGGTTTAGGTTTTGAAGAATGGGAGAATGAATGAAAAATCCCGTCCAAAATATTTTTTGAACAGTTGCAGGTATCGCATTTGCGATCTTGCGATCAGGGGTTAACAAATCCAAACTCGCAAATGCGGACATTACTTTGCAAATGCGAAAAATGGCTTGGCTTGCTAACATCGCAAATGCGAACAAATATTCGCAATTGCGGCCTGTTCATATCGCAATTGCGATCCTGAGCTTCACAATTACGAAGGTTCCCTCCCAGCCCTTCTGATCGCAAATGCGATGCTCGCATTTGCGAGCCAGACTTCACAAATGCGAAGTCTGCAGACCTAAAGCATACCAGCAAATATTCCTTAAGTCCAAATCACTCCGTAGCCTATCCAAAACTCACCCGAGCCCTCGGGGCTCGAAACCAAACATGCACACAAGTCTTAAAACATCATACGAACTTGCTCGCATGATCAAATCGCCAAAATAACACCTAGAACCAAGAATTTAGTACAAAATTGCATGAAATTTTCAAGAAAGTTACAAAACTTCTATTTTCTCAACCAAGGGTCCGAATCACGTCAAATAAACTCCATTTTCACCAAATCTCACTGACATGACTCAAATATCATATAAAATCTATAGCGGGCTCCGGAACCAAGATACGGTCCCGATACCAACGAGATCACACATTAATCAATTTCTTTAAATCCTTATAATTTCAGTTTAACAATTTTCATCAAAAATTTATTTCTCGAGTTAGGGACCTCGGAATTCGATTCCGGGCATACGCCCAGGTCCCATATTTTACTATGGACCCTTCGGGACCGTCAAAATATTAGTCCGGGTACGTTTACGAAAAATGTTGACCGAAGTCAACTAAAATTAACTTTTAAAGACAAATATTATTATTTTCTCAAATTTCCACATAAAGGCTTTTTAGAAGCATGCTCGGACTGCGCACACAAATTGAGGAGAAAAAAATGAGGTATTAAAGGCCTTAGAACCCCGAATTGGGCTCTAAAACACAAGATGACCTTTTGGGTCATCACAATCGCGAACGAGAAGGCTGACAAGCCTGAGCTTCGCGAACGCGGGGTACAGCTCGCGAACTTTAAGAAGAAGGAGCTCACCCCGCAGGCCCATCTCCCTACATGAATGTAGGCCTCCTCATACGAACACAGAGGCCACAAGTCCCAGACTTTCACGAACGCGGGTAAGGAGTTGCGAACGCATAGAGAAAATTTCAGCCCCTCACATTTTCCTTCTCCGCGAACGCGACACAACCCTCGCGATCACAAAGAAGGAAACTAGAACCAGTACACCAGATTTTTGATACTTAGCTCCGGGCGGTCGGAAATTCACTCGAGCCACCTAGGATCCCGTCCAAGTGCACCAACAAGTCCATAAACATAATATAAACCTGCTCGAACTCTCGAATGCGTAAAACAATATCAAAACTAAGAATCGCACCCCAAAACCAAATTGAATCAAATTATCAACTTCAAGTTTTTAACTTGCTCCGAACGTGCCGAATCATACTTAGACTACTCAAACTGACACCAAATTTTGTGTGCAAGTCACAAATTACCGTATGGAACTATTCTCAGGATCGGAATCCCAAACGGACCTTGATAACATCAAAACTTAATCCAAACTAAACTTAAAGAACTTTAAAACCTTCAATGCGCCAAATTTTAACTTTATGCGCCAAAACGCTCTCGGGCCATTCGAAACCCGATCCGAACATACTCCGGAGTTCTAAATCATCATACGAACTTTTGGAACCTTCGAATCTTGATTTAGGGGTCGCTTACTCTAAATTTTGATTCAAGTCAAACTTATCCATTTTAAGCCTTTATTAAGAAACTAAGTGTTCTGATTTCAATCCAAACCCTTTCAAAACCCGAACTAACCATTCCCGCAAGTCATAAAATAGTAAAAGCACATATGAGGGGTATTATTTAGGAGAACATAGATCTAGAAATTAGAATGACCAGTCAGGTCGTTATATTACACATTTAATAGTGGTTTTGAATTGGTTTTCTATCATACTCACAATTGCCTTTCTGACTTGTAGGACATTACCTTTGCAACTCAAGAGTTGGTTCCAAGTAGACCTACTATTGTCATATACTAGGGTAAGGAAATATTTGAAGTTATTATGTGTGGACACATGGTAAGGGCCCTATAGATCTAGATGAAGTATTTCAATGATTTTAGTGGTGTCAGTTGTTCTTTGAGGAAAGGGAAGCCTAGACTACCTAGTCATAGGGAATGGTACACATGAAAGGTTGTTTGGTAGAAAAGGTTGCATGTATAGTGGAAATGCCTCTTATTTTGCTGAAGGGTACATGACCAAGTCTGAAATGCCATAATAGTTCTACATTATCACTAAGAGATGAGCAAGAAGACAAACCAGAAACACTATTTTTATTATTTTAATTGGAATTATTTACAATAGGGAATGTATTGTGGGAATGAGATAGACAGTGTATAATATTCATATTATCATCATGAATAGAAAAACAAGGAAGATCACATTTTTGTTTAGATGCAAGACTACATTTCTTTAGACACTTAGAATAGAGGAAGTACAATTTATCACATATCTTACCAATCTTCAGAGACCTCTTCTGCGAAGGGGCATGTAATAGACAGGAAGTGTCAGTAAAGGATGCAATGCATTTGAGATGTATTGCTAAGGAACTGATTGACATTAGATTGAATTTGAAGGATGGAACAAACAAGACTTTTTACATAACAATTTTAGGTGTCAGGGGCACATCTCCAATTTCAGTTTCTTTAACTTTGTAACCATTTGGAAGTTTAACTAACAGAGGATATGGTAAACTTATAATATTTGTAAGTGAGTTGTGCTAAAATTTATATGGTGTGATGTCCCAGAATCTAATATTCATAAGTCAACTTTTGCATTAAAATATTTTTATGATAGATTATCAAAATCAATTGAAGAGGTGCAAGCAATTATACCTGCAAAGTTCATAGAATCTCCACTGATACATTTGCACTGGCTGAGTTTTTTCCAGTACTGCCAATCTAAAAATGCTGTAGCAGGCTGAAAATTTGTCCATACTGCTCCTTTAAAACACTCATGTTTTGATTTTCTCCTTGGTGTTCCCTCCTCTCCTCTATCTATGTTTGCAACTGCATTTGCCATGGTGTTCTTTCCTTTATTGAACCTTACATTGTTGTTGTATCCTTGAGAACTTTGTTTGTACTGTTATGACCCTTAATTAAAACCTTGAGGGTATCCATGTAGTTTATAGCACTTGTCTTTCGTGCGACCTGGTCGTTTGCAATGGTCACAAAAAGGTTAGGGTTTGTTGTTTGTAATCTCATTTCCAGTTGAGTACTTTGTTTTGAAGGTTCTTCCTCCTAGATTAGCATTCACTGTAATAAAATCAACAGTTAGCTGATTTCTTGGCCTGAACTCGCTCTGCTTTTCCTCTTGTATCAGTAGAGCAAATGCATGTGCCATGGATGGCAAAAGATTCATCATGGGTATGCTTCATCAAACAACTGTATAAACTTCATTGAGTCCCATTAGAAATTGTATCAATCTTTTATCTTGTTCTGCCTTATGCATATTTTCCTCTGTCCATAGGTACACATACAATGGTAATGAGTTTTGATACTCAAAGTATTCAATTCTTCCCAGAGCTTCTTCATTTTTGTGTAGTGGCCAGTGATGTCAAGTTCTCTTTGACTCAAGTCATTGATTTCTTTCTGGATTTGGTACAACTTAGATCCATTCATCTGATCATATTGATCCTCTAGTTACTTCCACAGCTCAACAAAATTATTCACATACTCAAAACTATTAGCAATGTCCTTTGCCAGAGAATTTAGGATCCATGAGGTGACCATATCATCACATCTCTCCTATTGACGAAAATATGGAGATGTTGCATCGAGTCTCTTACAATCCCCGTTAATAAAACCTAATTTATTTTTCACTAAACGAGCTCTGAATACACTTCTTTTACAGGAACGATATCCAATTCTATCAAATGGAACAAGTACCAGTGTGGAACCAGAATTGTCGGAAGGATATGTGTAAAGAGGGCTAGTTGTATCGATTACTACCTGTGTTGTTGTCGTTATTGTCATCTCTTCAGTTTGGGCTACAATCGCCATTGAAATTCTACAAAATCAGTTAGATTGATATTCATGTAGCTGAAATATAGCTCAATTTCTTCTATTTTTTGATGAATTGTCACTGTATGCGTTCGATCGGGATTTCCCCCAAATTGTTGGTTGACGAAGAACCCTAGGTTACTCAGTGATTAGAATCAACAGAAAATCAATAGAAGGGCGTGGTCGATGAGAGAACCTCCGCTCTGATACTATGTCAAGATTATAGGTGTTGATTAAGCTCTGTATCTCCTCCAATGGAGGATTCAGTAGCTTCAAGAAGATGGAGTTCGTAGAGAGAGAAATGAGAGTTGTACGTTTATCTTTATAAGTCTATTTCTTTCACTATTGTCAAGATTATAGATGTAGACTAAGCTCTGTATCTCCTCCAATGGAGGATTCAGTAGCTTCTAGAAGATGGAGTTCGTAGAGAGAGAAATGAGAGCTGTAGAAAATCTCTAACTTTGTGAGATAAAACTTTAAGTCTTGTATTGAGTAATATTCAGTTATATACAAGTGTACAGCTAAGATACAGCTGGAAAGATAATAAACCTCCACTAACAAATCTGTTAACAGACTATGCTAACTAACACTAACTAACAGTGTGCTGACTCAACTCAATAACAATATCAATATAGTCTTAATACAAATAGTATTATTTATACTGAAACTGTACAAAATTGCTACGAGACAATAAATAAATGGTGCAAATAGTTAACTAATAAAAAAGCAGTGCAAAGATGATTGAAGGCCTCCGAAGGGACCACGTCCAAGTCAAATGAATGGAACGAATAAAGATGAGGATTTAACATAAATAATTCTCATGAACATCAATCATATATTACACAGATATTCATGAACATTTGAACTTGGGTCTCTACTGAATTTGAATTTAACTTGCTGGAAAACCTTTTCTTAATTTGGCTTGTTCTTCTCCTAATGTGAACAGAAGCAACTTATGCCATCTTTTATACAAGGCGTGGATGCATGTTGTTGCCCTCTCCTCTTCCCCAAATTAAAAAATATCCAAGTAGTTTAAAAGGACTAATTAATCAATTACACAATTCAATTCTAAGATCCAATCTACTAACGTATTCCCATTCCTATCCAAGTCCATTCTGCGAGAAATTAAAGCAGAAGAGAATTGAGAGAGGAACTCATCTTGGCCCATTGACAACGTAACACCCTTTACGTTAAGCTCGCGAATGAGAGCAGGACGCACCTAAATACATATTGGGCCTCTACAGAAGACTCAGTTAACTCATTTCGGACTGGTCATTCAAAAATAACTAGCGTTTACGAAGTCAATGAAAAATAGTCACTATTTTGCTGCAACAGAGACCGATCCAGCATAATATACTGGAGTTCGAGCACCTGTGTATGAACTCCAACATATTATGCTGGACCGGTATACTTGTTGACTCCAGTATAATATACTGGAGACTGAAGCACCGGTGTTCCAAACTCCAGTACATTATACTGGACAATTATACTTGCTGGAACTCCAGTATATTATGCTGGAGTTCTAGTGTACTTATGCTGGAACGCCATCATATTATGCTGAAGTTCCAGCATACTTATCCTGGAACTCCAGTATAATATGCTGGAGTTCAAGCATACTTATGTTGGAACTCCAGTATAATATACTGGCGTATTTTTCGGGTTTTGAACAATGTTTTCTCTCACATTTCTCTTTACATGAAAAGTGGCTAAATTTCGATTACTTTTAAAACTGAGCTATTTTTGAATGACTAGTTGTAAATATGGCTATTTTTGAATTTCTCTCCATTAAGAGGGATGTAATGTAGCGACAATATTTGGAATTTTCCTGGCAATTTTACACTGTGGGTGTGTTTGGTATGACAAAAAATTTCCTATTTTCCACTATTTAATTGCACAAAATAGTTTGGAAAATAATATCACATTTTCCTGAAATTGAAGGAAAATGATTTCCCTATCCCCGTAAAAAAAAAACATTACCATTTTTTTGTGTTTTTCAATTTTCTGTATGTTTCGTTTTCTGCACCACCCACCCACCCCAACCCTGTCAAACCCCCCTCCTCCTCAATTTTTTTTTTACATTTTGTTAAAATTTTCAATTTTCTGTTTATTCGTTTTTTCTAAACCCCCCACCACCAACCCCACCTCCCCGGCAAATTTTTTTTTTTTTTTTTTTGTTTTTCATTTTTTGGGTTGACGAATGTGTGGGATTCGAAGACTCCCCCGCCCCCACTGCGGCAATATATATATTCAGTTCTGGTTTTTTCATTTTTGAGTTTACATGTTCAAAATTTTACGTGTTCCAAAGTTATGAGTCAGAGGTTTATGTGTTTGGAAGTTAGCGGATTTAGAATTTATAGAGTTTACGGGTTCGATGTTTGCGAGTTTGAAAGTTTAGCGGTTCAGAAGTTTATGAAATTTGTGGGTTCGGAAGGTTGTTGGTTCGAAAGTTTATGGGTTCATGTTTATTGTATTTAATTATTTATGAATACTTTTGAGAAGTTATTTTCCTTAATTTGCATATCAAACACCGTAGCTTCAAGTACCTTGGGTCAGTTATCCATGGGGGAAGGGAGATTGATGAAGATGTCGCACACCGTATTGGGGTAGGATGGATGAAGTGGAGGTTAGCATCCGGAGTTTTGTGTGACAAAAGAGTGCCAACAATACTCAAAGGTAAGTTCTATAAAGCGGTGGTTAGACCGGCCATGATGTATGGGACAGAGTGTTGGCCTGTTAATATCTCACATATCCAAAAGATGAAAGTAGCTGAAATGAGAATGTTGAGGTGGATGTGCGGGCACACCAGGATGGACAAGATTAGAAATGATGATATTCGGGAGAAGGTGCACGTGGCTCCCATTGATGACAAGATGCGAGAAGCGCGACTCAGATGGTTCGGGCATATAATGAGGAGAAGCCCAGATGCTCCAGTTAGGAGGTGTGAGCGGCTGGTTGTGGAGGGCACGAGAAGAGGTAGAGGGCGGCCTAAGAAGTATTGGGGAGAAGTGATCAGGCAGGATATGGCGAGACTTCAGATTTCCGAGGACATGACACTTGATAGAAATTTGTGGAGGTCGAGTATTACAGTTGTAGGCTAGGAGCTAGTTGAGTCTTGCGTTACTTTGTTCCATTGTGAGCCTAGTCTGGTAAGGTTTTAATCGAAAATTACTAGGGGCATTGTCGTGTCTTAATATTTTCTCTTTTCGGTGCTAGATCTATTTACTAGCCATCATTTCTGTCTTGTATTTTCTTATGCATTTTATGTTCCTATTTTTCCTATGATCTCTATGGTGAAACTAATATTCTCCCCTTTTGTTTTTCTGGTTTTTCTTGTTATCTTGAGCCAAGGGTCTTTCAGAAACAACCTCTCTATCCCTTTGGGGTAGGGGTAAGATCTGCGTACATACTACCATCTCCAAACCCCACTTGTGGGATTTTCCTGAGTTGTTGTTGTTGCATATCAAACACCGGAAAATGAGTAAGATTACTACTTTTTCGAGAAAATATTAACGCACCCTGTATCTCCCCTTCCTTTTTGTGTATTTTCTCCTTTTTGTTTGGTGTCAAAGTCTTTTTCTGCAGAGTCGTGGAGTGACTCCAATTCTTTACTCATATTTCATTGTGAATTTCTATTTCCTACTTCGATTTTAACCTGAATGGATGATTACCACGTAAATAACATATATGCTATTCTCTGTCTATTTTTAGTTTATTCAATTGCTTCTACGTTCCTTACCTCTCGTGGTTGATGGTGTAGGATAATTAATCACATTATAAAATTCGCATAAATAATACGTGTCTGGTTGGCCGCATAATTAGAAAAAATAACTTCTGCACATAAATAATCCATATAACAATACATAGATTTCCTTTTAGATTAAGTAATTTGTGTATAAAATACTTTATTTTTAATCACTGCATAAACAATTAATGCATTATAATTTTCACATAACTAACATGTGAATTAAATGACCTTTGTGCGGAACTTGTGAAATTCAATGATGATTAGAAGCATGGCAAAAAAATAAATAAATAAATAAATTACACAAGCTATTTTTAAGCTTAAACTTGAATCGTACCGATAAAAAGATTCTATTAATCCAAAAAGATTAAAAGGGGATATTACGCATTATGAAATTTTAGCTTATTGTTTATAAGATACCATAGATGCGTTCTAGAAATCAAAACCAAACAGAAAAAATTACAATCATTTATATAGGACTTGTACCATTGTAGCTAGAGCCAAAGAGAGACGGTATAAATACATATACATAAATAACTCTTATCCACCATATTTATTTATTATATGCTTACAATTAAGTGACTACATAATTGCCTGATTATGCTCCATGGTCACATTCGTAGGTACAAGTCTTGCTCTTATCGCCCGAACTTCCTCAACACTAGTTTGAAATGCCCTGGCCACGACATCGTCTGGAATTTGAGGTCTACTCGCAAACATGGAAAGTGCAATAACCTGAACACCAGGATTTTGGCTGTTAAAGGCCACAATAATAGTTGCGTTACCTCTGCCAACATTAAAGCTGAAATGGATGAGCCCTCTTGGGAAAACAAAGACTTCACCCTTTGTGATCAACTTGTTAACAAAAACATTGTCCGTAGTGATAAATCCAGCCCTTAATTGACCTTCAAGTACGAAAATTATTTCTGTGGCTCGAGGGTGAGTATGTGGAGGGTTTAAACCATCAGGATCGAAGTCTACTCGAGACCATGACATTCCCAGTGTGTTAAGGCCAGGCATGTTAAAAACGTTGGCTACCGCGACTCGAGTGCCAAATATGTTGGGTTCTCCTGGTTGTGCAATTCCCATTGATGCAAAATCTTCTGGAGTGAATGTAAAGTTCCTTTTGCATGAAAATCCATTCACCGTTATAGCTGTTTCACGTATATATTAAAAAAATGTTATATGAGTAATTAAATAAGAATAATCAACATTACGATTATATATATATATATATATATTTATTGTGTGTGTGTGTGTTTTAAATTGCTCCAAAGATGCTTTAAACTAGCTAGACTTTTTGCTTATACTAATTTTTATGTTTACATAAGAAAATAATTTTGACAGATGAGTAATTAGTTGTATAATTGGTAGAAGCAGCAGACATTGAGAAAAGAGACATACATTAATTCTCAATCAATGAAAACCATAACTGTTTATTATAATAAGTAAACCATAGAGAAAATGAGATGATAAGAAATTGGTTATTGGAAAAGAAATACTAACATGAGTTGTAATCAGCGACACAAATATCCTGAAGTGGATCTGGATCTGACGCAGAAACTTTGTTAAAAGTAATAGTTAAAATGGTGATGGCTACCTTGAAAAGGATCATGTAAGCCATGGATAGGATTGGAGGAAGTTATAAGAGGAGAAAAAACGGTAGCTTTATTTATAATTAAGGGGCGTCATCATATTTATATTATTATATATAGGAGTTTCTCTTGATCAGGATTGATCTAGCCATGGCTCTACAAGTAATTCTGAACTCAATCTTTCATTTTAACGATTCCAACACGTAAGGAATGATAGTAACAAAATTTTGCAAATCATATATGAAATCTCATATGTGTGCAAGCCTAGTCCCCTTTAAAGTAATATAATTGCACCAAGGCAATTGTATTACTTCCATGTCTAAATCAAATTAATGTAATCATCTAGAAGACCACCTTCTCCCATAATTTGTTACCTAGTAAAATGAAAAATAAAAATGATGAAAACGTATAGAGTTTCCACTCATAAGACAAATTCCTTCACTAAAGTTACTGTAGTACTCATTCCTTTCTCCAGAAAGGAAATAAAAAGCATATGAAATGTTGAAATTGCTGGAAACTAGTAGTGTTCCACTGAATACAAACTAATATTAAATCACTGTACTCATTCCTTTATCCAGGTAATTATATTCACGCCTGGTATACTAACTGGTGTAAAAGCTGCGTATTGAATTAAATAAAGCCTTTTGATATTAACATCAATTTCCTATTAAGTAGCAAGCTCAAAATTGATGCTTTTTCCAAATGATTGGATAAAGAGTAAATATGTAATCTCAAGTGGCAAATGCATCTTGATTTAACACTATCTCTGATGTAAGATATATATCCAATCAGACGCTTAACAAGAAACAAGCACCTTCCTGAGACGTTAGAACTCTTTGTGAATTTAAGATAATTATCAGTGACTTTTGTGGTCTGTGTTGGCTGGATGGTTACCGTATTATTATTTGGAAAGAAATGTAGCGTGAGGTTGAGTTTTCAAAATAATTACAATTGTTCCGACATTGTGGAAGATTAGTTCCCCTCCTCCCTCTCCCTCCCCAAATAAAATAAAATATATCCAAGTAGTTTAGGTTCTACATTGACCTTAAAAACAGGGAGAATATATGACTTAAAAATACCAATTACTCAATTCCACAATCCAATCTAGTAATCTACTAATGTATTTCCATTCCTTTACTAGTCCTATCTATAAGGAAACATAAGAGACTAGAGAGAGGATCTCATCATGCCCGTTGTCTCTTTATGTTAGGCTTTCGAATATTAGTGAGAGCAGAACACACATTAATATTCTGGCCTGATCCAAAGACTTGTTACCTCATTAAGCTTTGCTAAGGCCTTTTCAAATTGGGTTTTGTTCTTCACTTTTGGTCGCGGGATGTATAATATATGCATTATCGATGTATAATGTATATGTATATATATATATATATATATATATATATATATATATATATATATAATCTATGTATACTGACTAAAAAAATAAATAATGAATCTGATTGGCTATTTATGTAACTGCATATCCCTCTCTTTGTATGTTTTCTCTTTTTTGTTGAGTGCGAATTTTTTTCCACAGTCCTGGATTAATCCACTTTGTGACTCGTATTTGACAGTAAATTTGTATTTCCTACGTTGCTTTTAATCGAAAGGAAGATTACAACGTAAATAATATATATAATGTTCTCTGTATATTTCTAGTTTACTAGGCTTAGGGTACGCACGATGTACGTGAATCCTGTCTCAATACAACAACAACAACAACAACAACAACAAACTACCCAGTGTAATCCCACAAATGGGGTCTGGGGAGGGTAGGATGTACGCAGACGTTTCCCCTACCTTACTTACTGAGAATCCTATCTCAATGATCATGAATATTGGTTGTGTCTAACTAACTTAATAATTAAAGAAACTACCTCAGAAGTCCGCAATTATCAATAATTCAACATAAAATTTATTTCAAGTTTGCAATTTAGTAATTTCAGTTTCACGCTCAAGAATCATGAAAATCTAAATAATCTTGAAGAATACAAATTACAACATATAAGCAAGCAACTAATAATTAGTGAACTTTAAGTAAACACTAAATCAAAGTGCATGTCACGACCCAAAAATTCACCGCAGGCATCATGATGGCACCTAGTTTATAAGACTAGGTAAGCCGATTACTAGACAATTAAGACAGTTTTTAACAATGATAATTTGAAACATAGTTTAACATAAACATCGAAACAAAAGCAGAATAAGCCTACGCGGAAATAATCATAACAACCTCCCAATATGGGTAGTACAAAGTCACGAACTCTAGTTGAATACAAGGAATGATCTTAAGGATCAAAATACAATACTGTTCAAATGACAAACTGATAGTACAATGTAACGAAAGGATTCCAAGGGTTTGCGATGACCAAGCAGCTCTACCTTAGATCCTCACGATCAACAAGCTAACTCTTCCGGGTCAAATATCTCCAATACCTAGCTCTGCACAAAAATATGCAGAAGTGTATTATGAGTACACCATGATTGGTACCTGATGGTAGGCTATAATCTCGTATTTTAGTCACTTATTTCACTCTAATTCATTGCACTTTAATTGTGTTTGAGTTTTAATCGCTAGTGTTTTGTACGTATTGTGTGTTTTATGCCTTGTAGGAGTGATTTTGAGTGTTGTAGATGTTACAGAGCTAATTTGAGTTAATTGGAGCTTTGAAGTCTGAGTAAATGCACAAAGAATTAAGCCGGGATCATGTTCGGGGGTCGGGGACCAAGCCTAGAGATCAAAAATCGAAGTTTGAACCATACTATAAGATAATCCCACAGCAGCATTGCGTGAGGCGCCGCGGATCTACAAAACCTGCTGCCTGACAGAAGTTGAGCTCTCTGGATTTCCCCACTAATGCCCTGCACGGCGTATCGCCCCATGCGGCGCGCTTGTGCAATTTTTATAGAGCCAATATCCTATTTTGGCTAAGAGAAGTTGGTTTCGTCTGGATCCGATCCTACTTGGTATAAATATATATAAAAAATATATTATTTTCTGGACTTTTGACACGTATTCGATCTAAGGAGGCTAAGGAGGAGTTGGAAGAATACGAGCACAAGGATTTCATCATTCCTTCCTCACTCAAGACCCGAGTTTGGATTGAATTTATGATTTCCTATACTTTTATTATATTTGTGATGAATTAATCCATATCTATGGAGTAGTTCTCATTAGGGTTTGATGGATTTGGTGTATTGATGATTGTTTGTGGGTTATAACTCTAGTTTTATGTATTGAAGCGTTTTTGGATGATTTAATTGTTGAATCTATATTCACTTGTTCATGTAATCGAGAGAGGCATAACTTGTGATATCTTTGCATTATATTATTGGTTGAGTTCATTAATTCTTCTTAGTAATCGAAAGAGGCTAGGTGAATAATTGATTAAACTTAGTTAGGAGGATAATCGAGAGAGGTTCTCCTAAAGACTAATCCACTACGTATTCTTGCATATCTTCACAGAGCTTAAATTGGTTCATATCGTGATGTTGAGACTTAATCGAGAGAGGAGTTTCTACTTAACGTTTGAACTAATAGTTGAGTGAATTCGAGAGACTCACTTGAATATTAGAAGTGAATTATCTAGAGTTAAATCTTAGACAATTATCATGCACCTATCCTATCAAAACTCTATCTTGTCCTACTGATAACCTTCTTTGCTCATTTATTATTTTGATTGTGACTAGTCAATAACTTTATATTTTTAGTTAATTTTATTATTAATATCAAAAATCTCAATTGTTGATCTTCGTGGATAGCAATCAAGCTGGAAACTACGAGAGTACTATTTAACTCCAATCCCTGTGGATATGATATTATACTATACTATATTTGATTAGCGAGCATAATTTAAGTGTGTGTTTCGAACTTGTCAAATTTTTGCGTTGTTGCTGGGGATTGACAATTAATAGTGTTTGAAATAGTTTTTAGTGCTAATTCAGGAATTTTCCTTTTATTTTATTTTATTTTTCTCTTTTTACGGTTGGTATTCTTAGACTGTGCGCAGGTTACATGTTAAGATTAGTGCATGACTCGAGCTTTTAGGAAAGAAGTGCTACCCTACGAACCAGAGATAGAAAACAACTACAACAGCTGCGGAAGGAAAGAATCTCACCGAGACATTAGAGAAGGTTGGGCAACCCTCAACCAAAGGAACTGTGGCTGGAGATGGTGATGAGATTGTAGATTTGGTTGCAAGAGAGGCATCCCAACAACGAGAAGAAGCTTCTAGTGATGTTGAGGAAGCAGCTATTAAAGATACATAGATTATATATGAAAAAGAGAGGGCTTAGAGACTTACACAAAATCAACCCTTAGCTGCAGACCAGTTCGGAAATATACCTCCCGTGGGTCTAGGATATCACTGGACGATTATGCTAGACAGGTCTACAACCAAGGATTACCCAGTGTGAGACAACCTCCAATTGCAGCTAACATTTTCGAGTTGAAGCAAGGGTTGCTTCAAACCCTTCAAAACTACTGTGTCTTCAGAGGAAAAATGAATGAAGATCCAAACACACATTTAATGGACTTCGAGGAGATTATAAATACATTTCAATACAATGGTGTGCCACAAGATGCAGTATATTTAAGGGCATTTCCCTTTACACTCAAAGATGATGCAAAACAGTTGCTTCGAAGCTTGCCCATGGGATCAATTAGAACATGGGATGAGATGACCAGAAAATTCCTTGATAAGTATTTCTCATCAGCTAAAATGGGCAAGTTCAGAAGAGAAATCCGTAGCTTCTACCAAAAAGAAACTAAACTGTTTTTGAAGCATGAGAGAGGTTTAAGGAGATAGTGCGAAAGTGTCAACATAGCGGGATTGAACTCTGGATGAAACTCCAGGACTTTATGAATGGATTGACATCAGCCTCATGTAGAATATTGAGCAATGCAGCTGGTAGCCCGTTGATGAAGAAGACTCCAGAGGAGATAGTTACAATTATTGATGAGTTATCTGAAGATGCAAATCAGTGGCCCTCTGAGAGTGTTAAAATAAGAAAATCAACTAATGTTCACCAAGTTGATGTTAATATATCTGTGCAGGTACAACTTGATTCTATGGATAAAGAAATACAGAAGCTGGCCTTAGCTACAATATAAAGTGAGCCTCATACAACGTGTGATATATGTGGAAGATGACACCCTACACTTGAGTGTCAAACTTCAATTGAGGAAGTAAGTGCTGTGGGAAATTAGAACATTAATGCAATGGGTCAGAAGAACCCCGATTTTTTATGGAGTTCATCTGGGGGTACCGCAAATGCATAGCAACAAAACAACCCCAACTTTCAGGGACAAGGAGCTCCGGGCTTTATGAATCAGTTGAGGCCGTAGTTTCAGTCTCAATAGCCCAATCAGCCTGGTCTAGAGGATATAATGAAGACTTCCATTATCAAGATAGACGAGAGGCTAGATGCCCATAGAACAACTATCAAAAACTAGGAACATCCTTTCGAAAACTAGAAAGACAGGTTGGGAACTTGCAACAATACTATCTAAGAGGGTTCCAGAAACTCTCCCTGCTGATACCGAGAGAAATCCCAAAGAAATAGTGAATGTGGTGACCTTGAGAAGTGGGCAAGTGTTGAAAGATCCCACTGCGATCCAAAAAGATGTGATACCTATAAAAGAAAGTGGGGAGCAGCTGAAGAATGATGTTGATAAGAAGAATAAAGGCCTGATAAAAGTTGAGAAAAATAAGAAGGGAGAAACTTCAAGAAGGGAGGAACATGACGAGAGCAAGCATATGCCTGCTCTACCTTTACCCCAAAAGCAATATAGAGAAAAGCTAGACAAGTAGTTTGAGAAATTTCTGGATGTGCTGAAACAAGTTCATGTAAACTTAACATTCACAGAAGTGCTTTCATAAATGCCAGCTTATGCCAAATTCTTGAAGGAGATCCAGGCAAAGAAGAGGAAGATAGAGGAGACCTTAGTGGTCAAGCTCATAGAGCATTGCAATGCGATATTGCAAAATAAACTCCCACAAAAGTGTGGAGTTCTAGGGAGTTTTACTATTCCTTGCTTTTTAAGCTATATTAGTTTTGATAATTCTTTGTGTTATTCAGGTGTCTCAATTAATTTAATGCCTCTATCTATTTACAGGAAACTAGAGAAGGAGATCGGAGAGATAAGGTCTACACCAATTTCTTTGCAACTAGTAGACCAAACAACTCTAATACCCGAGGGGATACTGAAATATGTATTAGTTCGTGTGGATAAGTTCGTATTTCCCTTAGATTTTATAGTGGTGAATATGGAGGAGAACAAGAAAGTCCCCCTCATCCTAGGAAGACCATTCTTAGCAACAGGAAGAGCAATATTAGATATACAATAAAGAAACTCATTCTTAGAGTGGGTGAGGAGACTGTGACTTTCAAGATTGATATATAAAAGGGGGCACAAAAGGAAAGATCAGCTGTAAGTGTTTAATAGAAAGTGAAGGGCGTGAAAGAAAAGGCTGCAGTGAGTGAGAAAGATAAGTATGGGGTGTACCCCAAGAAGGCTGAGAAGAAGCTATCTGCATGGATGTGTGCATTAGTTCAGGCACGAGGAATGGAGCTCGACTTTGACTCAAACCCCCACTAGATGTTCAGGGAAGTTTCCTTTACCTTATGATTTTTAATTGTGTGTCATGGGGACATGCCACAACTTAAAGTGTGCGGTGGGGATATGTTGTATGTATGTATATTAGTTTTAGTTTTGCTTTTATTAGTTTTAGTAGTTGGAGATAGAATTATTTTTTGAAAAAGCATAAAAATTTTAAAATTTTCGATTTTTCCTGACGATGGATATCATCGATTGGTTTCTTGAGGGATTTAAGTCAAAATGGAAAACACAAAAAGATTTTTTTTTGTAAGTAGTGTAATAAGTCCCCCCTTGGTTTTGTTTTATGCCGCAGTTCTTTTCCAAGAGTTTTGTTTGAACCGAGTGTACTTAGTTTTTCTTTTTATTAGGAGTAGGAAACTTTGTGCTATAATTTGAATTGAATGCAATTCTCTTGATTTTGTTATGCTTTGAGAATAACAACTGCTTTAGTTGTGACGCTTAGGTTCAGTTTTTGACTCTTGCATAAGTACCTTAAATAGTATGATCTTAACTTTGCTTAAATGCTTTGACTAGAGTGTCTTGATGAGTCCAATCTTGAGTGTGTTTATGTTCCATGTGTGTGTGAGGTTTTGTATTATTCCGTGCATTGCATTTGATGTATAGAACTTGCCCCGTGTGTTTGCAAAGCGAAATAGTAGTTCTATTCAGTTTTGAAAGTGATATAGACGTTTCTTTGTTGAGCTAGATATATGTTTACCCGCCTAATTATTATTTATCTTAGTTAACCCCTTTGAGTCTGTAATCCTATTTCTTTGGCAACTATATTACAAGCCTTACCTATTTGTTTGAATTGACTATCTATTTGAATATTTTCACCGCTCGTGAGTACTAGAATTTTTATGAACTTTGTAAAAGTTAAAGTGTGGGGTGTTGGTTTGGCTTTTGAGTGGAACTATTGAAATAGGGAGAAAGGTGCAATGTTTTGTAAAAGTAAGAGCCACTTGAAGTGAAAAAAAAAAGAAAAAAAAATAGTTGTACTGTTGTGCAAATAGTTCGTTGATAGTGGTAACTCTTGATGTAATTGTGCTTAAACAAGTAGGGAGTTAATGTATAATGATGTGAATGTGGAGTCATGGTTTGACATAAGTGTGGAGTTTTTAATGTTAAATTGTATGTATTCAAAGTACTTAGGGAGGTGTAGTCGCTCTTATATCTAAATGTATCCTACCCGTCCCGTAGCCTATATTACAACCAATTAAAGTCCTATTTGATCCTTGACCAAATGAACTCAATTAGTAGAGTAGTACACTACGGGAAAGCCTATGGTACGTCTTTTGTGGCATACGAATGCTATTTTTGAGAGTGAGCGAATTCTTTCTATCTTGAGTTTCTAATTGTCCTTAAATTTTATTGTGTGTGAAAATACTATCTATTGTTGTGTGAGGGCACTTGATTCATGAAGGAAAGGTAAGGTCATTGACCTCTGTGTTAGAGTAAGTGAGCGGGTTGTGAAAACTGCGTGGTGCTTTTGAGTCAAAACTTGAGGCGAGGATGTTACGTTATTCTGCTTAATCTATTTTAAATATTCTTGATATGATGAGTTAGGAGAGTTGTTTAAAAAGGCCGTGTCCATATAAAGTGTAGTTTGATTGCTCGAAGAAGAATAATGATTTAAGTGTGGTGTGTTGATGGTAGGCTATAATCTCGTGTTTTAGTCACTTATTGCATTCTAATTCACTGGACTTTAATTATGTTTGAGATTTAATAGCTAGTGTTTTGTATTTATTGTGTGTTTTATGCATTGTAAGAGTGATTCCAAGTGATTTAGATATTACGAAGCTAATTTGAGCTAATTGGAGGTTTGAAGTCTGAGTAAAAGCCCAAGAGATTAAGCCGGGATCGTGTTCGGGGGTCGAGGACCAAGCCTGGACATCAAAAATTGAAGTTTGAACCATACTATAAGAAAATCCCATAGCACCATTGCGTGAGGCACCGCGGCTGTACAAAACCTGCTGCCTGACAGAAGTTGAGCTCTCTGGATTTCCCCACTAATGCCCCGCATTGCGCATCGCCCCATGCAGCGCACTTGTGCAATTTTTACAAAACCAATGTCCTATTTCGGTTAAGAGAAGGTGGTTTCATCTGGACCTGACCCTGCTTGGTATAAATACATGAAAAAATGTTATTTTCTGGACTTTTGACACATATTCGACCTAAGGAAGCTAAGGAGGAGTTGGAAGAACATGAGCACAAGCATTTCATCATTCCTTCCTCACTCATGACCTCCTGGAATCCTAGTGCAAACATGAAATCCACTAGGGCTGGCTCTGCTGCAGGCAACTCTTCTCGCTCCTTAATAATAGGATCCTCCACTAGATCCACTGGTGGTACAACTGGAGCAACTCTAGGACGCCCTCATCCTCTACCATGAGCTGGAGCCCTCCCTCGGCCTCTAGCAATAGTGGGAGCAGCTTCTCCACTGTCGGGTACACCTGCTGCACACGTTCTCACCATTTGTGAGAGAATAAGAGAAAGATACTTAGCACGACATCAACTGCATGATAGATGATGAAGAAAGAGAAGTTTCCTAACACCCTATAGCCTTTCAAAGATAAGTATGAACGTCTCTGCACTGATCCACAATACTCCATTAGGCCTGCTCATAACTTGTGAGACCTACGTGAACCTATTGCTCTTATACCATGTTGTCACGGCCCAATTTCTCCTATAGGCCTTGATGGTGCCTAACGTCACTTCTAGGCAAGCTAACGGTGAACTAACCATGTGTTTATTCCTTTTATTAATTTCAAAGTAGTTGATTTTTAGTTATTAAGTTAAACAGAAGTGGAAATTTAATAAGTTAAAACGCAAACTAATGAAAGAGCAAATACAGTGAAATACATATTCAAAAGCCATAAAGTTTCTACTAGCATGTTTCCAAGACCTGGTGTCACAAGTGTACAAAACTAGTAGAATATACAAAAACCTATTTTACTCTATGAAATAGGATAGACAAAAAGTAAATACAAAAGAGAGACTGCGGGTGCTGCCAAATGTGTTCACGGAGCAACTCACCACTATACCTCATAATAACTTGGGTGCGTGCCTGAATGGACACCAAATGCACCTGACTCGGATCTTGCATGATTAATATACAAGTGTAGCATGAGTACATAAACAACATGTACCCAGTAAGTATCTAGTCTAACCTCAAATAAGTAGTGACGAGGGATCGAGATCGACACTTACTATGGGCCAACAAATAAAATACAGAAATTCTAAATAGGCATGGAATATGTAAATAATAATAATAACGCAATAGCAAGCAGTGAGTAAATGATTCTTTAACTGATAGTAAATTTCAAAATCTCCAACTAACACTTACTAACTCCAAATCAATTTTAGTCATTAAATAAATCATAACCTCTCAAGCCATAAGATAATATCAAGTGTAATCAGGCTTCGAGTATTATCACGCACGATCTATTCCGAGGTCGTACGACCCGATCCAAAACATTGTATGCACTGTTGAGGGTCGAACGACACAAACCATAGATGTATCTATTATACTGTTGAGGCGAACGACCCGCTCCCATGAGAGTAGAGAAGTTTTACCTCGCTCGTGGAAGTATTTACGACGCGAGAGGACATGGATTTCTCAGAGTTATTATGAATTCCTCAATTCTTCCCAAAAATAGGAGATCTAAATTGGAAATTTGCAACTTTAAAATCCCTAGTCTCAGCTCTATTTAAGACAATTAATATGCATAATAAATATAACAGTACAATTAAAGAATGGTGTGGATCTAAGACTACCTGGACATCTCATGAAATATAGCTACGCACGGACTCTCATCGTCTAGTGAATATGTAGCTCCCCACACAAGTAATACACAACAAGATACACCTAAGAGGATGCGTTCCCTCTTATAAGGTTAGGCAAGAGACTTACCTCGTTCTCAAGATCACTTCCGGGTAACAAATCCGCTCTAAATCCTCAACTTGGTGTCAAACAATCCAAAACTAGCCAAATATTATATAAATTAATCAATATACACTCACAAGTTTATAATTTAACTATTAGAGTAATCACCTAACCCAAATTGGAAGATGCCTAAAATTCAACCCCGGGCCCACGTGCTCGGATTTCAAAAATTTTCGAAGATAAATGTTACTCATAACCTCACAAATTTAAATATATAATTTTTACCCAATTCCATAATTATTTTCGTGGTTAAATTCTATTTTTTTTTTATCAAAACCTAAGATTTTCAACTAAATCCATAATTTTTACAATTTATGTGTTAAGAATCTACCCAAAATGCATGTGTTAAACTCATTTTGTAAAGAGATTACTTACCTCAAAGTGATAGTTGAAAATACCTCTTCAAAGCTCTCTAAAATCATCCAAGATGTGAAAGAAATGAACCAAAATAGCCTAAGTCCCGACATTAAATGAACCTCACTGCCCCAGGTCTGCCTTCTTCACGATCGAAAAAAATCCATCATGATCCCGAAGGCAATTTGCCCAGGGCCCAGGAGAATGCCCATCACGAAAGCGAGGAACCACATGTAAACGCGAAGGCTGACAAGCCTAAGCTTAGCGAACATAGGGTCCAGCTCGCAAATGCAAAGAAGAAGGAGCTCCCCCCCAGGCCCATATCCCTACGTGAATGCGAGCCTCCTCACGCGAACGCGGAGGCCACAAGTCCCGGACCATCACGAAAAGAGGCAATGGGTTGCAAGTGCCTAGAGAAAATATCAACCCCTTAACTTTTCCTTCTCCGCAAATGCGACACAGCCCTCGCGATTGAGAAGAAGGAAACCAGAACCAGCACACCAGTTTTTTGGAACTTAGCTCCGGGCGGTCCGAAATTCACCTGAGCCACCCAGGACCCTATCCAAGTGCACCAACAAGTCCATAAACATAACGCGAACCTGATCGAACTCTGGAAATGCGTAAAATAATATAAAAACTAAGAATTGCACCCCAAAACCAAATTGAATCAAATTATGAACTTCAAGTTTTCAACTTGCTCTGAATGCACTGAATCATACTTAGGCTACTCGGAATGACACCAATTTTTGTGTGTAAGTCACAAATCACTATACAGAACTATTCCCAGGCTCAAAATCCCAAACAGACCTTGATAACACCACAAACTACTCCAAAACAAACTTTACAAACTTTAAAAACTTCACTGCGCCAATTTTCAACTTTATGCGCCGAAATGCTCCCGGGTCATCCAAAACCTGATCCGAACATTTGGACAAGTCCAAAATTATCATACGAACCTATTAAAACATTCGAATCCCAATTCCGTGGTCGTTTGCTCAAAATGTTGACTCAATTCAAATTTATCCATTTTAAGCCTTTATTAAGGAACTAAGTGTTCTGATTTCAACCCGAACCCTTCCAAAACCCAAACTAACTATCCCTGTAAGTCATAAAATAGTAAAATCACATACGGGAGGTCTTATTTAGGAGAATAGGGATCTAAAAAGCAAAATGATTGGTTAGGTTGTTACATTACACATTTAATAGTGGTTTGGAATTGGTTTTCTACCATGCTCACAATTGCCTTTATGACTTGTAGGGTATTACTTTTGCAACTCAAGAGTTGGGTCCAAGTGGACCTACTATTGTCATATACTAGGGTAAGGAAGTATTTGAAGTTATTATGTATGGACACATGGTAAGGACCCCATAGATCTACATGAAATATTTCAATGATTTTAGTGGTGTTAGTTGTTCTTTGAGGAAAGGAAAGCCTAGACTGCCTAGCCATGGGGAAAATAGTACACATGAAAGATTGTTTGGCAGAAAAGGTTACAGATATGTAACGACCCGGCCGGTCATTTCATGAGTTACAGCCTCATTTCCCCTATTTTTGCTTCTTTATGTGTTGTTCAGCTATATTTCATCGTATCGTCTTGGTTGGTTCGAGTTTGGAGTGGTCTTGGAGTGGAATGAGGCACTTAGTCTCTAATTTAGGAGCTTAAGTTGGAAAAGTCAACTGAATGTTGACTTATGCATAGAAGGTCTCGGATGTGATTTATGATGGTTCAGATAGCTCCGTTAGGTGATTTTGGACTTAGGATCATGTTTGAAAAGTAACTTGGAGGTCCATGGTAGAATTTGGCTTGAATTGGCGAAATTGGAAATTTGGAGTTTCCAGTCGGCAGTGAAAATCTTGATATCGGGGTCGGAATGGAATTCTGAAAATTGGAGTAGGTCTGTAGTGTTATTTGTGATGTGTGTGCAAAATTTTAGGTCATTAGGAGGTTATTTGATAGGTTTCGACGTTGTTTGTGGAATTTGGAGAGCCTTGTCAACAAGATTATAGCGGAACTACGTACCCCCAAAGGAGGATCTGATACGGTCGCAAGCCTTCTTCTACAGTCTAATGACGAGTGATGATCTGCTTCTATGGGCACCGTCCCCTCGGGAGGACCGGGAAACGGCAGACTAAACCCAAATAGGGAATAATACAATAGACCGAACGGTTCAAGGAGCCACGCCCGCGCAGGCCGAGCTCGCAATAGCAAAATGACATATACTTATAGCATATATCTATGCCAAGCAATAAAGAATATCTTTCAGCATCTTATTCTCCAGATAAGAAAATCTCAAGTATACCCCCGATAGGGGACTCTCCAACAAACGCGTCCCGAGATACTCGGAGACTTAGCGTCAGCAATTCAGCACCCGCATGGCCCCACGGTCGGAACTCCGGGGTCATAAAGCCCCTACAAGGCAACTCCGAGTCCACAAAAAGTGGTCCATGCTTAAACAAATTCGATGACTCGGAGACTATCAACCATCGCCAATCGCCATGCGCTGGAAAACCCGAAACTGTAAGACCCCTAGCGGGAAGACTCGGCGTAACCATATCTATTCTACATTACAAAAATTGTAAGACCTCAACAGGCATGACAAACTGTAAGACCTCAACAGGCATGAAAATCCTGAAGTTTAGGCTATACGTCGCATTTGTAAGAATCTCGAAAGGTCATACCCTCGGTGTAGACGCCTAAACTGTCACTTGGGATCAAAAATGGCTACGACCAAACACGTATGACTACGGTCAAAATGGCTAATACAGCCAAAATAATGCGACTCGGGGATGCCCGACCGTCGCTGAACAAAAATCGCAGGCCACTACTTCGAATATACTTCGGAAAGAACCGGTTAAAACAGGCTTCCCTAAACAGGTAAAAATGAGATTCGACCATGTCATCTCCAAATCACAAGGCTTCGACCTACTCAGCCCACGAGCTATGAACATTCCGAGGTTCTTGAAACATCACCGATAACGACTTGAAATTGAGGTTCTTCTAGAACCGACGACGGGTCAGGCAAAAATCTTTCAAAAGACCTTAACGAGCGGAAATCAAAGCCTACAAAAAGCCCATGGGCAAAAACAACGTAAGAGCCATTGTCGCCAGCTAAGCAAGCCTCCAGGCCACATATTAAAACAATGTAAAAAAGCCATTGTCGCCAGCTAAAAAATTGACAACTTGATGATTAAAATGAGCTCGAATCATAACTCGATTTGGAGACCGAATCTAAAACAGTTAACTATGCAAGCCTCCAGGACACATATGGAAAGGTCTCAATGACCAAAAAAGCATAAAAGGCACTATCGCCGGTCTAAAAATACTTAACGTTCAATTAAAGCTCGAATCGCAACGCGACTCGGAGACTGGACCCGAAATAGTTGAACTAAAACATGCCTAAGGGCACGGCATAAATACCACTATCGCCAGCTGGGTGAGCCTCCGGGCCACCCGCCTGTAAGGTCACTTCGACCCAAAGCACAAAAGGCCATCGCCGTCTGCCCATGCAGGCAGGAAAAAACTTGAGGGTCAATCGAAGTTCGAATCGTAACGCAACTCGGAGACTAGACCCAAAATAGTCTAAACGGCAAATGCTCAAGGGCAAGAAATGGTAACAATTACTACCTAGCCGCACGGGCATAGATTATTTAAGGGCAAGAAAGTTCGAGTCGAAGCCCGACTCGGCTACTAAGCCTAAAGAGTCGGGCAAAGGACGGAGGCCCCAGCACCTGCTCACGTCGAGGATCGCACTTAAGAGCTACCGAGCTTGTCCGATGAATTCCGGACCTACGAGGATCCCGCAAACACTGAAACTAACCTGCCTGGTCAAAAGCAACAACAGAAAGGAGATGCAGAAGAAATAAAGCTTCAAGTTTCATCTTATATTACATAGGCAAAAAAAAGGCGCACTCTCCATGTACATACATGCTCTACATATATCAAAAACAAAGCGACAAAATGGCAAAATCTACGCTCCGCTCCAAAAGGATACAGCTTGATGGGTTCGCTCTTCGCCTCATCAGCAAGAAGTGACCCCGCATCACGCTCGTCCGCCTTTGCTCGAGCGAATTCCTTTGAGAGAACGAAGCCCCTTGCACCAATCTCCTCCAGCACTTCTCTTCGGGATATGCAATGAACATATTCCTCGATCCTCTTCTCCAGGTCGAGGGCTCGTCTTGAGTGTTCGCAGCGTCTTTCATACAAATCGCCATCTCCTAATCAACCTTGGTTCGGCTTAGCGCCGCTTCCGCCGGGGCATCAATTATCTCAGCCCTAATCTTTGAGAGATCAGATTCAAGTTTCCCGATCATATCCGCTTGAACTTTGGCATTATCACGAGGCAAGCGAAGTTGGGCTTTGAAGGTGGGGACCTGACCGAGGCACCTGCCTCCTCTAAAGCTTGAGCTTGCACCTGAGCCCGTAGCTCACCACAGGTAGTTCTGATGCGGTCGATGTCTCCCTTGAGGTACTCCAAAACCTCCGTCCTTTTTTGCATCTAATATAACAAAAAAGGGGGTTAACCTTAAGGTCCAAGGGGAGTAAAGCACGAATTGAAGAAAGTTACTTGATCCATCAAATAGCTCTCATAATTCGAGCTCCGGTACACCTCAATGCGCCAATGCTGCAACTAGACCTCCTTCTCCTCGCTAAGGAGCCTAAGGGACTCACCCTCGTCCAGAATTTTCTAAAGCCTGGCCCCTTGACGGAGCAACTCAGACATAAGCATATCACAGGCCAACACAAGGAAAGTTCAATAGAGGGAGGAGGACACGGAATACAGGGGAATTGCGCCTAAACTCACCACAAAGTGAAGCCGACAGACCTCCTCGAAGTCAGAACACACTCCTGTTGATCCTACCTCTTCGGCCCTAGGAGAACCAACCTCAAGCATAGCATATTAACTCAAAGGAACCGCCGACTGGGAATTAGGTACTCCAGGAGCAACAGACACAGACGAACCCTGCTCCTTAGAAACATGGGCTCGATTAGCACCACTAAAATCTCCATCACACCGCGGGTGCCGATCCCTCTTATTGCCATCGTCCCTCGGCTCGGAGGCCGACGACTCCTTCGCCTCTTCGGAAGAGCACTGCCTTATCCCAAGGAACTTCCCGATATCTGCGAGAGGCAAATCTAGTACAAATGAAAGGGGAAAACATTACATCAAATATACGAAGGCCAAGGCAAAGGCAGCATGCACACATACCTTTGTATTTCGCTCCCCATATGGCAAGGAATATAGCTTGCCACCGATGCTCATTGCAGGACGAATGGGTCACCAGCCTTCGGACCCATCCGGGCAGGTCAAGAACTTTGCCCGGCATCCACGAAGTTGCTACAACAAGGGAGACAACATTATTACTCAACTGATTTTCGCTATAGGCAAAATCTGAAAAAGTACCAGACGCTCTCCTCACGTATATAATTCCACCCTATAGGAAATGGCAAAAGCTCCACGGGGATAATGTCGTCCGTCCGGACATGGATAAACCAACCTGCCCACTCTCGATCCCCGTCCTCTTCATCATCAACTACAAAAGGCGTGGACGAACGGCACCTCAGGGTTAGCAGACCCTAGTGATGAAAGGGCTGGTATAGCCTGACGAGATGGTTAAGCGTGAATTCAAGCCCAGCCTTCTCCACAAAGAACCTCATCATCAGCACCACCCGCCAAAACGATGGATGTATCTGCGCCAAACTAACTCGATACTTCAAGCAAAAATCAAGCATAACCCTATCAAGGGGACCAAACGCGAAATGATATAGATATATGCTCAAGAATCCATCAGTAGAGTCTGTAATACTCTCATCCGTGGGAAGCACCTGCAGCGCTATCCCCTCGCTCCACCCGCAGTATTTTTTCACCATCTCCAGATGTTCCCCTCTTATCAAAGACGCCATCTTCAGAGCAAACTCCCCCGGTTCTTGAGCGCCGGGAGTAGCACTCCCCGATCCCTGCCGGGCCGTCCCCAAGGTGGTTTCCATGACTATGGTAAAATTAATAGATCAAAGCAAGGGCGTGCACCAACACTTTTTGCGACTGAAGAAATGAAGAACCCTATGACAAAGTAGAAGAGCAGCTATCTAAAAATAGTGAGGTCTTGCCAAGAAGTCAAAGCCGCCCCACATATATGCGAGAAGCAGTGACGACTCGCCTACCTAGAGTTAGCCCCGAGAAACCTACAGCCTAGATGCAGATAGACGGGGTGATTCCCGATCTCGAAAGCATCCTCCGACGAGAAGCCAAGACTCGAGGAATTGTCCGTATTATCTCCGATTTTGAGGCAGTGCTCTACCCGAGGATCCCCGCCAAGGAGAAGTCGGACTTCGGGAAGCTTTCAACGATATCACTCGATGCAAGGCAAGTACCTGGTCTCGTGGTTCTCCTTTTCTGAAAGGGAGGAATAAGTGCGGGAAGCTCCGATCACCAAAGCTCCACAAAGGTGTGAGGCAGCGCCTGTGTACAGGCAACTCCTCAATAGAAGTCTATCCTATACGTTTTAAAAGGGCTATATGCATCAAGATCAAAAGGGACCTCCTGGCATCCAAAGCTGACCTTCATTTAGGATAACATCCTCTAAGGCCCTGAAATTCGGCGCATTATCTCCATGCAACTTGGAGGACCTCGACAACCCAGGCCTATCAGATCAATCCAGGATTGGTCCGATGTACGATGATGGTTTCGATAGAGAGCTATGACAATTGGCATAGGAGCGGAAGAATGCTCACACCCAAGTTAAATGTTAGCGGTCAACAATAAAGGAAGGCATTCAAAAAGCCTCGAAGGGCGCAGGAACATACAATTACAAAGCAAGGATTGAAAGCAGAAGTCAATCAATTATAATCACATTCACAAAGATCTATGTACAACAGCCCTCGAGGGGTCCTTACATACAATTACAAAAGACTACGGAGGATCTTTACGCATAAAGGAAGAGACAAAGGGATGCACACGCAATGTAAAAGCCTGAAAACCGGTCCACCTTCGAAGGTCTGCAACAGGTGCCTCCGGAGGCACATCCTTGGGAGTCTCATCCCGACCTTCCACACTGATATCCCCAAGGGGCAAGGTGAGTGACATGGAGGGATGAAAAAACAGCATAGCTCTCCGAAGCTCGAGGACCCTCTTTGGCCAAGGGAGCCTCGGAGAGACAGCAGATCGAACAACCTCCGGTCCCGCTTGCACGGCTACTTAGAATTCACTTCTTGGAACGTCTAGCTCCCCCAACTCGGAGCAGAGCACCATGTCGAGCCGTGGTATAAAGTGAGCAGCGGTGTATAATCCAAGCCCCCTTTTGAGTAGCGGTGCATAATCCGAACGACTGTCTACATGAGGGGGAAACCAACTCCCCGTCTATCATCACCTCAGGACAACAGCAGCAGCAAAGGGCAGCATATCGATGACCACAACAATAGCGGGACAGCACGATTATGCTCGACAAAGGGAAGTCCTGGCAGAAGGCTACAACACAGTCTATGGAAGCTCCACCAAATAGCCTTGAGGCCATGATCCCCAAGCATAATGTTCAAAGATAGAAGAAGATGGTAAGAGGGAATAGGCAAGCAAGCCAATAGAGGCATTGGGATAGGAAAAACAACACCAAAACACCCCCATTTATAGGGGTTACGATGCGGTCGTTGAGGCTTTGGATGATTGACCAATGGGCGCAGTTAATGCATCCATGGAAAATCGAACTGACGATGGTACCTTCACCTTGGAAAGCGAGTATCGGGAGTGCATTGAATGAAGTCGAAATACACAAGCCCGTGGATGCCTGCTTACCACAAAACGCATGACAAGAGTCACATAATTGGTATGGCATTGCCGAGAGAAGCTCAATGAGTCAAATGTTAGAATCATTTCCCATCACTTCGCCATGGGAAACACGGAGACTATGTGTACGTGGAAAAATCAGAGGACTTGATTTCTTGTTGTCAAGTCATTTCGGAAGAATGCCTCGAGATCCCGAGGACGGGAAGCCACGATCGAGTTCCCAACCTCGAGGCTCGTCGAGGCTCGACTAGGAGAAAACAAAGATCGAAGCCAGGACAGAGGGGGAAGCTCCCAAGGCACACAGCTAAGTCTGACAGGGCCGGCCTATCCAGAGCCTATGCTGAGGCATCGCGTCACGCCATCCCATCTCCCTACTCTGTAATTAATCTCCACGTACTTGTAGCTGAGTTCCCCTCTTATATAAAGGGGACTCAACCTACCTTGTAAAGGACTGATGTTGCTCCATTTCTCCACAAGTGCAGTAATATCTCTCTCTCTCTCTCTCTTTTCTTTCTAACTTGTTTGTTCTCACTGGCCCGAGGTCGCCTCGATATCCATCGCTTTCTTACTTGTTCTTAATCATATACCTTAGTAGTGGCCATAAAGGGCCTTGTTTAATTATATCTTCAACTGTTATCCCATCCCCGACTATCCCCGATAGCTCGAGCTAGACCCTAACGTCGACCCCGAGGTTCCTATCGACCAGACCTATATCTGGGTAGCAGGCCCTTCGGTTTGATTATTATCTCGTTTTAGCTTTCATTTCATCGTTAAATTCCATATTATTAGCATCAACTGCTCTAACAACTAGCTCGGGAATAGATCACGTATTTTTAGAATCCCATTTACAAATTTAATTATTGTTACCATTTTTACAGTAAACACCGTTGCAGGCGTGCAACCCGATCCCATTTTTTTAGGGTACCATTGCAGGCGTGCAATCCTCTCCCATTTCATATAGTAACGTTGGAGGCGTGCAACCCGCCCCCTTTTCATTTATCAACACAAATCATAAAAGAATCTCGGCAATAGAACAATATAACACATCCCGGCAGTGGAACAATAATATGACAACAATATCCTGGCAAGGGAACAATAATATGACAACAATATCCCGGCAAGGGAACAATAATGATAATCCTCATTTGAAGCACGAATAAACCACAACGCAATCACAACAATTACAATATAAGACTCACGGGCATGCTTGACGCCGACGTATAGATACTCGTCACCATGCCTATACGTCGTACTCCACAATTAACACATAGAAAATAAGACATAACTCCTAATCTCTCAAGCTAAGGTTGGACCAAACACTTACCCCAAACTTCCATGGCCAACTCAAGCCTCAAACGCCGCTTTTCCTTTAGAATTCGTCTCCAAATTACTTAAATGCTAAATAATTCAATCCCAATGCTAAATTATAGGTTTTCTATCATTTTCCCCAAAAAGTCAAAAATCGACCCCAGGCCCCCTTGGTCGAATCTCGAGGTTCGGACCAAAACCCGATCACTCATTCCCCACGAGCCCAAATACGCAATTAGTTTCGAAATCCGACCCCAAAACGAGGTTTAAATCCCAATTATTCAAAAAGCCCTAACTCTACCCAAATTCCTAATTTATACCATGAAAACTCTAGATTTTTGATTAGAAAGCGATGGAAAATATTAGGTAATTGAAAGAGTAAAGTTTAGAATTGATTGCCAACACTTTGGGGATAAATTTGTGGGAAGAAAATCGCCTCTAGACCTTGGGAGTTTGAAAATATGGAGTAAAATAGGTTCTGCCTGGTTCTGGTTCTGTTTTAAAATAACTGGGCAGGCCTTCATCGCGTTCGCGATGGGCCTGTCGCGTTCGCGAAGGGTACTCCCCCCACAGCCTCGCGTTGCGTCCCAAGCTCCGCATCCATGAAGAATAATTTTTCACCTGAGGAATATTGCCTTCCACGTTCACGAGTGAAGCCACGCGAACGCGAAGCACAAAATCTCTGTGCACTAGAAACTGAAAACCTGTAACATTTCAAAGTTTAAAAACATCTCGCAACCCATCCGAAACTCATCCGAGCCCTCGGGGCTCCAAACCAAACATGTACACTACCTTAAAAACATCCTACGGACTTACTCGTGCGATAAAATTGCCAAAATAATATCTTAGACAACGAATTTAGCATAGAAATCAAGGAAAAATCTCAAAACTTCCAAAGTTTCAAATCTCACAACTACGAGTTCGAATCACATCAAACGACTTCCGTTTCTTACCAAATATTACAGACGCATCTTAAATGTCATATTGACCTATAACGGGCTCCGAAATCAAAATACGGGCGCGATGCCTTAAATTTCAAATATAATCAAATTTCCAAAAACTCTTATATTTTTAGTTAAACAATTTCTTTAAAAAATTCATTTCTCGGGCTTTGGACCTCGGAATTCGATTTCGGGCAGACGCCTAAGTCCCATATTTTCTACGGACCCTCTAGGACCGTCAAATCTTGGGTCCGAGTCCGTTCACCCAAAATATTGACCGAAATCAACTTAAATTCATTTTAAAAGCAAAATTCATCATTTTTCACAGATTTTCATATAATGGCTTTCTGGATACACGTCCGGACTGCACATGTAAATCGAGGTAAGACAAAAAGGAGGTTTTTAGGCCATAGAACACAGAATTTGTTTCTAAAACAAGTGATGACCTTTCGGGTCATCATAAGAAGCATACCAACAAAAATGCCTTAAGTCCAAATCACTCTGTAGCCTATCCAAAACTCACCCAATCCCTCAGGGCTCGAAACCAAACATGCACATAAGTCTTAAAACACCATACGAAACAAACCACCAGGTCTCTGATGCTCATACTTTACCTGCTGACAATTCAAACACCGAGCTACATATGCAACAATATCCTTCTTCATCTTCATTCACCAATAATGATGCCGCAAGTCCTGATACATTTTAGTGGCACCCAGATGAATAGAATACCAGGAACTATGGGCCTCTTCTAGAATCAAGTCACGAAGCCCATTCACATTAGGCACACAAACACGACCCTGCATCCTCAAAACTCCATCATCTCCAACTGTAACCTGATTGGCATCATTTTGCCGCACTATGTCCCTAAGGATAAGCAAATAAGGATCATTATACTACCACTCCCTGATACACTAAAACAAGGAAGACCGAGCGACTGTGCAAGCTAAAACACGACTGGATCAGAAACATCCAACCTTAAAAATTGATTGGCCAAAGCCTGAACATCTAATGCAAGCAGTTTCTCACCGACTGGAATATACACAAGGCTGCCCATACTGGCTGAGTTCTTACTCAAAGCATCGGCCACCACACTGTCCTTCCCGGGAAGATACAAGATGGTGATATCATAGTCTTTCAATAGCTTTAACCACCTTCTCTACCTCAAATTGAGCTCCTTCTTCTTGAACAAATATTGCGAACTCTTATGATCCGTGAACACCTCAAACGTCACGACATATAAATAATGCCTCCAAATCTTTAGCGCGTGAACAATGGCTGCTAGCTCTAAGTCATGAACTAGATAATTTTTCTCGTGAATCTTCAACTGCCATGAAGCATATGCAATAACCTTGCCATTCTGTATCAACACCGCACCAAGTCCAATATGAGATGCGTCATAATATACTATATAGGGCCCTGAACCTATGGGCAACACAACACCAATGTCGTAGTCAAAACTGTCTTGAGCTTTTGAAATCTCGCCTCACGCTTGTCTGACCACCTCAACGGTGCACCCTTCTGAGTCAACTTAGCCATCTAGGCCGCTATAGATGAAAACCCCTCTACAAACCGATGGTATTAACCCGCCAAACCCAAGAAACTTCAGATCTCTATAGCTGATGTGGGTCTAGGCCAGTCCTTGACTACCTCGATTTTCTTAGGATCCACCTGAATACCCTCTACTGATACAACGTGACCCAAGAATGCAACTGAACTCAACCAAAACTCACATTTCAAAAACTTAGCATATAACTGGCTATCTCTCAGAGTCTGAAGAATGATCCAAAGATGCTGCTCATGATCCTCTCAGCTGCGGGAGTAGATCAAGATATCATCAATGAAAACAATCATGAAGGAATCCAGATAGGGCTTGAACACCTGGTTCATGAAATCCATAAATGCTGCTGGGCATTTGTCAAGCCAAATGACATCACTAAAAACTTATAATGCCCATATCGAGTCCGAAAATCTATCTTAGGGACATCAGATGCCCTAATCCTCAACTGGTGGTAGCTAGATCTCTAATCAATCTTTGAAAACACTTTGGCACCCTGAAGCTGATCAAATAAATCATCAATCCTTGACAATGGATACTTGTTCTTGATGGTGACTTTATTCAACTACCGATAGTCTATGCACATCCTCATCGACCCTTCCTTCTTCTTAAAACAACACTGGCGCACCCTAAGGCGAGACACAAGGTCTAATAAAGCCCTTATCAAGCAAATCTTACAACTGCTCCTTCAATTCCTTCAACTCTGGCGGGGCCATACGGTATGGCGGAATAGAAATGGGCTGAGTGTCCGGAGCCAAATCAATGCAAAAGTCGATATCCCTGTCCGGTGGCATCCCTGACAAGTCTACAGGAAAAACCTCTAGGAACTCCCGAACAACTGGTACAGAATCCATGGAAGGAACCTCAGCACTAGAATCACGAACATAAGATAAATAATTCAAACATCCCTTCTCGACGATACATCGAGCCTTCATATAAGAGATAACCTTCTAGTAGTATGACCAGGAGTCCCTCTCCACTCCAATTGAGGCAACCCCAACAAGGCTAAGATCATGGTCTTGGCGTGACAATCCAGTATAGCATGATAAGGTGACAACTAATCCATCCCCAAAATGACATCGAAATCCACCATATCGAGAAGTAGGAGAACTAAGCTCGTCTCAAGACCCCCAATAATAACCACACATAGGTGATAGACACGATCTACAACAATAGAATCCCTCACCGGTGTGGACACATATATAGGAGCACTCAAAGAATCACGAGGCACAACCAAATATGAATAAAATAAGAAGACACATAGGAGTATGTAGACCCTCGATCAAATAGAACTGAAGCATCTCTACTACAAACTGAAATAATACTTGTGATAACAGCATCGGATGCCTCAGCCTTAGGCCTGGCTGGGAAAGCATAACATTGGGGTTAGGCCCCACCACCCTGAACCATGTTCCTAGGACGACCTCCTGCTAGCTGGCTTCCACCTCTAGCGGCCTGGCCTCCACCTCTAGCGGCTTGGCCTCCACCTCTAACAGCCTGACCTCCACCTCTAGTGGGCTGACCCCTACCTCTGGCTCCCTAACACCTACCTCTAGCTGGCTGAGTAGGCGGTGCCAGGATCATGGCACAAGAACCCTGTTGCTATGGCTGAACACCCACCAATCTCGGACAGGTCCTCCAGATATTCCTATACTCACCACACTCGAAACATCCATCCTGATACTGCGGCTGACCCTGACGAGCCGGCTGACCGTGATAATAACTCTGAAGAGGAGGTGATCTGATAGGAGCTGGCAGTGCACTATAAGCTGGCTGCCCTAAATGAGGTACATAAGGACCACAACCCCCTGAAGCTCCATGGGATATCTGAAGTGCTGAATGAAACGGTCTAGGAGGATGGCCCCTACCAAAAGTACCTCGGCCTCCAGATGAGGCCTCACTGAATCCACCGGAGTGATGTGGCCTTTTGTCAGACCCTTGACCACTCCCCTGTGATAGAACCATCTCAACTCGTCTGGCCACATTGGCTACATCCTGGAAAGAAATCTAACTCCCTAACTCCTTAGCCATCTACAATCTGATAGGCTGAGCAAGTCCATCAATAAACCTCCTCACTCTCTCTCTCTCTCTAGTGGGAAGTATAAGAAGAGCATGACGGGCCAAATCAACAAACCTGGTCTCATACTAAGTGACGGTCATAGAACCCTGCTAAAGTTGCTTGAACTGCCTCCGATAGTCCTCTCTCTGAGTGATAGAAAGATACTTCTCCAAAAATAGCTGAGAGAATTGGTCCCAAGTAAGAGCTGGTGACCCAGCTGGTCTAGACAAACAATAATCCCTCTACCATTTCTTGGTAGAACCTGACAGACGAAAGGTAGCAAAGTCGACCCCATTGGTCTCCACTATCCCCATATTCCGTAATACCTCGTGATAATTGTCCAAATAGTCTCGGGGATCCTTTGAAGATATACCGCCGTAGGTAGTGGTGAAGAGCTTGGTGAACTTGTCCAATCTCCACACGGCCTCAAAATAAATAGCTGATCCATCACCGGTCTATGCTACAACATCCGGCAGAACTACCCCAACTGGCTGAGCTCCTGGAGTCTGAAACTGAGGAGTCATCTGCTCCAGGATGTGAGTAGCGGGAGTGTGTTCTCCTCCCCCATCCCGAGAGACGGCTGGTGCTATAGGGAATGTACCGGCCTAAGTAACACTATCCATAAAGGCCACTAGACGGACCAAGGCATCCTGAATTACTAGGTATCTATGATCCCCTTTAGAACCTGAGCTGGCCCCGCTAGAACTGTCTGGGCTGGAGCCTCCTCATCAAACTCTACCTGAGTCTCTGCCGTTGATGCTGCTGCTCGAGCTCTGGGCTAAGCCATGCCCCTGCCTCGGCCTCTAGCACGGCCTCAGCCTTATCCTCTACCCCTCGTAGGATATATCGCTAGGGGCTCAGGCTGCTGATCAGCTGATGAACCGGTACGCATTCTCACCATCTGCTAAGGAACAGAGTAGAGAGTTCAATTAGCATTGAGAGATCAAATCGCACGACAGAGAAGAATAAAAGTGAAATTGTTCCTACCTCCGTAGCCTCTGTGGATAAGCACAGACGTCTCTGTATTGATCCCTCAGAATCTACTAAGTTTGTTTGTGAATTATGAGACTTGGACAACCTATAGCTCTGATACCAACTTGTCATGTCCCGAATTTCCCATCGTCGGTACCATGATGGCACCTAACATCGCACTCGCTAGGCAAGCCAACGTTAGAGTTCTATTCACCTTTTTCCTTTACTTTTTATAATTAAAATTTAACAAACTAAATTAACGGAAATAAAAGAGGAAGTACATAACTAATTGATTATCCTTATACTATTAACAAAACCAAAAAAGTTACCATTCAGAAATTGGTGTCACAACCCACGAACATTCTATGAATATCTACAAGTATTGGTCTGGAAGAAAAGTACATTTGTCTCGAAAGAAAAAAAACAGAAATGTAGAACATAGGAGGGGACGCCAGGGCCTGCAGACGCCTTCATGACTACCTTGGGTCTCCTAGATGAATGCCTGCAACCGACCTCTCGATCAGCCACAACTAGCTCTAAAATTTGCACAGAAAGTACAGAGTGCAGTATCAGTACAACCGACCCCATGTACTGGTAAGTGCAGAGCCTAACCTCGACAAGGTGGTGATGAGGCTATGGCGGGGCATATACAATATAACATGCAACAGTATATAATAAAGAGAAAAGGAAATACGGAACGAAATGGAACAGTAACTTGCAGCAAATAAATACGAAACCCAAATAATTTGCCAGTACTATGTTATAACCAATCCTTAAGAGGGTTACAATACCACAAAATAAAATCACAATAGAGGAAGAATACATAAACAACAAAATGATGCGGCGCGCATCCCGATCCCACCATATAACAAGTAACAATATGAACATTCACCCTTATTACTCCTTGTTGCGGCGTGCAACCCGATCCCACCAGTCCACCGTTATTACTCCTCAATATATCACCCGTATTCCTCCTAATATGGAGTGCAACCCGATCCCACCTGTCCACCCTTATTACTCCTTGTTGCGGCGCGCAACCCGATCCCACCAGACAATCACATTTAACCCTTATTCCTCCTATTGTGGCGTGTAACCCGATCCCACCATATCAGTACCAATCACAAAATAAGAATAGGTATTTCACAATTTAGCTCAAAACCCTCCACAATATTTATACCTCAAACCAAAACAACAGGAAATCTATACAATTATGAAACTTCATCAGTTAATACTACACAGCGAGACCAATCAAAATGTACCATGAAGCACCAATAAACCAACTTAAACCAACAATGTAATATAATGAAACTACGAAATAATTAATAACATCAATAGAGAAAACAACATTTAACAAGAAGCAATTAGACATAGAAGCACCAATAAGCAAGTACCAGTTAAGACAGGACAACAATATACTAGGAACGAGTAAGGGAACAGGCTAAACAGATAATTTGGCGGCGTAAAGGTACTCGTCACCACACCTATACACCACACACATGGAATTTCACATAGCAATTAAGTCGGGGATTCTTAATCCCTCGAGTCAAGGTTAGATCAAATACTTACCTCAATCTAACGGGCAATTCAAAGCTCAATTACCGCTTTACCTCTCGATTCCACCTCCAATCCACTCATATCTTGTCATCATTAACTTAATACCATCAATTATTGCTAAAGAAGTCAATTCTAATGCATAATTATAGGTTTCTCAATATTTTCCCAAAAAAGTCAAAAACCGACCCCGGGCTCGCTCGGTCAAAACCCGAAATTCAGATCAAAACCCAATTAATCATTCACTTCTGAGCCCCTATGTACAATTGATTTTGGAATCCGACCTCAATTTGAGGTCTAATCCCCAAATTTCGAAATCCCTAAGTTCTACCCAAAAATGCCCAATTCCACCATGAAAAACTCTAGATTCTAGGATGAAATTTTGTAAAAATATGTAATAGATTGAAATAAATGAGTTAAGAATCATTTACCTATGATTTGGGGAAGAAATGGTCTTTGGAAAATTGCCTCTTGCGGTTTAGGTTTTGAAGAATGGGAATGAATGAAAAATCCCGTCCAAAATATTTTTTGAACAGTTGCAGGTATCGCATTTGCGATCTTGCGATCAGGGGTTCACAAATCCAAACTCGCAAATGCGGACATTACTTTGCAAATGCAAAAAATGGCTTGGCTTGCTAACATCGCAAATGCGAACAAATGTTCGCAATTGCGGCATGTTCATATCGCAATTGTGATCCTGAGTTTCGCAATTGCGAAGGTTCCCTCCTAGCCCTTCTGATCGCAAATGCGATGCTCGCATTTGTGAGCCAGACTTCACAAATGCGAAGTCTGCAGACCTAAAGCATGCCAACAAATATTCCTTAAGTCCAAATCACTCCGTAGCCTATCCAAAACTCACCCGAGCCCTCGGGGCTCGAAACCAAAGATGCACACAAGTCTTAAAACATCATACGAACTTGCTCGCATGATCAAATCGCCAAAATAACACCTAGAACTAAGAATTTAGTACAAAATTGCATGAAATTTTCAAGAAAGTTACAAAACTTCTATTTTCTCAACCAAGGGTCCGAATCACGTCAAATAAACTCCATTTTCACCAAATCTCACTGACATGACTCAAATATCATATTAAATCTATAGCGGGCTCCGGAACCAAGATACGGTCCCGATACCAATGAGATCACACATTAATCAATTTCTTTAAATCCTTATAATTTCAGTTTAACAATTTTCATCAAAAATTTATTTCTCGAGTTAGGGACCTCGGAATTCGATTCCGGGCATACGCCTAGGTCCCATATTTTACTACGGACCCTTCGGGACCGTCAAAATATTAGTCCAGGTCCGTTTACTAAAAATGTTGACCGAAGACAACTAAAATCAACTTTTAAAGTCAAAAATTATCATTTTCTCAAATTTCCACATAAAGGCTTTTAGAAGCATGCTCGGACTGCGCACACAAAATGAGGAGAAAAAATGATGTCTTGAAGGCCTTAGAACCCCGAATTGGGCTCTAAAACACAAGATGACCTTTTGGGTCATCACAATCGCGAACGAGAAGGCTGACAAGCCTGAGCTTCGCGAACGCGGGGTACAGCTCACGAACTTTAAGAAGAAGGAGCTCACCCCGCAGGCCCATCTCCCTACATGAATGTAGGCCTCCTCATACGAACACAGAGGCCACAAGTCCCAGACCTTCACGAACGCGGGTAAGGAGTTGCGAACGCATAGAGAAAATATCAACCCCTCACCTTTTCCTTCTCCGCGAATGCGACACAACCCTCGCGATCAGAAAGAAGGAAACTAGAACCAGTACACCAAATTTTTGATACTTAGCTCCGGGCGGTCCGAAATTCACTCGAGCCACCTGGGATCCCGTCCAAGTGCACCACCAAGTCTATAAACATAATATAAACCTGCTCGAACTCTCAAAATGCGTAAAACAATATTTAAACTAAGAATCGCACCCCAAAACCAAATTGAATCAAATTATCAACTTCAAGTTTTTAACTTGCCCCAAACGTACCGAATCATACTTAGACTACTCAAAATGACACCAAATTTTGTGTGCAAGTCACAAATTACCGTATAGAACTATTCTCAGGATCAGAATCCCAAACGGACCTTGATAACATCAAACCTTACTCCAAACTAAACTTAAAGAACTTTAAAACCTTCAATGCGCCAACTTTTAACTTTATGCGCCAAAACGCTCTCGGGCCATTCGAAACCCGATCCGACCATACACCGGAGTTCTAAATCATCATACGAACTTTTGGAACCTTCGAATACTGATTTAGGGGTCGCTTACTCTAAATTTTGATTCAAGTCAAACTTATCCATTTTAAGCCTTTATTAAGAAACTAAGTGTTCCGATTTCAACCCAAACCCTTTCAAAACCCTAACTAACCATCCCCGCAAGTCATAAAATAGTAAAAGCACATATGAGGGGTATTATTTAGGAGAACATAGATCTAGAAATTAAAATGACCAGTCAGGTCGTTATATTACACATTTAATAGTGGTTTTGAATTGGTTTTCTATCATACTCACAATTGCCTTTCTGACTTGTAGGACATTACCTTTGCAACTCAAGAGTTGGTTCCAAGTGGACCTACTATTGTTATATACTAGGATAAGGAAATATTTGAAGTTATTATGTGTGGACACATGGTAAGGGCCCTATAGATCTAGATGAAGTATTTCAATGATTTTAGTGGTGTCAGTTGTTTTTTGAGGAAAGGGAAGCCTAGACTGCCTAGCCATAGGGAAAATGGTACATATGAAAGGTTGTTTGGTAGAAAAGGTTGCATGTATAGTGGAAATACCTCTTATTTTACTGAAGGGTACATGACCAAGTCTGAAATGCCATAATAGTTCTACATTATCACTAAGAGATGAGCAAGAAGACAAACCAGAAACACTATTTTTATTATTTTAATTGGAATTATTTACAATAGGGAATGTATTGTGGGAATGAGATAGACAGTGTATAACATTCATATTATCAGCATGAATAGAAAAACAAGGAAGATCACATTTTTGTTTAGATGCAAGACTACCTTTCTTTAGACACTTAGAATAGAGGAAGTACAATTCATCACATATCTTACCAATCTTCAGAGACCTCTTCTGCGAAGGGGCCTGTAGTAGACAGGAAGTGTCAGAAAAGGATGCAATGCATTTGAGATGTATTGCTAAGGAACTGATAGACACTAGATTGAATTTGAAGGATGGAACAAACAAGACTTTGTACATAACAATTTTAGGTGTCAGGGGCACAGCTCCAATTTCAGTTTCTTTAACTTTGTAACCATTTGGAAGTTTAACTAACAGAGGATATGGTAAACTTATAATATTTTGTAAGTGAGTTTTGCTAAAAGTCATACGGTGTGATGTCCCAGAATCTAATATTCATCAGTCAACTTTTTTAAAATATTTTTATGATAGATTATCAAAATCAATTGAAGAGGTGCAAGCAATTATACCTGCAAAGTTCATAGAATCTCCACTGACACATTTGCACTGGTTGAGTTTTCTTCAGTACTGCCAATCTGAAAATGCTGTAGCAGGCTGAAAATTTGTCCATACTGCTCCTTTAAAACACTCATGCTTTGATTTTCTCCTTGGTGTTCCCTCCTCTCCTCTATCTATGTTTGCAACTGCATTTGCCATGGTGTTCTTTCCTTTATTGAACCTTGCATTGTTGTTGTATCCTTGAGAACTTTGTTTGTACTGTTATGACCCTTAATTAAAACCTTGACGGTATCCATGTAGTTTATAGCACTTGTCTTTCATGCGACCTGGTCGTTTGCAATGGTCGCAAAAAGGTTAGGGTTTGTTGTTTGTAATCTCATTTCCAGTTGAGTACTTTGTTTTGAAGGTTCTTCCTCCTAGATTAGCATTCACTGTAATAAAATCAACAGTTAGCTGATTTCTTGGCCTGAACTCCCTCTGCTTTTCCTCCTGTATCAGTAGAGCAAATGCATGTATGGATGACAAAAGATTCATCATGGGTATGCTTCCTCAAACAACTGTATAAACTTCATTGAGTCCCATTAGAAATTGTATCAATCTTTTATCTTGTTCTACCTTATGCATATTTTCCTCTGTCCATAGGTACACACACAATGGCAATGAGTTTTGATACTCAAAGTATTCAATTCTTCCCAGAGCTTCTTCATTTTTGTGTAGTGGCCAGTGATGTCAAGTGCTCTATAACTCAAGTCATTGATTTCTTTCTGGATTTGGTACAACTTAGATCCATTAATCTGATCATATCGATCCTCTAGTTACTTCCACAGCTCAACAAAATCATTCACATACTCAAAACTATTAGCAATGTACTTTGCCAGAGAATTTAGGATCCATGAGGTGACCATATCATCACATCTCTCCCACTGACGAAAATATGGAGATGTTGCATCGAGTCTCTTACAATCCCCGTTAATAAAACCTAATTTATTTTTCACTAAAAGAGCTCTGAATACACTTCTTCTACAGGAACGACATCCAATTCTATCAAATGGAACAAGTACCAGTGTGGAACCAGAGTTGTCGGAAGGATATGTGTAAAGAGGGCTAGTTGTATCGATTACTACCTGTGTTGTTGCCGTTATTGTCATCTCTTCAGTCTGGGCTACAATCGCCATTGAAATTTTGCAAAATCAGTTAGATTGATATTCGTGTAACTGAAATATAGCTCAATTTCTTCTATTTTTTGATGAATCGTCACTATATGCGTTCGATCGGGATTTTCCCCAAATTGTTGGTTGACAAAGAACCCTAGGTTACTCAGTGATTAGAATCAACAGAAAATCAATAGAAGGGCGTGGTCGATGAGAGAACCTCCGCTCTGATACTATGTCAAGATTATAGATGTTGATTAAGCTCTGTATCTCCTCCAATGGAGGATTCAGTAGCTTCAAGAAGATGGAGTTCGTAGAGACAGAAATGAGAGTTGTACGTTTCTCTTTATAAGTCTATTTCTTTAACTAGTGTCAAGATTATAGATGTAGACTAAGCTCTGTATCTCCTCCAATGGAGGATTCAGTAGCTTCTAGAAGATGGAGTTCGTAGAGAGAGAAATGAGAGCTGTAGAAAATCTCTAACTTTGTGAGATAAAACTCTAAGTCTTGTATTGAGTAATATTCAGTTATATACAAGTGTACAACTAAGATACAGCTGGAAAGAGAATAAACCTCCACTAACAAATCTGTTAACAGACTATGCTAACTAACACTAACTAACAGTGTGCTGACTCAACTCAATTACAATATAAATATAGTCTTAATACAAATAGTATTAATTATACTGAAACTGTACAAAATTGTTACGAGACAATAAATAAATGGTGCAAATAATTAACTAATAAAAAAGCAGTGCAAAGATGATTGAAGGCCTCCGAAGGGACCACGTCCAAGTCAAATGAATGGAACGAATAAAGATGAGGATTTAACATAAATAATTCTCATGAACATCAATCATATAGTACACAGATATTCATGAACATTTGAACTTGGGTCTCTACTGAATTTGAATTTAACTTGCTGGAAAACCTTTTCTTAATTTGGCTTGTTCTTCTCCTAATGTGAACAGAAGCAATTTATGCCATCTTTTATACAAGGCGTGGATGCATGTTGTTGCCCTCTCCTCTTCCCCAAATTAAAAAATATCCAAGTAGTTTAAAAGGACTAATTAATCAATTACACAATTCAATTCTAAGATCCAATCTACTAACGTATTCCCGTTCCTATCCAAGTCCATTCTGCGAGAAATTAAAGCAGAAGAGAATTGAGAGAGGAACTCATCTTGGCCCATTGACAACGTAACCCCCTTTACGTTAGGCTCGCGAATGAGAGCAGGACGCACCTAAATACATATTGGGCCTCTACAGAAGACTCAGTTAACTCATTTCGGACTGGTCATTCAAAAATAGTCAGCGTTTACGAAGTCAATGAAAAATAGTCACTATTTTGCTGCAATAGAGACCGATCCAGCATAATATACTGGAGTTCGATGCACCTGTGTATGAACTCCAACATATTATGCTGGACCGGTATACTTGCTGACTCCAGTATAATATACTGGAGACTGAAGCACCGGTGTTCCAAACTCCAGTACATTATACTGGACAATTATACTTGCTGGAACTCCAGTATATTATGTTGGAGTTCTAGTGTACTTATGCTGAAACTCCATCATATTATGCTGAAGTTCCAGCATACTTATCCTGGAACTCCAGTATAATATGCTGGAGTTCAAGAATACTTATGTTGGAACTCCAGTATAATATACTGGCGTATTTTTCGGGTTTTGAACAATGTTTTCGCTCACATTTATCTTTACATGAAAAGTGGCTAAATTTCGATTACTTTTAAAACTGAGCTATTTTTGAATGACTAGTTGTAAATATGACTATTTTTGAATTTCTCTCCATTAAGAGGGATGTAATGTAGCGAAAATATTTGGAATTTTCCTGGCAATTTTACACTGTGGGTGTGTTTGGTATGACAAAAAATTTCCTATTTTCCACTATTTAATTGCACAAAATAGTTTGGAAAATAATATCACATTTTCCTGAAATTGAAGGAAAATGATTTCCCTATCCCCCGCCAAAAAAAAAAAACATTACCATTTTTTTGTGTTTTTCGAATTTCGGTTTGGATTACGGTTTTGCCCAAAGTATGCCCACCCCTACATATAGCTATGACTTTTTGCACCAAAATGTATAACTATATTTCTAACACAAAATCATAAAACTTTCAACAATTGTCAGAAAACGTAACCTTTTATGCAATTTTTTTTTTCTGTTTTTTATTTTCAATCTTTTTATTTCTAATATAATAAATATCCCCCACTGCGGCAATATATATATATATATATATTCAGTTCTGGTTTTTTCATTTTTGAGTTTACATGTTCAAAATTTTACGAGTTCCAAAGTTATGAGTCAGAGGTTTATGTGTTTGGAAGTTAGCGGATTTAGAAATTATAGAGTTTACGGGTTCGATGTTTGCGAGTTTGAAAGTTTAGCGGTTTAGAAGTTTATGAAATTTGTGGGTTCGGAAGGTTGTTGGTTCGAAAGTTTATGGGTTCATGTTTATTGTATTTAATTATTTATGAATACTTTTGAGAAGTTATTTTCCTTAATTTGCATATCAAACAACGTAGCTTCAAGTACCTTGGGTCAGTTATCCATGGGGGAGGGGATATTGATGAAGATGTCGCACACCGTATTGGGGTAGGATGGATGAAGTGGAGGTTAGCATCCGGAGTTTTGTGTGATAAAAGAGTGCCAACAATACTCAAAGGTAAGTTCTATAAAACGGTGGTTAGACCAGCAATGATGTATGGGACAAAGTGTTGGCCTGTTAAGATCTCACATATCCAAAAGATGAAAGTAGCTGAAATGAGAATGTTGAGGTGGATGTGCGGGCACACCATGATGGACAAGATTAGAAATGATGATATTCGGGAGAAGGTGCACGTGGCTCCCATTGATGACAAGATGCGAGAAGCGCGACTCAGATGGTTCGGGCATGTAATGAGGAGAAGCCCAGATGCTCCAGTGAGGAGGTGTTAGCGGCTGGTTGTGGAGGGCATGAGAAGAGGTAGAGGGCGGCCTAAGAAGTATTGGGGAGAAGTGATCAGACAGTATATGGCGAGACTTCAGATTTCCTAGGACATGACACTTGATAGAAATTTGTGGAGGTCGAGTATTACAGTTGTAGGCTAGGAGCTAGTTGAGTCTTGCGTTACTTTGTTCCATTGTGAGCCTAGTCTGGTAAGGTTTTAATCGAAAATTACTAGGGGCATTGTCGTGCCTTAATATTTTCTCTTTTCGGTGCTAGATCTATTTACTAGCCATCATTTCTGTCTTGTATTTTCTTATGCATTTTAGGTTCCTATTTTTCCTATGATCTCTATGGTGAAACTAATATTCTCCCCTTTTGTTTTTCTGATTTTTCTTATTATCTTGAGCCGAGGGTCTTTCAGAAACAGCCTCTCTACCCCTTTGGGGTAGGGGTAAGGTCTTCGTACATACTATCCTCCCCAGACCCCACTTGTGGGATTTTCCTGAGTTGTTGTTGTTGTTGTTGTTGTTGTTGTATATCAAACATCGGAAAATGAGTAAGATTACTACTTTTTTCAAGAAAATATTAACGCACCCTGTATCTCCCCTTCCTTTTTGTGTATTTTCTCCTTTTTGTTTGGTGTCCAAGTCTTTTTCTGCAGAGTCGTGGAGTGACTCCAATTCTTTACTCATATTTCATTGTGAATTTCTATTTCCTACTTCGATTTTAACCTGAATGGACGATTACCACGTAAATAACATATATGCTATTCTCTGTCTATTTTTAGTTTATTCAATTGCTTCTACGTTCCTTACTACTCGTGGTTGATGGTATAGGATAATTAATCACATTATAAAATTCGCAAAAATAATATGTGTCTGGTTGGCCGCATACTTAGAAAAAATAACTTCTGCACATAAATAATCCATATAACAATACATAAATTTCCTTTTAGATTAAGTAATTTGTGTATAAAATACTTTATTTTTAATCACTGCATAAACAATTCATGCATTATAATTTTCACATAACTAACATGTGAATTAAATGACCTTTGTGCGGAACTTGTGAAATTCAATGATGATTAGAAGCATGGCATATAAATAAATAAATAAATAAATTACACAAGCTATTTTTAAGCTTAAACTTGAATCGTACCGATAAAAAGATTCTATTAATCCAAAAAGATTAAAAGGGGATATTACGCATTATGAAATTTTAGCTTATTGTTTATAAGATACCATAGATGCGTTCTAGAAATCAAAACCAAACAGAAAAAATTACAATCATTTATATAGGACTTGTACCATTGTAGCTAGAGCCAAAGAGAGACGGTATAAATACATATATATAAATAACTCTTATCCACCATATTTATTTATTATAAGCTTACAATTAAGTGACTACATAATTGCCTGATTATGCTCCATGGTCACATTCGTAGGTACAAGTCTTGCTCTTATCGCCCGAACTTCCTCAACACTAGTTTGAAATGCCCTGGCCACGACTTCGTCTGGAATTTGAGGTCTACTCGCAAACATGGAAAGTGCAATAACCTGAACACCAGGATTTTGGCTGTTAAAGGCCACAATAATAGTTGCGTTACCTCTGCCAACATTAAAGCTGAAATGGATGAGCCCTCTTGGGAAAACAAAGACTTCACCCTTTGTGATCAACTTGTTAACAAAAACATTGTCCGTAGTGATAAATTCAGCCCTTAATTGACCTTCAAGTACGAAAATTATTTCTGTGGCTCGAGGGTGAGTATGTGGAGGGTTTAAACCATCAGGATCGAAGTCTACTCGAGACCATGACATTCCCAGTGTGTTAAGGCCAGGCATGTTAAAAACGTTGGCTACCGCGACTCGAGTGCCAAATATGTTGGGTTCTCCTGGTTGTGCAATTCCCATTGATGCAAAATCTTCTGGAGTGAATGTAAAGTTCCTTTTGCATGAAAATCCATTCACCGTTATAGCTGTTTCACGTATATATTAAAAAAGGTTATATGAGTAATTAAATAAGAATAATCAACATTACGATTATATATATATATTGTGTGTGTGTGTGTTTTAAATTGCTCCAAAGATGCTTTAAACTAGCTAGACTTTTTGCTTATACTAATTTTTATGTTTACATAAGAAAATAATTTTGACAGATGAGTAATTAGTTGTATAATTGGTAGAAGCAACAGACATTGAGAAAAGAGACATACATTAATTCTCTATCAATGAAAAACATAACTGTTTATTATAATAAGTAAACCATAGAGAAAATGAGATGATAAGAAATTGGTTATTGGAAATGAAATACTAACATGAGTTGTAATCAGCGACACAAATATCCTGAAGTGGATCTGGATCTGACGCAGAAACTCTGTTAAAAGTAATAGTTAAAATGGTGATGGCTACCTTGAAAAGGATCATGTAAGCCATGGATAGGATTAGAGGAAGTTATAAGAGGAGAGAAAACGGTAGCTTTATTTATAATTAAGGGGCGTCATCATATTTATATTATTATATATAGGAGTTTCTCTTGATCAGGATTGATCTAGCCATGGCTCTACAAGTAATTCTGAACTCAATCTTTCATTTTAACGATTCCAACACGTAAGGAATAATAGTAACAAAATTTTGCAAATCATATATGAAATCTCATATGTGTGCAAGCCTAGTCCCCTTTAAAGTAATATAATTGCACCAAGGCAATTGTATTACTTCCATGTCTAAATCAAATTAATGTAATCATCTAGAAGACCACCTTCTCCCATAATTTGTTACCTAGTAAAATGAAAAATAAAAATGATGAAAACGTATAGAGTTTCCACTCATAAGACAAATTCCTTCACTAAAGTTACTGTAGTACTCATTCCTTTCTCCAGAAAGGAAATAAAAAGCATATGAAATGTTGAAATTGCTGGAAACTAGTAGTGTTCCACTGAATACAAACTAATATTAAATCACTGTACTCATTCCTTTATCCAGGTAATTATATTGACGCCTGGTATACTAACTGGTGTAAAAGCTGCGTATTGAATTAAATAAAGCCTTTTGATATTAACATCAATTTCCTATTAAGTAGCAAGCTCAAAATTGATGCTTTTTCCAAATGATTGGATAAAGAGTAAATATGTAATCTCAAGTGGCAAATGCATCTTGATTTAACACTATCTCTGATGTAAGATATATATCCAATCAGACGCTTAACAAGAAACAAGCACCTTCCTGAGACGTTAGAACTCTTTGTGAATTTAAGATAATTATCAGTGACTTTTGTGGTCTGTGTTGGCTGGATGGTTACCGTATTATTATTTGGAAAGAAATGTAGCGTGAGGTTGAGTTTTCAAAATAATTACAATTGTTCCGACATTGTGGAAGATTAGTTCCCCTCCTCCCTCTCCCTCCCCAAATAAAATAAAATATATCCAAGTAGTTTAGGTTCTACATTGACCTTAAAAACAGGGAGAATATATGACTTAAAAATACCAATTACTCAATTCCACAATCCAATCTAGTAATCTACTAATGTATTTCCATTCCTTTACTAGTCCTATCTATAAGGAAACATAAGAGACTAGAGAGAGGATCTCATCATGCCCGTTGTCTCTTTATGTTAGGCTTTCGAATATTAGTGAGAGCAGAACACACATTAATATTCTGGCCTGATCCAAAGACTTGTTACCTCATTAAGCTTTGCTAAGGCCTTTTCAAATTGGGTTTTGTTCTTCACTTTTGGTCGCGGGATGTATAATATATGCATTATCGATGTATAATGTATATGTATATATATATATATATATATATATATATATATATATATAATCTATGTATACTGACTAAAAAAATAAATAATGAATCTGATTGGCTATTTATGTAACTGCATATCCCTCTCTTTGTATGTTTTCTCTTTTTTGTTGAGTGCGAATTTTTTTCCACAGTCCTGGATTAATCCACTTTGTGACTCGTATTTGACAGTAAATTTGTATTTCCTACGTTGCTTTTAATCGAAAGGAAGATTACAACGTAAATAATATATATAATGTTCTCTGTATATTTCTAGTTTACTAGGCTTAGGGTACGCACGATGTACGTGAATCCTGTCTCAATACAACAACAACAACAACAACAACAACAACAACAACAACAACAACAACAAAAAACTACCCAGTATAATCCCACAAATGGGGTCTGGGGAGGTAGGATGTACGCAGACCTTACCCCTACCTTACTCACTGAGAATCCTATCTCAATGATCTTGAATATTGGTTGTGTCTAACTAACTTAATAATTAAAGAAACTATCTCAGAAGTCCGCAATTATCAATAATTCAACATAAAATTTATTTCATGTTTGCAATTTAGTAATTTCAGTTTCACGCGCAAGAATCATGAAAATCTAAATAATCTTGAAGAATACAAATTACAACATATAAGCAAGCAACTAATAATTAGTGAACTTTAAGTAAACACTAAATCAAAGTGCATGTCACGACCCAAAAATTCACCGCAGGCATCGTGATGGCACCTAGTTTATAAGACTAGGTAAGCCGATTACTATACAATTAAGACAGTTTTTAACAATGATAATTTGAAATATAGTTTAACATAAACATCGAAACAAAAGCAGAATAAGCCTACGCGGCAATAATCATAACAACCTCCCAATATGGGTAGTACAAAGTCACGAACTCTAGTTGAATACAAGGAATGATCTTAAGGATCAAAATACAATACTGTTCAAATGACAAACTGATAGTACAATGTAACGAAAGGATTCCAAGGGTTTGCGATGACCAAGCAGCTCTACCTTAGATCCTCACGATCAACAAGCTAACTCTTCCGGGTCCAATATCTCCAATACCTAGCTCTGCACAAAAATATGCAGAAGTGTATTATGAGTACACCATGGTTGGTACCTGATGGTAGGCTATAATCTCGTATTTTAGTCACTTATTTCACTCTAATTCATTGCACTTTAATTGTGTTTGAGTTTTAATTGTTAGTGTTTTGTACGTATTGTGTGTTTTATGCCTTGTAGGAGTGATTTTGAGTGTTGTAGATGTTACAGAACTAATTTCAGTTAATTGGAGCTTTGAAGTCTGAGTAAAAGCCCAAAGAATTAAGCCGGGATCATGTTCGGGGGTCGGGGACCAAGCCTAGAGATCAAAAATCGAAGTTTGAACCGTACTATAAGATAATCCCATAGCAACATTGCGTGAGGCACCGCGGATCTACAAAACCTGCTGCCTGACAGAAGTTGAGCTCTCTGGATTTCCCCACTAATGCCCTGCACGGCGTATCGCCCCATGCGGCGCGCTTGTGCAATTTTTATAGAGCCAATGTCCTATTTTGGCTAAGAGAAGTTGGTTTCGTCTGGGTCCGATCCTACTTGGTATAAATATATAAAAAAAATATTATTTTCTGGACTTTTGACACGTATTCGATCTAAGGAGGCTAAGGAGGAGTTGGAAGAATACGAGCACAAGGATTTCATCATTCCTTCCTCACTCAAGACCCGAGTTTGGATTGAATTTATGTTTTCCTATACTTTTATTATATTTGTGATGAATTACTCCATGTCTATGGAGTAGTTCCCATTAGGGTTTGATGGATTTGGTATATTGATGATTGTTTGTGGGTTATAACTCTATTTTTATGTATTGAAGCGTTTTTGGATGATTTAATTGTTGAATCTATATTCACTTGTTCATGTAATCGAGAGAGGCATAACTTGTGATATCTTTGCATTATATTATTGGTTGAGTTCATTAATTCTTCTTAGTAATCGAAAGAGGCTAGGTGAATAATTGATTAAACTTAGTTAGGAGGATAATCAAGAGAGGTTCTCCTAAAGACTAATCCACTACGTATTCTTGCATATCTTCACAGAGCTTAAATTGGTTCATATCGTGATGTTGAAACTTAATCGAGAGAGGAGTTTCTACTTAACGTTTGAACTAATAGTTGAGTGAATTCGAGAGACTCACTTGAATATTAGAAGTGAATTATCTAGAGTTAAATCTTAGACAATTATCATGCACCTATCCTATCAAAACTCTATCTTGTCCTACTGATAACCTTATTTGCTCATTTCTTATTTCGATTGTCACTAGTCAATAACTTTAGATTTTTAGTTAATTTTATTATTAATATCATAAATCTCAATTGTTGATCTTCGTGGATAGCAATCAAGCTGGAAACTACGAGAGTATTATTTAACTCCAATCCCTGTGGATATGATATTATACTATACTATATTTGATTAGCGAGCATAATTTAAGTGTGTGTTTCGAACTTGTCAAATTTTTGCGTTGTTGCTGGGGATTGTCCATTAATAGTGTTTGAAATAGTTTTTAGTGCTAATTCAGGAATTTTCCTTTTATTTTATTTTTCTCTTTTTACGGTTGGTATTCTTAGACTGTGCGCAGGTTACATGTTAAGATTAGTGCATGACTCGAGCTTTTAGGAAAGAAGTGCTACCCTACGAACCAGAGATAGAAAACAACTGCAACAGCTGCGGAAGGAAAGAAATCTCATCGAGACATTAGAGAAGGTTGGGCAACCCTCAACCAAAGGAACTGTGGCTGGAGATAGTGATGAGATTGTAGATTTGGCTGCAAAAGAGGCAGCCCAACAACGAGAAGAAGCTTCTAGGTATGCTGAGGAAGCAGCTATTAAAGATACATAGATTATATATGAAAAAGAGAGGGCTTAGAGACTTACACAAAATCAACCCTTAGCTGCAGACCAGTTCGGAAATATACCTCCCGTAGGCCTGGGAGATCACTGGACGATTATGCTAGACCGGTCTACAACCAAGGATTACCCAGTGTGAGACAACCTCCAATTGCAGCTAACATTTTCGAGTTGAAGCAAGGGTTGCTTCAAACCCTTCAAAACTACTGTGTCTTCAAAGGAAAAATGAATGAAGATCCAAACAAACATTTAATGGACTTCGAGGAGATTATAAATACATTTCAATACAATGGTGTGCCACAAGATGCAGTGTATTTAAGGGCATTCCCCTTTACATTCAAAGATGATGCAAAACAGTTGCTTCGAAGCTTGCCCACGGGATCAATTAGAACATGGGATGAGATGACCAGAAAATTCCTTGATAAGTATTTCTCATCAGCTAAAATGGGCAAGTTCAGAAGAGAAATCCATAGCTTCTACAAAAAAGAAACTAAACTATTTTTGAAGCATAAGAGAGGTTTAAGGAGATAGTGCGAAAGTGTCAACATAGCGGGATTGAACTCTGGATGAAACTCCAGGACTTTATGAATGGATTGACATCAGCCACACGTAGAATATTGAGCAATGCAGCTGGTAGCCCATTGATGAAGAAGACTCCAGAGGAGATAGTTACAATTATTGATGAGTTATCTGAAGATGCAAATCAGTGGCCCTATGAGAGTGTTAAAAGAAGAAAATCAACTAATGTTCACCAAGTTGATGTTAATATATCTGTGCAGGTACAACTTGATTCTATGGATAAAGAAATACAGAAGCTGACCTTAGCTACAATATAAAGTGAGCCTCATACAACGTGTGATATACGTGGAAGAGGACACCCTACTCTTGAGTGTCAAACTTCAATTGAGGAAGTGAGTGCTGTGGGAAATTAGAACTTTAATGCAATAGGTCAGAAGAACCCCGATTTTTTATGGAGTTCACCTGAGGGTACCGCAAATGCATGGCAACAAAACAACCCCAACTTTCAGGGACAAGGAGCTCCGGGCTTTATGAATCAGTTGAGGCCGTAGTTTCAGTCTCAATAGCCAAATCAGCCTGGTCTAGAGGATCTAATGAAGACTTCCATTATCAAGATAGATGAGAGGCTAGATGCCCATAGAACAGCTATCAAAAACTAGGAACATCCTTTCGAAAACTAGAAAGACAAGTTGGGCAACTTGCAACAATACTATCTAAGAGGGTTCCAGAAACTCTCCCTGCTGATACCGAGAGAAATCCCAAAGAAATAGTGAATGTTGTGACCTTGAGAAGTGGGCAAGTGTTGAAAGATCCCACTGCGATCCAAAAAGATGTGATACCTATAAAAGAAAGTGGGGAGCAGCTGAAGAATGATGTTGATAAGAAGAATAAAGGCCTGATAAAAGTTGAGAAAAAGAAGAAGGGAGAAACTTCAAGAAGGGAGGAACATGACGAGAGCAAGCATATGCCTGCTCTACCTTTACCCCAAAAGCAATAAGAGAAAAGCTAGACAAGTAGTTTGAGAAATTTCTGGATGTGCTTAAACAAGTTCATGTAAACTTAACATTCACAGAAGTGCTTTCACAAATACCAGCTTATGCCAAATTCTTGAAGGAGATCCAGGCAAAGAAGAGGAAGATAGAGGAGACCTTAGTGGTCAAGCTCATAGAGCATTGCAATGCGATATTGCAAAACAAACTCCCACAAAAGTGTGGAGTTCTAGGGAGTTTTACTATACCTTGCTTTTTAAGCTATATTAGTTTTGATAATTCTTTGTGTTATTCAGGTGTCTCAATTAATTTAATGCCTCTATCTATTTACAGGAAACTAGAGAAGGAGATCGGAAAGATAAGGTCTACACCAATTTCTTTGCAACTAGTAGACCAAACAACTCTAATACCCGAGGGGATACTGAAATATGTATTAGTTCGTGTGGATAAGTTCGTATTTCCCTTAGATTTTATAGTGGTGAATATGGAGGAGAACAAGAAAGTCCCCCTCATCCTAGGAAGACCATTCTTAGCAACAGGAAGAGCAATATTAGATATACAAGAAAAAAACTCATTCTTAGCGTGGGTGAGGAGACTGTGACTTTCAAGATGGATATAGAAAAGGGGGCACAAAAGGAAAGATCAGCTGCAAGTGTTTAATAGAAAGTGAAGGGCGTGAAAGAAAATGTCTCAGTAAGTGAGAAAGATAAGTATGGGGTGTACCCCAAGAAGGCTGAGAAGAAGCTATCTGCATGGATGTGTGGATTAGTTCAGGCACGAGGAATGGAGCTCGACTTTGACTCAAACCCCCACTAGATGTTTATGGAAGTTTCCTTTACCTTATGCTTTTTAATTGTGTGTCATGTTGACATGCCACAACTTAAAGTGTGGGGTGGGGATATGTTGTATGTATGTATATTAGTTTTAGTTTTGCTTTTATTAGTTTTAGTAGTTGGAGATAGAATTGTTTTTTGAAAAAGCATAAAAATTTTAAAATTTTCGATTTTTCCCGATGATGGATATCATCGATTGGTTTCTTGAGAGATTTAAGTCAAAATGGAAAACACAAAAAGATTTTTTTGTAAGTAGTGTAATAAGTCCCCCCTTGGTTTTGTTTTGTGTCGCAGTTCTTTTCCAAGAGTTTTGTTTGAACCGAGTGTACTTAGTTTTTCTTTTTATTAGGAGTAGGAAACTTTGTGCTATAATTTGAATTGAATGCAATTCTCTTGATTTTGTTATGCTTTGAGAATAACAACTGCTTTAGTTGTGACGCTTAGGTTCAGTTTTTGACTCTTGCATAAGTACCTTAAATAGTATGATCTTAACTTTGCTTAAATGCTTTGACTAGAGTGTCTTGATGAGTCCAATCTTGAGCGTGTTTATGTTCCATGTGTGTGTGAGGTTTTGTATTATTCCGTGCATTTTATTTGATGTATAGAACTTGCCCCGTGTGTTTGCAAAGCGAAATAGTAGTTCTATTCAGTCTTGAAAGTGATATAGACGTTTCTTTGTTGAGCTAGATATATGTTTACCCACCTAATTATTATTTATCTTAGTTAACCCCTTTGAGTCTGTAATCCTATTTCTTTGGCAACTATATTACAAGCCTTACCTATTTGTTTGAATTGACTATCTATTTGAATATTTTCACCTCTCGTGAGTACTAGAATTTTTATGAACTTTGTAAAAGTTAAAGTGTGGGGTGTTGGTTTGGCTTTCGAGTGGAACTATTGAAATAGGGAGAAAGGTGCAATGTTTTGTAAAAGTAAGAGCCACTTGAAGTGAAAAAAAAAAGAGATAAAAAATAGTTGTACTGTTGTGCAAATAGTTCGTTGATAGTGGTAACTCTTGATGTAATTGTGCTTAAACAAGTAGGGAGTTAAAGTATATTGATGTGAATGTGGAGTCATGGTTTGACATAAGTGTGGAGTTTTTAATGTTAAATTGTATGTATTAAAAGTACTTAGGGAGGTGTAGTCGCTCTTATATCTAAATGTATCCTACCCGTCCCGTAGCCTATATTACAACCAATTAAAGTCCTATTTGATCCTTGACCAAATGAACTCAATTAGTAGAGTAGTACACTACGGGAAATCCTATGGTACGTCTTTTGTGGCATACGAATGCTATTTTTGAGAGTGAGCGAATTCTTTCTATCTTGAGTTTCTAATTGTCCTTAAATTTTATTGTGTGTGAAAATACTATCTATTGTTGTGTGAGGGCACTTGATTCATGAAGGAAAGGTAAGTTCATTGACCTCTGTGTTAGAGTAAGTGAGTGGGTTGTGAAAAATGCGTGGTGCTTTTGAGTCAAAACTTGAGGCGAGGATGTTACGTTATTGTGCTTAATCTATTTTAAATATTCTTGATATGATGAGTTAGGAGAGTTGTTTAAAAAGGCCGTGTCCATATGAAGTGTAGTTTGATTGCTCGAGGAAGAATAATGATTTAAGTGTGGTGTGTTGATGGTAGGCTATAATCTCGTGTTTTAGTCACTTATTGCATTCTAATTCACTGCACTTTAATTATGTTTGAGATTTAATCGCTAGTGTTTTGTACTTATTGTGTGTTTTATGCATTGTAAGAGTGATTCCAAGTGATGTAGATATTACGAAGCTAATTTGAGCTAATTGGAGCTTTGAAGTCTAAGTAAAAGCCCAAGAGATTAAGCCGGGATCGTGTTCGGGGGTCGAGGACAAAGCTTGGACATCAAAAATTGAAGTTTGAACCATACTATAAGAAAATCCCATAGCACCATTGCGTGAGGCACGACGGCTGTACAAAACCTGCTGCCTGACAGAAGTTGAGCTCTCTGGATTTCCCCACTAATGCCCTGCATTGCGCATCGCCCCATGCAGCGCACATGTGCAATTTTTACAAAACCAATGTCATATTTCGGCTAAGAGAAGGTGGTTTCATCTGGACCCGACCCTACTTGGTATAAATACATGAAAAAATGTTATTTTCTGGACTTTTGACACATATTCGACCTAAGGAGGCTAAGGAGGAGTTGGAAGAACATGAGAACAAGCATTTCATCATTCCTTCCTCACTCATGACCTCCTGGAATCCTAGTGCAAACATGAAATCCACTAGGGCTGGCTCCGCTGCAGGCAACTCTTCTTGCTCCTTAATAATAGGATCCTCCACTAGATCCACTGGTGGTACAACTGGAGCAACTCTAGGACGCCCTCGTCCTCTACCATGAGCTGGAGGCCTCCTTCGGCCTCTAGCAATAGCGGGAGCAGCTCCTCCACGGTCGGGTACACCTGCTGCACACGTTCTCACCATTTGTGAGAGAATAAGAGAAAGATACTTAGCACAACATCAACTGTATGATAGATGATGAAGAAAGAGAAGTTTCCTAACACCCTATAGCCTTTCAAAGATAAGAATGAACGTCTCTGCACTGATCCACAATACTCCATTAGGCCTGCTCATAACTTGTGAGACCTACGTGAACCTATTGCTCTTATACCATGTTGTCACGGCCCAATTTCTCCTATAGGCCTTGATGGTGCCTAACGTCACTGCTAGGCAAGCTAACAGTGAACTAACCATGTGTTTATTCCTTTTATTAATTTCAAAGTAGTTGATTTTTAGTTATTAAGTTAATCAGAAGTGGAAAATTTGATAAGTTAAAACGCAAACTAATGAAAGAGCAAATACAGTGAAATACATATTCAAAAGCCATAAAGTGTCTACTAGCATGTTTCCAAGACCTGGTGTCACAAGTGTACGAGCAACTAGTAGAATATACAAAACCTATTTTACTATATGAATAGGATAGACAAAAAGTAAATACAAAAGAGAGACTGCGGGTGCTGCCAAATGTGTTCACGGAGCAACTCACCACTATACCTCATAATAACTTGGGTGCGTGCCTGAATGGACACCAAATGCACCTGACTTAGATTCTGCACGGTTAATATAGAAGTGTAGCATGAGTACATAAACAACATGTACCCAGTAAGTATCCAGTCTAACCTTAAATAAGTAGTGACGAGGGTTCGAGATCGACACTTACTATGGGCCAACAAATAAAATACAGAAATTCTAAATAGGCATGGAATATGTAAATAATAATAATAACACAATAGCAAGCAGTGAGTAAATGATTCTTTAACTGATAGTAAATTTCAAAATCTCCAATTAACACTTACTAACTCCAAATCAATTTTAGTCATTAAATAAATCATAACCTCTCAAGCCATAAGATAATATCAAGTGTAATCGGGCTCCGAGTATTATCACGCACGATCTATTCCGAGGTCGTACGACCCAATCAAAAATACTGTATGCACTGTTGACGGTCGAACGTCACAAACCATAGATGTATCTATTATACTGTCAAGGCGAACGACCCGCTCCCATGAGAGTAGAGAAGTTTTACCTCACTCGTGGAAGTATTTGCGACGCGAGAGGACATGGATTTCTCAGAGTTATTATGAATTCCTCAATTCTTCCCAAAAATAGGAGATCTAAATTGGAAATTTGCAACTTTAAAATCCCTAGTCTCTGCTCTATTTAAGAAAATTAATATGCATAATAAATATAATAGTACAATTAAAGCATGATGTGGATCTAAGACTACCTGGACATCTCATGAAATATAGCTACGCACGGACTCTCATCGCCTAGTGAATACGTAGCTCCCCACACAAGTAATACTCAACAAGATACACCTAAGAGGATGCGTTCCCTCTTATAAGGTTAGGCAAGAGACTTACCTCGTTCTCAAGATCACTTCCGGTTAACAAATCCGCTCTAAATCCTCAACTTGGTGCCAAACAACCCAAAACTAGCCAAATATTATATAAATTAATCAATATACACTCACAAGTTTATAATTTAACTATTAGAGTAATCACCTAACCCAAATTGGAAGATGCCTAAAATTCAACCCCGGGCCCACGTGCTCGGATTTCGAAAATTTTCGAAGATAAATGTTACTCATAACCTCACAAATTTAAATATAAAATTTTTACCCAATTCAATAATTATTTTCGTGGTTAAATTCTATTTTTTTTATCAAAACCTAAGATTTTCAACTAAATCCATAATTTTTACAATTTATGTGTTAAGAATCTACCCAAAATGCATGTGTTAAACTCATTTTGTAAAGAGATTACTTACCTCAAAGTGATAGATGAAAATCCCTCTTCAAAGCGCTCTAAAATCATCCAAGATGTGAAAGAAATGAACCAAAATAGCCTAAGTCCCGACATTAAATGAACCTCACTGCCCCAGGTCTGCCTTCTTCACGATCGAAAAAAATCCATCATGATCGCGAAGGCAATCTGCCCAGGGCCCAGGAGAATGGCCATCACGAAAGCGAGGAACCACATGTGAACGTGAAGGCTGACAAGCCTAAGCTTAGCGAACATAGGGTCCAGCTCACAAATGCAAAGAAGAAGGAGCTCCCCCCAGGCCCATCTCTCTACGTGAATGCGAGCCTCCTCACGCGAACGCGGAGGCCACAAGTCCTGGACCATCGCGAAAAGAGGCAATGGGTTGCAAGAGCCTAGAGAAAATATCAACCCCTTACCTTTTCCTTCTCCGCAAATGCGACACAGCCCTCGCGATTGAGAAGAAGGAAACTAGAACCAGCACACCAGTTTTTTGGAACTTAGCTCCGGGCGGTCCGAAATTCACCTGAGCCACCCAGGACCCTATCCAAGTGCACCAACAAGTCCATAAATATAACGCGAACCTGATCGAACTCTCGAAATTCGTAAAATAATATAAAAACTAAGAATTGCTCCCCAAAACCAAATTGAATCAAATTATGAACTTCAAGTTTTCAACTTGCTCTGAATGCACTGAATCATACTTAGGCTACTCGGAATGACACCAATTTTTGTGTGTAAGTCACAAATCACTATACAGAACTATTCCCAGGCTCAAAATCCCAAACGGACCTTGATAACACCACAAACTACTCCAAAACAAACTTAACAAACTTTAAAACCTTCACTGCGCCAACTTTCAACTTTATGCGCCGAAATGCTCCCGGGTCATTCGAAACCCAATCCGAATATTTGGACAAGTCTAAAATTATCACGACGAACCTATTGAAACATTCGAATCCCAATTCCGTGGTCGTTTGCTCAAAATGTTGACTCAATTCAAACTTATCCATTTTAAGCCTTTATTAAGGAACTAAGTGTTCTGATTTCAACCCGAACCCTTCCAAAACCCAAACTAACTACCTTGTAAGTCATAAAATAGTAAAATCACATACGGGAGGTCTTATTTAGGAGAACAAGAATCTAAAAAGCAAAATGATTGGTTAGGTTGTTACATTACACATTTAATAGTGGTTTGGAATTGGTTTTCTACCATACTCACAATTGCCTTTATGACTTGTAGGGTATTACTTTTTCAACTCAAGAGTTGGGTCTAAGTGGACCTACTATTGTCATATACTACGGTAAGGAAGTATTGAAGTTATTATGTATGGACACATGGTAAGGACCCCATAGATCTACATGAAATATTTTAATGATTTTAGTGGTGTCAGTTGTTCTTTGAGGAAAGGAAAGCCTAGACTGCCTGGCCATGGGGAAAATAGTACACATGAAAGATTGTTTGGCAGAAAAGGTTATAGATATGTAACGACCCGACCGGTCATTTCATGAGTTACAGCCTCATTTCCCCTATTTATTCTTCTTTATGTGTTGTTCAGCTATATTTCATCGTATCGTCTTGGTTGGTTCGAGTTCGGAGTGGTCTTGGAGTGGAATGAGACACTTAGTCTCTAATTTAGGAGCTTAAGTTGGAAAAGTCAACCGAATGTTGACTTATGTATAGAAGGTCTCGGATGTGAATTATGATGGTTCAGATAACTCCGTTAGGTGATTTTGGACTTAGGAGCATGTTTGAAAAGTAACTTGGAGGTCCATGGTAGAATTTGGCTTGAATTGGCAAAATTGGAAATTTGGAGTTTCTAGTCGGCAGTGAAAATCTTGATATCGGGGTCGGAATGGAAATATGAAAATTGGAGTAGGTCTGTAGTGTTATTTGTGATGTGTGTGCAAAATTTTAGGTCATTCGGAGGTTATTTGATAGGTTTCGATGTTGTTTGTGGAATTTGGAATTTTTAAGTTCTTAGGCTTGGATCCGAGGGTGATTTGGTGTTTTGGTGTTGTTTAGAGTGATTAGAAAGCTCTAATAAGTTTGAATGATATTATGGCATGTGTTGGCATGTTTGGTTGAGGTCTTGAGGGCCTTGGGTGAGTTTCGGGTGGTTAACGGACCAATTCTTGATCTTGGAAGTTGGTAGATTTTATGGTATTTTGTTGCAGAGAAATCCTTCTTTGCATTCGCGAGAAGGCTTTCGCATTCGTAAAGGGATGTTGAGAGAGGGAGCTAGGTTGTTCTTTGCGTTTGCAATAACAATCACGTGTTCGCAAATGTTCATGAGTTTAAGGCTACGCGTTTGCGACCTGGGCATCGCGTTCGCGTAGAGTCAACGGTCATGTGGAGCTTCAAGCAATTAAGCCTACGCATTTGCGTGGAGTGTTCTGCGTTCACATAGGGTCGAGCTGAGTGGTCTTTGCGTTCGCGAGTAGGCCCTTGCGTTCGCGAAGAGGAAGACATCTGGGTAGAATGTTTAAGTTCAAAAACAAGGGTTCGAGTCCATAATTTCAAAATTGAATATAGAGCTCGGGAGAATGCGATTTTGGAGGGGATTTTTGGAGGAGTGATTGGGGTAAGTGTTCTTCACTCAAGTTTGGTTAAATTCCATGATTGTATCTTGATTTTTATCATTTAATTTGGGAATTTGGGGTGAAAATTGCGGAAAATGGAAGTAAAATTTAGAGAGTGGATTTTAGGGATTTGGATGACTATCTGACATCGGATTTTGGTGAATTTGATATGGGCAGACTCGTGAGCGAATGTGGTTTCTAGTGTGATTTTTATCAGATTCTGAGACGGGGGCCTGAGGGTCGGGTTTGAACCAAATTCGGGATTTTTGGTCTAATTTGATAATTTTCATATGGGTTTCATTCCTTTAGCGTATATTGACGATAATATACTGATTTTGGTTAGATTCGGAGCATCTGGAGGCCGAATCGAGAGGCAAGGGCATCATAGGCTAGAGTTTTGGCTTGGTTTGAGGTAAGTAACGCTTCCAAACTTGGGTTCTGAGGGTTCGAAACCCCGAACTATGTGTTCTACAATTAATATTGAGGTGATGCTGATGCCAAGTGATGGGCGTGCACCATGAGAATTGCGGCCTGGATCATTCCATGGCATCGCTTAGTGACGATTTCTTGCCGATATCTGTGTTGTGATGATATGATTAAGTTAATGAACTGTAAATCATGCTAATTATCATGTTAGGGATTTACATTATTACTGTTGAGACCCGAGTGGTCGTTTCTTCCTGTCATCTTATTAGCTTCATTGATATCTCGTACTCAGTCTTATTCATGCATAACATGTCATGTCTCAGTCTCGATTGTTATTATTTGACACATTATATCATTGTTTCAGGCTA